>NC_064852.1:65296624-65596624 GCF_024139225.1 Suncus etruscus | reverse complement strand
CTCAGGGGTCATGTCTGGTGGTACCTGGGTACCATTGCAGTGCAGGGATCAAACTGGGGTTTTTGCATGCAAGCCATGTTGTTCCAGCACATTTAACTCAGCCCATTACTCCTTTTCTCATGTTTGAGTGGAGATGAGTTTGGGTCACACCCAGTTGTGCTTGGTAGCTACTCTGGCCTCTGGGCTTTAGGCCCTGTGCTTGCCCTTGATGGTGCTTGGGGGAACTATGTGCTGGTGCCAGGGATCAGTAGAACTGGGGTTGGCCACATGCTTATTCCTTAACCCTTGCTAGCTCTCGAGCCGTTCGTTTTTCTTTTCCTTAACAGGGAATATAGATTAATGAATACCAATACATAGGTGAAGCATCAGCTTTACCATATCTTCTACCCAATAAATATGGTGTCTTATTTAAAAAAATGTTTGTAGGATGTAGAGATAGTTCAAAGGGCTGGAGCACACATGTTGCATGTCGGATCCTTGGGTTTGATCCCTGACACTGCACGGTCCCAAGAGCATTGCCAGGAGTTGAGCTCCTTCCTGACTGTGGCTCAACAAGCAAATAAAATATATATTTGACTGAAGCTTGAATCACTTTACCTTCTTTCTCAACATAGCAGACAAACTTGTATTGGTATTTTTTTTTGTTTGTTTTTTTGGGCCACACCCGGCGATGCTCAGGGGTTACTCCTGGCTGTCTGCTCAGAAATAGCTCCTGGCAGGCACGGGGGACCATATGGGACACCGGGATTCGAACCAACCACCTTTGGTCCTGGATCGGCTGCTTGCAAGGCAAACGCCGCTGTGCTATCTCTCCGGGCCCTTGTATTGGTATTAATTGTAGTTTAACAGCTACCACTTACTATTAAATCATTTTAGTAGGGATTTAATTGTCTTACCTAATTTAATCTTAATTAATCGCTGTAGATGGTAATAACAGACTTTTATATATGAATATATGAATTGTAACTGAGATTATTCAGTATCATGAGGTAATTTCTACTAATTGTTTTGAAACTGGCATATAAGCATAGTCTCTCTGAATTCCTAGTCAGTGTTCTTTTTCATAAGAGGGATCAACAAACTTAGTTAAAGGTTGTAGAGCTAATAGTTTGAGCATGGTAGGTCATACCATTTTGCAATGTTCAGTTAATGTACAAAAGCAGCCTCCAGTAACACAAATAAACTATTGTGTTTGTGTTACTGCAAAGCATAATTTATAAGAATAGGTGTGGACCCCTGATCAGCAGTTTGCTAACCTTTGCCGTAAAAGATCTTGCACACTTAATTCTGTGTAAGCACATTTTCTTAATGATGAGATCCATTTGTGAGAAAACTAAGGTTAAAAATTTGCATATAGGGGCCAGAGAAACAGTATAGGGGTTAAGGCAACCGTCTTGCACATACCTGACCCCAGTTTTAAAATAAATTGTTTAATGTGATATTATAAAGTACCTACTGCAGTGAAGGACAGGGCAGGTGTTGTCCCTCGCTTTACTGTATATGGCACAGGCATGCTAGTGGTGTCTCAATCTAGTTGTATCAACTTCATTCCTGTGCATTATGAAGCCTTGCTTTGAAATGTGTGTGTTCCTTATTAAGAGTTTCTTTTGTCTCTGCCCTTGAAGGTCTAACTGGAGGGAGTCACAGGAGAGTGCTCAGGGTAGGATAGGAATTATTACTTGCCTCAGAGGCCTATCAACAAATGCTGTATTGTAGAGAAGGAAAAAATAAAAGCTCTGTTAGGCTTTGCTTAATTGGAGAAATCTTGGCTGAGGTGCAGAATTACATAGGGCCAGGTAGAATCAAAGGGAATGAGTTAGTGAGGCTTCAGATTGGCCCCTCTTCTTTTATTTTTCCTTCTTTCCTGGGTGCTGGTCTCCAGATTCTAGATTTCTTTTCTCCTGATGGTCTCTATCCTGAGCACTGCCCAGGATCAGGTGCACTTTAAGGGCAGGTAGGGAGGTGTTGACAGATAAGGGAGGTCTCCTTTGCTTGGCCCATCTCTCTACTCTTGTCTCCCACTGTGGCTGTTATCCCTCTTCCACCTCCCCACCCCCCATGTCCTTGAGAGGAGAGCCAGAAAAGATTATTGGATTCAGATTAAGTGACTTCTGTTTCTTTTTCTGGCTCTCTGCTCCATGCTGCCACCAGGTGTTGAATCCTTTCTGGAATTGTATGTTTTCCCCAAGTTTACCCTGGAGGGTTGTCTACTGGTCCCAGGAGCAGAATTTTCCTGGGTGTAACTGAAAAAAAACAGGATCAAGGCTGCGAGGGTAGCTTAAAGGACTGGATATATGCTTTGCATGGCAGAACCCTGGTTTGAGTCCTGACATCTCATGGTTTTCCCGAGCCTCATCGGAACCCCTTAATACTGAAACAGTTTGTCCTCAAGCCCTGTTTCATTCTTTGACTATTTTTTTTTTCTTTGTGGAGGTGGTCACACCTGGCAGTGCTCAGGCTTACTTCTGGTTCTCTGAGCTCCAGGGATCTTTCCTGGTTGGCTCGGAGGACCATATATGGGATGACAGATCAAACCTAGTAAGGTAATTGCCTTACTAATTATACTATTGCTTTGACCCAAGAGCTTCACATTTTGTGACCCCAAAACAAGTAAATGAAAAAAGAGAGAAAGGAAGAAAGCAAACATGCTTTATGCTCTGTCATAAGTAGAAAAGCTACAGTAAGGAGTACTTAGTAAAAGCAGAAAACCCTCAGAAAAGTTATTTCAAGAAAATTTATGTGACTTGAGTAAAAATGGTGTCTTTGATGTGTATAATGAACCTTTTTTCTAAAGACATGTTTGTGGATATATGTGGGGAAAGTGGATTATGTTGAAAACAGTTGAAATTCAATTATGTGGGTTGGCGTTCCTGGATCTGTTTCTCAAACCAAGTTGCTTCTACCTTTCTGCTCCTGCAGACCAGTGCCAGGCCTTGGACTAGTGGTTGATCTCTGACTTAGACCTTTGAGTAGGTGACTTTCCTCATCTGTAATATAGGTCTGATTATGCTTACTACACAGGTTATTGTGTTCTTTTTTATTATTTACTAGGTGGATTCAGTACATGCACTGGCAGCTCTTTTTAGAATATAGCTTATGGTCACTGAAAGGAAGTGGATAAAAATATTCACTTAGTTACTGGACCAACATCTCTCAAAAGGTGCCTTTAAATGGTGCTGAGTTTTCCTGGCTTCCTGGAGTTCTTATCAGCTTATATACCCAGAATAGAAGCCTTCGATCTTTTGTAATAAGATACAAGTCCTGGAGCTATGCAGTGATAAAAAAAGTTTCTGAACAAGGCAGTAGTTAGTCAAAGATTCTTTTTCTGTTGTTGTTGTTGTTGTTGGATATTTTGGGCCACACTAGGTGTCACTGAGGGGTTACTTCTGGCTATGCGCTCAGTAATTGCTCCTGTCTCAGGGACCATATGGGACACTGGGGATTTAACCAAGGTTCATCCTGAATCGCTGCGTGCAAGGCAAATGCACTACCGCTGTGCTATCTCTCCAGCCCCATGGTCAAAGATTCTAAGTGTGAGTTTAAAACTAGTACAGAGGTTAAGGTGCTTGCCTAGTGCAACTGACGCTGCCACTTTGGTGTGAATCCTGGCACCACAAATATTTCCCTGAGCACAGAGCTCAGGTGAGACCCCTGAACACTGCCAGGGGTGGTCCACAGCTCTTTAAATAAACAAATCCCAAACAAATAAATCAGTTCTCTAATCCAAGTCTATTGAGTATGGGCCCTGCTTTAGATGGTTTCACTGGTTCCTTTAACACTTAATTCACTTAGTTTCAGAAAGCCGAACTTTTAGTAGGAAACATGTAATCGAAGAATCGCTAAATTGAATATCAAAGTAAAAAGAGAAACAGCTGGCAGGAGATATAGTCAAGGAGGTTGGTGAACATGACAGCTAATATTTACTAACACAATTTACTAAGCACAATTAGTGCCAGAAACCACTATGTACTTTGTGTTCATTGCTTCATTTAATCATGAGGTAGGTGCTCTATGATAAGCCCTGTGATTATTCCCATTTTACAATTGGTATAACTGCCTCAGAAAAATTAACGGACTTGGCCAGGGTCACATAACTAGAAAGAATGAAGGCAGGATTTCAATGTGGATGGTATTAACTTCAGAGTCCACATCTAGAGCAATAGTACTCTCCTCCTAATGTTGCAGCAATTTCACTGTTAGCTTGTCAGCATGAAAACAGTGTGAAGATATCCTTTATAGTTAATATTACTGTAGGAGATTTGATCCTGAGTAAGGCATAAATTGTACATTTCTTTAAGTTTAATAAACCAAATTAAGACCAGGTATTGTTTATTGTGTTTTCTGGGGCCATACCTGGTGATACTGAGGGCTGATTCCTGGTTTTCTGCTCAGGGGTTACTCCTGTCTTTACTCTAAGAAATTGCCCCTGGTGGGGGCCGGGCGGTGGCGCTGGAGGTAAGGTGCCTGCCTTGCCTGCGCTAGCATAGGACGGATCGCGGTTCCATCCCCCGGTGTCCCATATGGTCCCCTAAGAAGCCAGGAGCAACTTCTGAGCGCATAGCCAGGAGTAACCCCTGAGCGTCACAGGGTGTGGCCCAAAAACCAAAAAAAAAGAAATTGCCCCTGGTTTGGGAGACCATATGGGATGCAGGGGGATCGAACTGTGGTCCGTCCTAGGTTAGCGTGTGCAAGGCAAATACCCTATTGCCTGCACCACTGTTCAGGCCCCAAGGGTCTCCAGATTGAATCCAGGTTGGAGCTATATACAAGGTTATATACAGCCTATCTGCTGCTATCCCTGGCTCCTGAGATCATTATATTAAGATAGTTATTGATTGATCTTGGTAGACTCTAGCTCATACATACTTTCTAGCTTCTTAGTTTTGAAAACACTAAGACTTGCTGGACATCTTAAAAAACATAGTGTAGGGACTGGAGTACAGAAGTTAAGACAATTACTTTGCACTTGGCCAACTCAGATTTGATCCTCAGTACCCCATATGGTCCCTAAGCCTGCCAGAAGTGATTTCTAACCTGAGTGCAGAGCCAGGAATGCTGGGTGTGGCCCAAAAGCCAAGTTAAAAAATAATTTTAAAAAATGTAAAGAATTTTACTATTCTGCTCTCATCACTTTTGGGGCCGGAGAGATAGCATGGAGGTAAGGCATTTGCCTTTCATGCAGGAGGTCATCGGTTCGAATCCCGGCGTCCCATATGGTCCCCCGTGCCTGCCAGGAGCAATTTCTGAGCCTGGAGCCAGGAATAACCCCTGAGCACTGCCGGGTGTGACCCAAAAACCACAAAAAAAAAAAAAAAAAAAGAATTTTACTTACATATTTTATACTTATATATCCAGACCATAACAATTACTACACATATTATTATTCTCTCTCTATGCACATTACCATTGTTAGTACATCGAGTATAACATTATAGATATATACTTGATTGTACCTAAATGTAATTTTAGAATTATTTTTGTAATTTATTACAAAAAAGGGTGTATTAATTGATATAGTCTTAGTATTATAGATGTATGTAACAGCTCTCTATTAGGGTTGATTTTCTTTTCACTTTTTTTTTTTTTATTTTCTTTCCACTTTTGACCAAGAAGTCTCTTCTTTCTCTTTCCCTTTCTCCCCCTCCTCTACTTTCCTATAGGGATCAAACTCAGGTCCTCTCACATGAAAGGCAAGTGCTCTGCTGTTGAGCCCTGTTACTGGCTCCACACCATTTTGTTCTTGAACATAGGCTTCTCTTCAGTATTTCTTTTTCTTTTTTTTTTTGGGTCACACCCGGCAGCGCTCAGGGGTTACTCCGGGCTCTGTGCTCAGAAATTACCCCTGGCAGGCACAGGGGACCATATGGGATGCTGGGATTCAAACCACCATCTTCTGCATGAAAGGCAAACGCCTTACCTCTGTGCTATCTCTCCAGTCCCATCTCTTCAGTGTTTCTTTTGTGAAGTGGAGCCTCTTCTGTCTTCATGTCCACTTTAATCCTAGCAGAAATCTAAACCTGGGATAAAACTACAGTACCCCCTGTGGGTATCCCTTCCCTCAACTTCTTGTTTATCTCACCTGAATGATCAGAACCACCCATATCTGGAA
Source organism: Suncus etruscus (assembly GCF_024139225.1). Classification (NCBI taxonomy): domain Eukaryota; kingdom Metazoa; phylum Chordata; class Mammalia; order Eulipotyphla; family Soricidae; genus Suncus; species Suncus etruscus. The sequence goes on along the minus strand of NC_064852.1, from coordinate 65,590,515 downwards.
TGGACAGTAGAAGAGTCTGTCTGGGAGGGGGTGGGATGAGAGGGGATGAGGAAAGTTAGAGAGACAAGAGAGAAGCAGCAAGAAAGCATGGAGAATAGCTGAAAGAGGCAGACACAGCTAAGATAAGGAGAGCAGCAGGAACGAGGCTGCTTAGCTTAGAAGCCATATGGCACATGGTGTTTAGGGCCTTGTAATAAAGCTGGATTTTTCCTGAATTCTCATCTGACTGCCTATGAAATCATTTCTCCACTGTTACCCTGCAACCTACAGACCTGCTGGCCTGAGGGTCTGCAGGCTCTGGGACAAGCTGAGAGAGGCCTCACCCACCAACACTAGGACTCTATTTTTAAACAACAACCCCCAAATAAGTCTTTACATCCTTGACCTGCTCATTGTGGCCAGAAAGAAAGTGACAAATGCTAGAATAAGGCCAAGTAACTCTAAAAGAAAAATGGCTGGATTGGAGGTAAGGATGTGACTCTGGTGAATTATCAGCCAGGGAATCATGGCTTAGGGGACCATTTGGGGTGCTGGAGACTGAACTTGGGTGCAGGTGTAAGGCAAACTCTTTACACACAGCATTATCACTGTAGCCCCTACTTCCACTTCTATATATTTCTTGACAGTGCCAAGAATGAACCCAGTGCTTCACATTAGCAAGGCAAGTGCCCTCCACTGAGCCATATCCCTGGCCATACCAAAGCTTTTATGTTTCTTTTTTTTTTTTTTTTTGGTTTTTGGGCCACACCCGTTTGACGCTCAGGGGTTACTCCTGGCTATGTGCTCAGAAATCGCCCCTGGCTTGGGTGGACCATATGGGACGCCGGGGGATCGAACCGAGGTCCTTCCTTGGCTAGCGCTTGCAAGGCAGACACCTTACCTCCAGCGCCACCTACCCGGCCCTTATGTTTCTTTTTTACTTGCTCAGATTTCTATGTGCTGAAATGACTATTTCATATGTGCAGTATATATCCTACCTTCCCTTCCTGATCTTTCTTTGCTTCCATTCTCCCTCCTTTTTGGAAACAAAGCAGCAGTCTTGTCTGGTGGGGCATTTCATTATTATTTTGGAGCATTAACCCTTTGATGAAAACCCACACATTGTGGGGCTTTAAAGCTTTGGGAGAAAATACACTCATCTGGGTGAGCATTAGACTGACTATAGTGAAGAGCGAAAGAGAACACCAAAGGGCAAGAATCAAAAAAGACTTGAAAGGAGTGATACTAGCCTGATGGGTACTGGGTAGGCACTACAAAGGAGAGGAAGGACTGTGAGAGGAAGGAGGAAAAGTATTTTTGCTTGAGTAAGTCAAAAGACAGTCAGCAGATATTTGATGCATGCCATGTGTTAAAAATGGCACTTTTTTGGGGGGGGCCACACCGTTTGATGCTCAGGGGTTACTCCTGGCTAAGTGCTCAGAAATTGTCCCTGGCTTGGGGGGGGACCATATGGGACGCCGGGGGATCAAACCACGGTCTTTCCTTGGCTAGTGCTTGCAAGGCAGACACCTTACCTCTAGCACCACCTCTCCGGCCCCAAAATGGTAGGTTTCAAAATGTGTTCTTCCTAAATATTACATTTCCTGGAGGTAATTCCCCAGAACTGAATACTTTGGGCACTAGTTAGAGGACAAGTGCTGGACTACAGAAGTCGAAAGGTTGAAACCATCACCATCTCAGAACTGCTGGGCTGGATGCTGGTTTGCTGTTAGAAAGGAAGAAATATTTTCTAGAGCAGTATTTTCAGCCTTTTTCCCATTGTGGCCCAAGTATGACCATGCAAATATCTTGGTGGCCCACAAGAAGCTATATGAGTCTTGATTTAAACACATACATCTTGAACGCAAAGTCGTGTGTGTGTGTGTGTGTGTGTGTGTGTGTGTGTGTGTGTGTGTGTGTGTGTGTGTGTGTGTATGGTGTATATAGCCCTCTTGGATTATCAAATATCTTGGTGGCCCACAAGAAGCTATATGAGTCTTGATTTAAACACATACATCTTGAACGCAAAGTCAGCATTGAACTGGAATTAGATTTGAACACCTGGTGGTGTTCAGAACTTATTCCTCACCCTCTGATTAGGAATCTGTCCTGGCAGGCTCAGGGTACCATAATAGATAGGGTGCTAGGTTTCATACTTGAGTCAGCACATGAAAGGAAGCACCTTATCCTCATACTATCTATCTGTTCCCTGGACTGGAAATCTATAGCAGTTGTGGGCCTATTTAGGACTTTTGTTTAGCTTCTAGCTGAACAGTTTCTTCTCTTTAACTAAACTACCTTATTTAAAGATTATGGTAAGAAAAATAAAATAAGACTTGGATTTCCTTTTTTTTTTTGTTTTTGTTTTTGGGTCACATTTGGCAGCACTCATGGGTTATTCTTGGCTCTGCTTAGAAATCACTTCTGGCAGACTCAGGGGACCTATGAAATACTGAATAGAACCCAGTTGGCCACATGCAAGACAAACTCCCTACTCGCTGTGCTATTGCTCTGGCCCTAAGACTTGGATTTCCTGTGGGCTAATAGTAGAGAGTAGTGAGTGAGTACAGTGAGTGTTATTAGTAGGAAAAGTAAAAAAAAAAAAAAAAAAAAAAAAAAAAAAAAAAGGAAGAATTGTAGAGGTTTGAAAGGACAACCATATCTTGTAATTGGGAACTGGCTCCTTATACATAGGTGAGGGGCCAGAATGATTGTGCAGTGGGTAGGGTGTTTGCCTTGCATGTAAAAGACCCCAGGTTTGAGCTCCTACATAATACCATATGCTCCCCTGATTATTGCCAGGAGTAACTTGTAAGCACAGAGCCGGCAGTAATCCATAATTATTACTAGTTGTGGCCTAAAAACCAAAACCAAAAATCAAAAATATATCCATAGATGAATAAAAAAACAACTTAAGCATTTCAGATTGATTGCCATTCTGTTTTGGGGGCCATAAGAAGTGTGTTAATTACTTTAAAGCTAAGTTTAAGAAGAAAACATTTGTTTCTCAAGGACTAAAGTGTCATTTGGAGAGAAAGAAATGATTCTGAGAACTACTTAGTAGTAGTACCTAGGTAGCTTCACAGAAGGAATGATTTCATATAGGAGAACCACAGTAAAGAGTTAAAGCACTGGGAAATTTGTGCCTCTGTTTCTTAGCTAGGGCAAAGTTACTGAAAAAATGGGCCTAGAGTCATTGCTTTGAAGGTCCTCTTACTGTGAGGGCTGGTGGCTTGGAGCTATTGCAACCCTCTCTCTGTTGGTTTCTTGGCGGTGTAGTCACCTTTTGGAAATGCTGGTTTGTTTGAGAGGAGTTTAAAGTAGAAATTCAAGGTTATTTCTATAAGAGAATCACTACCAATGTGACACTGAATAAATCAGATAAATCTTCATAATGGGGGCTAGGGTATTTGATGGCTAGGGTAGGAAAGAAAGGCTTTTTGACTGATTGAGGGCATGGCCTTTCATTTCTAAGCAGTTTAAAGAACTGATGTTTTATCTTTCCTTCCAATATTCTAATGATATGATACTCTTTATCAGGAATATGACTTTTGGCACAGTTGTTTGAAAGCAGCCATGTCTTTTGGAACCAAAAAGTATTGCCTCTCTGCATGGGATGCTTGCTCATGAAATAAATATGTGCATTTAAAAGCGATTAAAATTTTTGCTTAATGACTACTAAGTAGTAGGCTAGATACAGAGGGGACCACATATTCTAGCAGCCTTGGGGGTGAGGGAAGAGGATATGGGAGGTAGGACAAAAACAGAGGTGTAGGGAGGTCAATTTGGTGATGGGAATCTCCCCTGATTTTATGTAAATATGTACCTAAAATATTATTGTCAACAATATGTAAGCCACTATGATCAAAATAAAAATTATATTAAAAATTTTTTTTTGCTTAATGGGGCCCGAGAGATAGCACAGTGGTAGGGTGTTTGCCTTGCCTTGCATGTTGCCCAGCCAGGACGGATGGTGGTTTGAATCCCGGCATCCCACATGGTCCTCCATGCCTGCCAGGAGCAATTTCTGAGCACAGAGCCAAGAATAATCCTTGAGTGCTGCTGGGTGTGAAACTCCTCCCCCCACCCAATTGCTTAAAACAAGAAAAGAGGCTTTTGATTTTGATTTTGGTTTTGGAGACACACCAGAGGTGCTCAGGGTTCCACTACTGGCAGTGCTCAGGGGACCATAAATGATGCTGGGGATCAGACTGGAATTAGCTGTGTGCAAAGTGAGCAACTTGCCCACTGTACTGGGTGTACTGTACTCTGACTCGAAAAGAAACTTTTAAATTGGTAAATTCTCTGATGCTCAGTATCAGGAGAATGTAAGATAAATAATGTTCAACATTAGGAGATTATAAAGTAAAAGTGTAATGTTTAGTATTTTTTTAAAAATAATACCTTTATTTAAGCATCATGATTACAAATATGCTTGTAGTTGGGTTCTAGTCATAAATAGAACATCCCCCTTCACCAGTGCAACATTCCTACCACCAATGCCCTCCATCTCCCACCTTCCCCACCCCTGATGTATTCGATACTGTCATTCTACTCTCACTCATTAACCTTGTCATGATAGTTGTTAGTATAGTTATGTAATGTTTAGTATTAGGAGAATGTAAGGCACATGTGTTATTATTTTCATTTTTTTCTAGATGTGCTCTTGCATTTATCACTTGTAAAAAGTTTTCAGTGACTTGAGTAAATGCTAATGGAATGTAAAATATTAAAATGTAGGTACAGAAATTTCTACACAGAAAAATCTACACAGAAAAATTTATGTACAGATGTGAGGAAAAATATGGAAAGAGGTGTGAATGAAAGAGGTGTCACACCCGGCGGTGCTCAGGGGTTACTCCTGGCTGTCTGCTCAGAAATAGCTCCTGGCAGGCATGGGGGACCATATGGGACGCCGGGATTCGAACCAACCACCTTTGGTCCTGGATCGGCTGCTTGCAAGGCAAACACCGCTGTGTTATCTCTCTGGGACCAGGTGTGAATCTTTTAATAGTATTAATTTATCTAGTAAAATTATAGTTTTGTTATTTATTTTGTTTTTCTTAGTGGGCATATGTTGCTCAATAACAAACTAAAAGTTTTTATTTTATACTTCGTATTGAGAAGATAGGATGTGATCAGGATGATATGAATATATATACACTATATGTAGTAAATGCTACATAAAAATAAGCAAGTTTTATTTTTATAAAAAAGCAATATGTTTTCTTCAATGATGAATGGCTAAAGAAACTGGTACATATACACAATGGAATATTATGCAGCTGTCAGGAGAGATGCAGTCATGAAATTTTCCTATACGTCGATGTATGATGTACATGGAATCTATTCTGAGTGAAATAAGTCAGAGGGAGAGAGATAGACAGAATAGTCTCACTGATCTATGGGTTTTAAGAAAAATGAAAGATATTATTGTAATAATGCCCAGAGACAATAGAGATGAGGACCAGAAGGACCGGCTCACAATATGAAGCTCACCACAAAGAGTCACCTAACTGAGTGCAGGTAGGGAAATAACTACACTAACAACTATCAGGACAGTGATAGTTGTCTTAATGAATGAGAGAAGTAGAATGCCTGCTTCGAATACAGGCAGGGATTAGAAGGAGGGAGAGGGGGCATTGGTGGTAGGAATGTTGCATTGGTGAAGGTGGGGTGTTCTGTTTATGACTGAAACCCAACTACAATCATGCTTTTGTATCCAGGTGCTTAAATAAAGATTATATATATATATATATATATATATATATATATATATATATATATATAAGCAATATGTTTTGATAGGTGCACAGTTGTTTGTTTTTGTTTTGGGCCACACTCAGCGGTGCTCAGGGGTTATTCCTGGCAGGCTTGAGGTATCATATATAGAATGCTGGGGATTGAAACCGGATTGGCATTATGCAAGGTAAACATCCTACCCGCTGTGCTATTGCTCCAGCCCTGGTAGATGTTTAGTTATAAAGGAATTTACAGTGAATCCTTACCTTTTCACTTAAAATTAAAGTAATAAAATACCTTTTCAAATCTAAAATACGGGTGATATCTAAGCAGATTGCAATTAGGATCAGGAAGTCACTAAGTATGTTCTTTAACTATTTGATCCCCTATCCCTTTCTTAAAGATTTTGTCTTGTTGCCTTACCAAAGTAAATCTGTAGAAAATAAATGCATGAACTGTTTTGATAAGTTTGCCAGTGAAATGAACAAACATTGGTATGAATTTAGCATATCGTAATGAGTTAATTTACCACTTTATTTGCATTTAGATTTTTTGTGGTAATTGCTAGATTTCAAATATTTTGCTTTTGTCTCAGAATTTTGAGATTAGAAGATTGTGAAATATGCTGTAGCCAACTGTTCAAAGTTGATTAGCAGTGCAGAGTAAGCCAAATCTGGTTGTTTGGTTTGATTTCTATTTTATAGTAAAATGAGATTAATTTAAGAGGAAAAATTACTATCTGCACTAATAAATAATTATACATGCAATAGATGAAGCATGCTCTTTGTATATTTCTCTTGTGGGGGGCACACCAACAGTTACTCCTGGCTCTGTACTCAGGAATCACTAATGGTGGGCTTGCGAGAACATATGGGATCAAACCTGGGATGGCCATGTGCCAAGTGCTCTACCTACTATACTCTGTCTGGCTTTAGTCATTGTGTGTGTATATATAGTTTGTTTGTTTTTTGTTTTTGGGCCATACCTAGTGGTTACTCCTGCTCTGCACTCAGAAATTAACTCCTGGCAGTTTTGAGGGACCATAAGGGATGCTGGGGATTAAACCTAGGTCAGCAAGACAAATGTCCTACCCACTGTGCTATCCCTCCAGCCCCTCATTGTATATTTTAAACCTCAAAGAATAGAGATTTTTTTTAATGAAGAAATATATTTTTCATTCTGCTTTCTTCACTTACAGATTAGCCCTATTAAAAATCAAAAGTGAAGATTGGGTTGTCAATTTTTTTTTTTTTTTTTTTTTTTTGGTTTTTGGGTCACACCCGGCAGTGCTCAGGGGTTACTCCTGGCTGTCTGCTCAGAAATAGCTCCTGGCAGGCACAGGGGACCATATGGGACACCGGGATTCGAACCAACCACCTTAGGTCCTGGATCGGCTGCTTGCAAGGCAAATACTGCTGTGCTATCTCTCCGGGCCCTGGGTTGTCAATTTTTAAGGATTGAGGAGATGATTAAGGGGGTGGTGGCAATGGAGAGTAGTTGCTGCTAATGGGTAACAGGTTGTTTTGGAAATTTATAAGGATGCTCTCAATTAGTAATGATTCTTCAGTATTATTCGTATGTTGAAAGGGGCAAATTATGTACTTTTAAAAGAATGCATTTAATTTTACTTGGTGAGTATCATTTTTTTTTTTTTTTTTTTTTTTTTTTTTGGTTTTTGGTTTTTGGTTTTTGGGTTACACCCGGCAGCGCTCAGGGGTTACTCCTGGCTCTACTCTCAGAAATTGCTCCTGGCTGGCTCTGGGAACCATATGGGATGCTGAGATTCTAACCAATGTTCTTCTGCATGCAAGGCAAATGCTCTACCTCCATATTATCTCTCTGGCTCCTGTGGGTATCTTTTTTGTTTGTTTGTGTTTTGGGCCAAATCTGGTGGTTTTCAGGTGTTACTCCTGGCTCTTGATTTTATAAAACAGATCAAGAAAGAAAGACTCTATATGGGTTGTAATTCTGTAGTCTATAGGTGCCATACCAGTTTCTCCAGTGTTTTTTGTTTGTTTTTTGGTTACATCTGGCATTGCTCAGGGGTTACTCTTGGCTCTATACTCAGAAATCGCTCCTGGCAGGCACGGGGGACCATATGGGATGCAGGGATTCGAACCACTGTCCTTCTGCATGCAAGGCAAACGTCTTACCACTGTGCTGTCTCTCTGGCCCCCCTCCAGTCTTTTTTTTTTTTTTTTTTTTTTTTGGTTTTTGGGCCACACCCGGCATTGCTCAGGGGTTACTCCTGGCTGTCTGCTCAGAAATAGCTCCTGGCAGGCACGGGGGACCATATGGGACACCGGGATTCGAACCAACCACCTTTGGTCCTGGATGGGCTGCTTGCAAGGCAAACGCCGCTGTGCTATCTCTGCGGGCCCCCTCCAGTCTTTTTTTAATAATAGATTATAGATGTGTGATTGTGAGATTGTCACTTGACATCCAGAGATAGTTAACATGAATAAAAAAATTAGTACCATCCAGTGGCTGCTTACATCTGAAAAGCTATTATTGGGGCCGGAGAGATAGCACAGTGGTAGGGTGTTTGTCTTGCACATAGCCGACCCAGGACTGACAGTGTTTCGAATCCCAGCATCCCATATGGTCCCCTGAGCCTGCCAGGAGTGATTTTTGAGTGCAGAGGAGTAACCCTTGAGTGCTATCGGGTATGACCCCCCCCCAAACAAAAACAAAAACAAAAACAAAAGCTGTTATTACGAAAAGACAACCTAAGACTGAATAATGTAGTATCCATTGCAAAAGAAACATCATGGGAATGGACTAATGAATATTGAATTTTAAATGAAGATTTTGAATTTTAAATGAAGATTTTGAATTTTAAAAGGAAGCAAATATGTATTAGGTGTAAATAAATGGAGGAAGAGAAAGGAAAAATGTGTTTTGCTTTTAAGGAAATAATTGCCTTATGGTTTTCAAACAAAAAGAAATCAAGGCATGTTTTATATGTCTACTTAAATGTAAGATCTATATAGTTACTTTTAGTATTTTGTCATTGAACTCACAATAAAATTATGTTTTCTTATTAGGAAATTTAAAAATGATTAATTAGGGCCCGGAGAGATAGCACAGTGGCGTTTGCCTTGCAAGCAGCCAATCCAGAACCAAAGGTGGTTGGTTCAAATCCCGGTGTCCCATATGGTCCCCCGTGCCTGCCAGGAGCTATTTCTGAGCAGACAGCCAGGAGTAACCCCTGAGCACCGCCGGGTGTGGCCCAAAAAACCAAAAAACCAAAAAAAAAAAAAAGATTAATTAAAAATTATTAATTTTTGGTTTGGGGCCCTAAAAAAGCTATGCCCACGGGTTACTGGACTTGGGAGTTCTGGGGTCGAGTCCTTGTTGACCATTTGTAAGGTAAGCACTCTTTATGCTGTATATATCACTAATTTGTCTCCCCAACTATATTTTTTAAGTTTGAGACACTTAAAATATTCATTACATTAAAAATGATGACTGTGACTGGAGCAAAAGAACAGACATTGCTTTGCACATGGATGACTCAAATATAATCACTCAAATATAATCACCTCATATGGTGTCCCCTAAGCCTGCCAGGAGGGATCCCTGGAAACAGCGCCAGGAGTAACCATGAGCCCAGCTGGTGTTGTCTCCAAACAAACAAAAAAGATAACGAGTGAATGTCTTTTTAAGAGGTTCTAAAAGAGAGGGGCGGAAGATAACTTGTGTGTGCACCTGGAGTCCTTGCAGACATTTCTTTGTGCATCTGTCACATTAGAATTACACTGTACGTGTTGTTATGTAGTTCTTCTATATTCTGCTCTTTCTTTTGTTTTAGCCAACATGAGATTAATAATTTCTCTCTTAGTTTTTAAAATACAGTGGTTTTAGATTGAAACTGGACTGTTGCTGCGATTGTAATACATTATTTACGAAGTAGAATTATAATACCGTGCACCTGAAATCTACATATTATAAACCAGTATTACTTCAATGAAGACAAAAATGATAATTTCTATGGCCTCATGATAGTGCTTTTTAAAAATATAAATTACTTTATTTAAAGATCATGTATCACATTGTTGACATAGTTGATCATAATACATGTGTTTTCAGGTAAGTGGGAGAAAAATATTAAAAATAAGAAAGGAGGTCGGAGGGATAGCATGGAGGTGGGGCATTTGTCTTGCATGCAGAAGGATGGTGGTTCGAATCCCAGCATCCCAATGGTCCCCCAAGCCTGCCAGGAGTGATTTCTGAGTGTAGAGCCAGGAGTAACCCCTGAGCGCTGCTGGGTGTGACCCAAAAACCAAAAACCAAAAACCAAAAAAATAAAAGGAAAGAAAAAAAGCAAGAAAATGAAGAAAGAGTACAGCACCAAGAAAATTTATGAAAATTGATGTAGCTCATAATATGCCGGCAAATACGGTAATTAAGTCATTGTCAGAATAGGATTAGAAAGCTCTTGTTGCTAGCTGATCATTCTGTTACTTCTTTTGTTTTCTGGACATTAGATGACTTCACATACACATTGGTATCTAAATTGGTTGTTCCTATGGAGATGACAGTATTAAGGAAATTGGAATTGTCATATGGCACCACAGTCTAGGAATTCTAAGTACTATTGCTAATAGTGAAGCTTTTGTTTGGTGTGTTTTTGACTGCCAGGCCTTCTGCCTGGCCCATACTCACTCCAAAAAAGTTCTGGTGATGTCAGCCCAAATTCTGGCATACCTGGAGTTCTGATCAGATTGATATCTACAGAAAGCTGTAGATGAGTGGTGAAGCTGGACCATTGGCAAAACACTGATTGTGAGTGATAGGTGTAGCAGGCATGGCTTAGGCAGGGCAGGGATTTGATTTGCCCTCTCAACCCAAGATAGCCAGCTTTCAGCTGTGTGGCCGGTGAACCCACAATTTTTCATGGCTTGGTTTACATCTCTTTTGAGAACAAAGTGAGTCTATGGAGCTGGCCAAATGCTTGCAGGGGCGTTTGTCTCATGATGGACTTTTTTTTTTCTTTCTTTCTTTTTTTAAATGTGTGTGTGTGTGTGTGTGTTGATTTACCTACTTTGTATAGTGATTTAGGTTACAGTTGTATTTTTGCCATTTAAACAACTTTGTGTTACATTATCTATGCATAAGGGTTTATCTTTTTTGTTGTTGTTGTTTTTGGTTTTTGGGCCACACCCGCCATTGCTCAGGGGTTACTTCTGGCTGTCTGCTCAGAAATAGCTCCTGGCAGGCACGGGGGACCATATGGGACACCGGGATTCGAACCAACCACCTTTGGTCCTGGATCGGCTGCTTGCAAAGCAAACGCCGCTGTGCTATCTCTCCGGGCCCAAGGGTTTATCTTTTACATTAACTTGTGGTCACACATTGCTTTCAAATATAAACACAAAGAAACTAAAACAGTGTACATTCAAGTTCCCATTATCCAGTTTAAGAACTGTTCGCAGACTCATAATCTTTATTTGTTCTCCTTCATGCTTTTTTCCTTCTTGGAGCTAATGGATTGATTATTTGATGTACTTATTCATTCACTTAATTTCTGGATCTCATCCTTAAGTATTGGGAGCATTATTACTTTCAGTGCTTTGAAGGCCATGAAGTGTCTGAGATCCACCATGGGGCTTATGTATGCAATGCATGCACTCCAACCCCTTGAGCCATCTTGCCAGACCTCTTCTGGAATATTATAAAGTACATTCCACACATATCATCTTAATAGTAAATATTTTCTTATGTACCTCAAATAAAGATCAAATCAAATAACCACAATCTCACTTTACAAGATTTCCAAAAATTCTTTAATATAATTTAATCATGACTCTGCTAACCTTTTTGTTTCAAAAATACTTTTATGGGGCTAGAGCAATAGAGTAGCGGTAGGGCATTTGCCTTGCATGCAGCTGATCCGGGATGCACCTTGGTTCGATCCCTGGCGTCCCATATGGTTCCCCAAGCCAGGAGCAATTTCTGAGTGCATAGCTAGGAGTAACCTCTGAGCACCACCGGGTATGGCCCAAAAACAAAAAACAAAACAACAACAAAAAAATCCCCCCCCCCAAATACTTTTATATTTGATTTGTTAGAACCCATATTTAAATATTGTCACATTGTGTTTTGTTTTTGTTTGGGGGCCATTCTTTGCAATGGTAAAGAGTTACTCCTGGTTCTGCACTCAGAAATTACTCCTGGTGGGCTGGGGTGGGAGGACAACTATATTGGATGCGAGGGATCATATGCACGTCAGCCGTGTGTTAGGTAAGTGCCCTACCTGCTGTACTATCACTTCAGCCCACCTGTTATATTTTTAATTCAATTTGGTAATAAAATTTTTCGAACTCACCTTTTGAGGGTGGTGATGGTGGTTATGACTTATTCCTTGAACACATTCTATTATTTTTCCTGAAGAATAGCACTCTGGATTTAACTGACTACCTTTTTTAAATGTATTATCATTATTATTTTTAGATGTATTATTAATTTTGGGCTATACCTAGTATATTCATGCTTATTGCTTGGGGAGTCATGTGGTTCATGGGATTGAACTGGGACTTTCTGCATGCAAATTATACATGATAGCCTTTGAACTATCTCCCCCAGTCCTTATAATATTTTGTTTGCCAGCAATATGAGATTTACTGTTTTGAAACAATCTAAATTTTATCAATGTACAGGAAAACATAAGGTTTATAGTAGTTTGACAAAACTTATTCACTGAAATATTTAGATTTGCAGCAATGCCTTATAGTCCTTTATTTGAAAAAAAATCTTAACAGCAGTGAGACTGGAAAACTGCCAATACTTGATTTTTGTTTTATTTTTATTTACATTTTTGTTTTTGGGCAACACCTGGTGGTGCTCAGGGGTTATTCCTGGCTCCGCACTCAGAAATAGTTCTTGGCAGACTCAGGGGACCATATGGGATACCGGGGATCAATGTGGAGGTCAGAAACCCCATGAAGTGCATGGTGGCTCTTAAGTGACCACACGTTTCTTTGTTTTTGTTTTTGGGCCACACCCAGCGTTGCTCAGGGGTTACTCCTGGCTGTCTGCTCAGAAATAGCTCCTGGCAGGCACGGGGGACCATATGGGACTCCGGGATTCGAACCAACCACCTTTGGTCCTGGATCGGCTGCTTGCAAGGCAAACGCTGCTGTGCTATCTCTTTGGGCCCATACCACACGTTTCTTTACTTCTTTATACCTCACCATGAGCACACAAAGACATTCTAACTCTAATGACTTAACCACACAACAATGCACAAAAAATACTCACAACCCACAAAAGTCACACTGAAAAAGTAGGAGATCACATTTTCCATGGTTGATGTTTTCACGGTATTGAGACCACACTTGGCTTTTGCCAGGCTGAGTTTAGTTTTATATTGAAGTCATTTGTGCACTTAACTGAACTTTTCAATTTGCAGGGAAAGTGCCATTTTTTAGTTATCTTTTGTTTTTGACAACCCTTGTCTGTACAGAAAAACCCATTATATAGTAACTGATGATTAAACTTAGTTATAGCGATGGTGTTATGTGTATCTCCTGTTTGTCTATATTTGAGGTTTCGGGTGTTTTTCTTTTTTGTATGTGTGTTTTGGCTTGTCATTGAAAAAGAATCACTGATGAATTTTTCTCCCTTTATAGTGATATTCTATTTTAGAATAGCTGTTTTGTAAGAAGGATTAGCCAGAGGATAAGGTATAGAAATGATCCTGTAAGACATGAAGATTCTATTGGTCTTCCCAGTCCCAAGATGACTTTCATCTCTCATGAGACTAAAGAGAGGGTCCTGGGATGGGGACCCCTAGGAATCATCTAGGAATAGTCCTTGTTTCTTTTCTATCCAAATAAACATGGAAAATTAGCTTTGGTTAGGCAAAAAGCTTTTGCATCCATCCTAACCTTTGCTAGTAATTTCAGCACTTGATTTTACATGGATTTATTCCCCCCGAATTCTAAGTTGAAGAATTACCGGTGTCATATAAGGTCCCATTCAAGGACATTTAGACATATACAGTATAATTTTGGTATTATTGGTATAGTCACACCCTTCCCCCTTCCTAGAGGGAAGCTAGATGTTCCTGATCTTGGGATTCTGTATGCCCTGTGACACAGGATGCCTGGCAGACTAGAAACCCTGTGGATCATTAAAGGTTCATTAGATTCTGTCTGCAGCTGTTGGAAATGAACAATTAAGCATGTGGGGCAAGAGCATGTTGTTCAGAGACTCAGCATGAAAAACTGTAACAACCCAGCCTCTCTTCACTGAGATGAGGAAATGCTTTCCTAGCCAGGAGATTGTCTTCCTTTAAGAAACAATGTCCCGCTGACCGATATATTAAATTATATTTTACTTTTTTGGGCATACTGCTTCCTGTCGTCACAGAAACTGCCAACAATAATACTACTTTGTTAGTAAGACCATACCAACTCTTCATTTTCTTGTGGGAGGGCATATATACACACATGTATCTCTTTCTATACAAAATCCATACATATATGTATACATATACCACACATATGCTAATTAGATGTGAATAGAGAGAAGGAAAGATAAGGACACAAATTACTAGAAGCATTTTTGAAATAAAACATATAGGTTTCTTATGCCAATTAGATACTTAGATGCCTTATATTTCTATTTTGCTTTGTCCTTTAAACTAAAACTCAACAACTACAAGATACAAACCAGGAAATCGAGGCACACAGAATTAGTACTCTGCCCAAATGCAGGATTGTAAACAGTTTTGTCCAGAGTTTTACCCTTAGCTAATGTGAAGTATTGTGATATCTCCCTATTTGCCATGATGCACCTCCACTATCAGAATAATATTCTAAATCACAGTTTGGAGCCTTCTCAGACAAACCTTTGACACTGTTTTGTTTTTGTTTTTGTTTTTGTTTTTGTTTGGTTTTTGGGCCACACCCGGCGATGCTCAGGGGTTACTCCTGGCTGTCTGCTCAGAAATAGTTCCTGGCAGGCACAGGGGACCATATGGGACACCGGGATTCGAACCAACCACCTTTGGTCCTGAATCGGCTGCTTGCAAAGCAAACGCCGCTGTGCTATCTCTCCGGGCCCCTTTGACACTTTTTTATCATCATTTTTAGAATAACTGTAAATTATAGAATAAATGATTGTGCGCTAAGAGCTTGAATTCCTCCAGTTTCTTGCTCTTACTCCTGTTCCCTTTCATGGCTTTACCCTGACTTTCTGTTTTTGGTTTTTTTAATTTTTGGTCACACTCGTTTGCTCTGGAGTTATTCCTGGTTCTGCATTCAGAAATCTCTCCTGGCAGGCTCTGGGGACCATATGGGATGCCAGGAATCTAACCTGTGTTGGCCGCATCCACTTTCCACTGTGCTGTCACTCTGGCCCACCCTGAATTTTCTGTCTCTAGAAAGCACTTTTAGACAGTACCTTCTTTCTGAAATTTTGAGTTTCTACCTTAAATCTCATCCTTTTCTCCCCAAGTACGTATATGAGCAAGAATAGACTTTAATTTATTAAATTCTTCACATACATATTATTTATTGTTTTTGTTTGTTTGTTTTGGGGTCACACCAGGCTATGCTCAATGGTTACTCCTGGCTTTGTACTCAGGGATCACTCCTAGAGTTGCTTTGGTAACTATTTTGGATGCCAAGGATCAGATTCAAGGCAGCTGTGTACAGGCAAACAACCCTGCCCATCGTACTATCTCTCCAGCGTCTACATATGTACTTCTTAGAACCTCCTACTCCTTGTTGGCCTTTTTACTGTTTTTCAGTCCTAATAAATATTGTCTTGCATTGTATGTTTAAAGTTTTTTTCTTGTTTGTTTGCTTGTTTGCTGTTGGCTCATGCTCACACTCAACCATCTCCTGATTCAGGTGGTGCTCAGAGACTACTCCTGGTTCTGGGCTTGAGGGTCACTTCTGGTGGTGTTTGGGGGACAGTGTGATTCTGGGAAGTTAGCCCAGGCCTTTTGTGTGCAAAGCTCTTGAGTCCATTAAACTACCTGGCAGGCCCTCTGCATTTTAAACCATATCCAATAAGGTCAGAGTGGAAGAGCAAAGACTAGCTTCTCTAAATAGATTTCCAGAGGCTCTCATGTAGCATGTTCAATGATGTGATTTGATATTATCTCAAATTTTTAGAAGGAATAGACTGCCCTCCCTGTCGTCCCAGAGTCATTGAATTACAGATGCTAGCCAGACTCTTGAGAGTAGGCCCTTTTTAACTCTCTGTTACACTATCAATTTTCATTCTTACTTTCCCAACCAGCCCTGTCCAAAGTCAACTTCCCAATTTGGAAGTGAGAGCAAATCCTCCATATTCTCAGGTTGCTAGACCTGAATACAATAATATATATATTCACACCAATTTGCATCTCAAGTGATTCACCTTTGAACAGAGCACATCCAAACTTGAGTTTGGAATATATGTTTCCTAATAGAAAAGCCTTTGACTTTTTTTTTTTGTTTGTTTGTTTTTTGTGCCACACCCAGCAGTGCTCAGGTTACTCCTGGCTTTGTTCTCAGAAATCACTCCTGGCAGGCTCAGGAGACCACATGGGATGCTGGAGATTGAACCTGAGTCTGCCGTGTGAAAGGCAAATGCCCCACCCTCTATACTATCACTTCAGCCTCAGAGCCCTTGACTTATTTAACAACATGTTTTCCATGGCCTGAGTGTGTTGTGGACCTGGTGACTGCTCAGTAAATCTCATTGTTATTTCTTTGGGGGGGTCCACACCTGGTGGTATTTTGGTTTACTTCTGGCTCTGTGCTCAGGAGTCACTTGTTGTGGGGCTGGGGGGACCATGTGGGATGCCAGGGATTAAAATCACATTGAACGCCCTAGTTCAGTAAATATTAATCGAATAAATGAACACAATGAGGTATTGCAGAGACGTGTCTCTAACATGAGCCAGTTAGAGCCCAGTAGCTTTGAGAATCAATGCTAGAAGTTATCATGTCAGCTTTATTCCCCCCACACTTCATCCCTGTTCCAAAGTAAAACTTGGGGAAAGAATATTCTGTCATATTTCAGAAGTAAATGAAAGTAGGAGAAAATAACCAAAGGCTTGAAAAATACCAATGATTTTCTGTTGCTTGGCTTATGATTCAGGAAAGGAGATCTTGAACTTTAGCATTACAATATTTGTTTTTGTAATGCTGATCCTGACCTAGTCAGGAATGTTTGAATTCTAGAATATATGCTTTGTTATAGATATATGTGATATATATGTATATATATTTAATATCTCTCCATTAAGTAAACAGACATTTTAGACACTAGGAGTTGGTTATCAGTTTTCTGGAGAAATCTCTGTCCAAGTAGACTTGTCCTGTTGCCCAAGGGCGCAAATATATTGCTGAGGAATCTTTGATGAACTTGTGTTACAGCTTATTAAAGGTACTTTTTTTTGTGGGGGGGGGGTGTATACCTGGTCATGCTCAAGGGTTACTCCTGGAAGTGTAGAGGAAGCATATGGGTTGCTGGGGGTTGAACCCAGGTCAGCCCTATGCAAGGCAAGCACTCTACATGCTGTGCTGTTGTTTGGCACCAAAGACAAATTTCTTTCCTTTGCTTTTGTGCTTGTCTGGAGTGCAGCATGTTCCTTATCTGAAATCAAGGAACTTTTGAGCTTTCTGAGGGGCATTTATTTGATTGTACTGACCAAAAGAGCACGAGGCTCTGAAGGCCACACACTCTGGGCTGTGGTCATCATTGCCCCCAGGCTTCACTGAAGGAGGAGTCAAGGACTTCCTGATCCCGAGTGAATTCTTGAACACTGCCCTCATATCCATCCCATTCTCTGCCCCTGGTATGACCCAGAGAGGATATTTCACTCTAATCAGAAGGTCAGTGGACAATTGTGTAAGTCCTTCTGTTAGTTCTACATGAACCTTTCCCCCTCTTGGCTTTCAGTGGAAATTTAATCATGAGAATGAAAAGCCCTAAATAGAATCTTTGTCTTAATTTCAATGGTGTGAAAACATATAAGACTGAAATTTGAGGGAGAGGGCTGGATATGGAATGATTGTACTCATTTGTGGAATATATATACATATATACACATATACACACATATATATGTATATATGTATAGTAATAATATTCAGGGACAATAAAAGGCCAGGAGAACCAGTTCATGGTAGGAAGCTTGCCACAAATAATGGGTGAGTATAGTTAGGTCAGAGAAGAACTGCTGTAACAACGATAGTTGTAAATATTCACTCTGGACAAGAATTGGGTGCTGAACTGAGATAAAGTGATCTGCATGATACCCCTTCACTAATGTTATTGCAGACTACAGTATCTAAAAGGGGAAAAAGGAAGGGGGGCAGGAGGGAAATGTGCACTTGTGAAGGGTGTTGTACACTATGACTGAAACTCAACCATGAACAATTTTGTAACTGAAAAAAGAAGCATAATTTATTATGATCAGCCTTGTAAACCATGGTGTTTCAGTAAGTAATTTAAAAAAATAATAGAAAACAAAAGTCTTAGAAGTTGGCCAATCTGCTGTAATACCAGTCCCATTTCAGAAATTGAGAGATGTTACAAGAAGAAAGATATTCTGTGAAGTTGCAAAGATTGAGTTAGTAATTTATGGGGTATGAATTATGAACTCAATTATGAAATGATGGTATGGTGTTTTCTTTTTTCTTTTTTGATTTTTTGGCCACACCCAGTGATGCTCAGGGGTTACTCCTGGCTATGCACTCAGAAATCGCTCCTGGCTTGGGGGACCATATGGGATGCTGGGGGATCGAACCATTTGTCCTGGGTCAGCTGCATGCAAGGCAAGTGCCCTCCCTACCTCTGTGCCATCGCTCCGGTCCTATCTTTTACTTTTGTTTATTTTTTTGGGGGGGGTCACACCTGGCAGCACTCAGAGACTACTCTTGGCTCTGCACTCAGAAATTGCTCCTGGCAGGCTCAGGACCATATGGGAAACCAGAGATTGAACCTGGATTAACCAGGTTATGTGCAAGACAGTCACCTTCACTGCTGTACTGTCTGTATCTCCAATACCAAGAAATGTTTATTGAAGAGTTCTACCTATGTTTTGTACTTAACTCTTTTAGGCACAGTATTACTTAATCCTCACTACTGTCTGGTTAGTAACTTGTTAGTCACAGATACTTCTCCTTCAATAGAAGATATGTGGTAGAGTTGGCCTCTGAAGCTGGGCTGTCAGGGCTCAGAACCCTAACCCTTCACCAGAGCTCTGCTTCCTAGAAAGTCAGGTTGGAAGACTTGAACACTTTCTTTTTTTTTTTTTTTTTTTTGGATTTTGGGCCACACCCGGCAGTGCTTAGGGGTTACTCCTGGCTGTCTGCTCAGAAATAGCTCCTGGCAGGCCCGGGGGGAAGGGGGGACCATATGGGACACTGGGATTCGAACCAACCACCTTTGGTCCTGGATCGGCTGCTTGCAAGGCAAACACCACTGTGCTATCTCTCCGGCCGACTTGAACACTTTCGACAGGCCGACTTGAACACTTTAGACAGGCAGTTGAACTGCTTCTAAAAACTAGCAGTGAGGGAGTACTGATAAGAATTGAGGGGCAGGTTTCCAAGGCATTCTGAGCTGTACTTTGCTATGTTACATAGTAATGCTTATCCTGGGGCCAGAGAGATAGCACAGCAGTAAGGTGTTACATACAGCTGAGCCAGGATGGACCCTTGCATCCATATGGGCCCTGAGCCTGCCAGGAGCTAGTTCTTTCTTTCTTTCTTTTTTTTTTTAGGAGCTATTTTTTTTTTTTTTTTTTTTGGTTTTTGGGCCACACCCTGTGACGCTCAGGGGTTACTCCTGGCTATGCGCTCAGAAGTTGCTCCTGGCTTCTTGGGGGACCATATGGGACGCCGGGGGATCGAACCGCAGTCCGTCCTAGGCTAGCGCAGGCAAGGCAGGCACCTTACCTCCAGCGCCACCGCCCGGCCCCAGGAGCTATTTCTGATCACAGAGCCAGGAGTAACCTCTGAGTGCCACCAGATGTGGCCCCCCAAACCAAATATATATAGATGCAGGGCATTTTTGCCTTGCACACAGACGACCTGGGGCAGACCCGGGTTCAATCCCTGGCATCCCATATGGTTCCCCAAGACTGCCAGGAGCAGTTTCTGAGCAGAGTCAGGAGTCATCTCTGAGCACCACCAGGTATGGCCCCAAACAAAAGCAAAACAAAGCTATTCTGATTTGTGACCACAAGGAGGTTATTAGAAATGAGAATTAATGAAATTCCGAGTGGATTACTGGAGTCTTGGACGGGGGTTGGGGGGAAGTTGATTAACAAGTTGAGCATTCACTATGGACTGCCTATATTCTTAGCAAAGTGAATGGCATCTGAGAGTAACTCAAGACTTGAACTGTTTTGCTTTGTAGACAGTAAACTTTTCAATAGAGTGAATTTGAGTTAGAGTTAATTTTCTCTCCAATCAATGCTTTTTATTTGGGAATTTGAATTTTTGTCTGTACATATCTGAAAGATTTGCTTATACATTGTACTTCTATCATAGTTCCACTTAATGATAGTGGAACTTTTATTTTTCAGATGGTCAGATAGAAGGTATTTGTTTACTTTGCACATGGCCAGCTAGAGTTTGATCGTTGGTACCACATATGATCCCCTGAGCCCTACTAGGAGTGACTGCTGAACATTACCTGCATGCCCTCCCGGAGAGGCCTAAGTTATTCAATAACTATTTATGCTGAATAAAGTGATTTTATTTTATTTTTTGGCCTGGCAGTGCTCAGGACCGATTCTTACTTCTGTATTCTGGGATCACTCATGTTGGATTTGGGGGACTATATCAGGTGCCAGGGTTCGAACCCAGATTGACTGTATGCAAGGCAAGTGCCTTATCCACAATACTATCACTCCGGCTTACTAAAATAATACTTTTAACACAAAGGGTAATACATCACAGTACATGTTACAGCTTACTATCATTGTGTTGTTCATTAGATAATTCCAGCGGTTATAAAGAATGAGACTTTGTATTAGTCTGTCATGTTATCTGCTAATTAGCATCTAAGAATACAGTTTGGAATCTTCTTCCTTGTTTCGTGTATTGTGACTCTCAGTATTACTAACAATATCCAGAGTTTGGGGCATCTGCAGGGCCTGCTGGCAATATTTGGTGCTCGTAAGCTAAAGAATGCCCAGGACTGGCTAGATGTGGAGTGGCCCTGAAGGAAAAAGACTTTGGCTCCTCTACTGGGTCATTAGTGGCCCTTCAGCCTTCTCAAGTCCTGCAGGGGTGGGCCATGACACCACAGGCTCTCACTATAATTATAGTGGGCAAGCCTAGGACATTGCTTTGTCTGTGGGCAGGTTTGTTTCAAAGATTACTCAGTGTGACTTTGGTCTTGTAATTAAATAATCATGTCTGCTCTTCTCACTGTGGCTGCGAGAGTGCCTTCTAGGTCTGCAGCCAAATGGCTGTTTGAACTTGGAAATACAGAGCAAAGAGAGTGAGACATGACTCCTGCCCAGTGGATGCATGAGTAGGGAGAACAGATGGCCTTTCTGCCCGGACTCTCCTTGTTTATGCCTGTTGCCTGGTGTAATTATTGATAGCACTGCTTTTAGTTCAGAGCCCCAAGAGTGGCTAACTGATTATTTATTCATAGTCTTGTGAAAGGCAAACACCAAACACCTATCACATAATTAAGCATAAGGGGTAAAGGGTGTATGTGTCCTGTTTTTCCTGATTACAGTTGCTCTTCTGCAGCATCCACCTGTTCATGCTTTCTTTTCCTCTTTGGGCATCCCCTGTTGCTCTAAATCCCACACTATCTCAAAGCCCCACATACCTCCGTGCTGCCCACAGATGAGAACTTCACAGGATCCAGGTGGATGAGCGTCTTTGCACTGCAGCCCTCTAGGAGAGCTCCTTCTGGGTTGTGGCCTCACCGTTTCTTTCCTTCCAGAATTTCTTCTTACATTTATTGACGACCTCTTGAGGAAGCATTACTTCCCCCAATTTTCTGTTTCTTGGGAGATATAGTCTTTTACTTATTTTTTCCTTCTTTGGGGCCACACCTAGCAGTGTTCAGGGCTAATTCCTGTCTCATGTTTAATCCTGGTGTGTGATTCCAGGGAATCACATATGGGATGCCAGGTATTGAACTTGGGTTGATTGCATGTAAGACAAGTAACTTATCTGCTGTAGTATCTCTTTAGTCCCTAAACTTTTATATTTCTATAGTCATTTTGATGGGTTGAAAGGAGCAAATGTCAAAAACATTTGCTTATTTTTTTGGTTATCATATTGCATGCCTTTGGACTCCTATTTCTCTCCACCATGGGAAGGAGAGTGCCATAGAGAAAGCAGGAATAATGCTTTCTTAGGTCATACATAGGTTTGAGTACAGATGATTAGTTTGTTTGATGAGACCAGGGAAATCAGACTCAGGATTAGGTCTAAAGCCTTTTGTGTCAGAAACCTTTGATAATTATTCCTCAGTGGTTTTGTGCCCAGGAGAAGCCCTAATTATAGAAATCAGGCCACTTTAGGGTCACATATGAGATCATCCAGTGTCCTGTTCAGAAATTCAGGACAGAGGTGAAATTTGATGGAACATCTAGAGAGAATAGATAAATGTTCAATATCTTCTTTTCATTTCATTGTTCCTTTTTGTTTGTTATTTGTTTTGGTTTTTTTTTTTTTTTTTTTTTTTTTGGTAACACTCTGCAGCACTTGGGTTACTCCTGGCTCTGCGCTCAGTAATCACTTTGGCAGACTTGGGGGACCATATGGGATTCCGGGATTCGAACCACTGTCCATCCTGGATCGGCTGTGTGCAAAGCAAACGCCCTACTGCTGTGCTATCTCTCTGACCCTGTTATTGCTACTTTTTTGTTTGTTTGTTTGTTTGTTTTGGGGCACAAGGGTTACTCCTGTCTCTGTGCTTAGACCATATCTCTGACAGGCTCAGGGGACCCATATGGATGTTGGGATCGAACTGGAGGTCCTCATGCAAGGCAAAAGCCCTATGTGCAGTGCTACCCCTTCTAGTTACTTTTATTTGGGGGGGGGTGGGCCACATCTGGCTGTACTCAGGGGATACTCCTAGCTCTATGCTCAGAAATCGGGGGCCGGAGTGGCATCTGCCTTGCCTGCACTAGCCTAGGACGAACCACAGTTTGATCCCCTGGCATCCCATATGGTCCCCCAAGCCAGGAGCGATTTCTGAGTGCATAGCCAGGAGTAATCCCTGAGTGTCACCGGGTGTGGCTGGGAAACCAAAAAAAAAAAAAAAAATGCTCCTGTCAGGACCATATGGGTTGCTGGGGATCAAACACAGGTCTGTCCCAGGTCAGCAACATGCAAAAAAAATGCCCTACTGCTATGCTATCACTCCGGTCCCTACTTTTGACTCAGTGTATTCTCTTTTGAAATCATTCCACCTGAACTTTGCCTTTTCTAGTTTATTTTCTCCCAATGTGACTGTGCCAGCTTTGGAAAATTGAGATCAGGGTTAGGCATGAGTAGGAAGTGTGTAAAAGAAACTGGTCTCTTCTACGTCTAGTGAAAACTTATTCCCAGTCTCTGCTTTTCAAGAGGCAGGAAATTAGAAGAAATGAGAGCCGCACAATTATTTCGACTTCTGTATCATGCTGTTATGCTTTCTTCTGAGCTTGAACAAGTTGACATTATTTTCTTAAGTGAATTTGTGTGTAGGCATATTCATCAAGGGTGTAGGCATGTATGATTTTTTGTTTGCTTGTTTGCTGGCTACAATACCCATTGACTGAAAACATGAATGAACTTGGAATGGAAGAGAAGGCGTTTAGCCCACAGGGCAGTTGCTACTGCTCCTTTCTGTCTCTGTTAAAATGTTACTGTGCCCTTTGATAAAAACTTCCCTTTACCTGTCTCTTCTTCCATGATAATGTAGGCACAGTCTGGTCACCTGTTTTACCACAAAGGAAGGGATCTGAGACTAGAATACAGTGATGGTGTGTTTGCTATGCACACTGCTAACTTGGGATGGACCTGAATTCAATCCCAGGCATCCCATATAGTCCCCCAAGCCTGCCAGTGGCAATTTCTGAGCAGAGCCAAGACTAATCCCCGAGTGCCGCTGGGTGTGGCCGCAAAACAAACATAAAAAGACCCCTCCTCCCCAAAAATGAAGGGATCTGAAAAGGGACTGGACCGGTGACTCTGGTTTCTGGAAGGATATTCTTCAATAAGAGCTGGGGATGTTTGTCTTGTTCAGTAGTGTCACTGACAGATAGCACTTTAAAACCAAAGGTTTTGGGGGCCCGGAGAGATAGCACAGCGGTGTTTGCCTTGCAAGCAGCCGATCCAGGACCTAAGGTGGTTGGTTCGAATCCCGGTGTCCCTTATGGTCCCCCATGCCTGACAGGAGCTATTTCTGAGCAGACAGCCAGGAGTAACCCCTGAGCACCGCCGGGTGTGGCCCAAAAACCAAAACAAACAAACAAACAAACAAACAAAACCCCAAAGGTTTTGGACTGGAAATAGTATAGTGGGTAGGGAGTTTGCCTTGCATATAAGTAATCTGTATTCTATCCCCAGCACCACATATGGTCCCTGAAAGTTTGCTAAGAGTGATCCTGGAATGCAAAGCCAGGAGTAGTAAGATAAGCCCTGAGCACTGCCAGGTGTAGTCCAAAAAAACAGGGAAAAAAAGACCCCTTAAAAATCAAAACCCCATGCCTTTCAGAAACTGAGCAACTGGACAGAGATCAGCCTTCATGAAACTTGTCTGCTATATTTCTCTCTCTCCTTTCTCTCTCTCTCTCTCTCTCCTCTCTCTCTCTCTCTTTCTCTCTCTCTCTCTCTCTCTTTCTCTCTCTGTGTGTTTGAGCTTCTAGTAAATAATTGAAAAGATTGTGAGAGCCCAAAGCTGAAAAGTTTCCAAGTGATATTTATCTGAAAGTGTTTGGAAAAGCTGCTTAATCGATATTCTGCATGATCAGAACTTTATGGAGAGAGTCATGGAGAAAGTCAAGGACTCTGTCCAGGCTGGAGCTATTCTATAGTTAAAGCAATGTGTTAGAGAGTTGACATTGTCTTAGAGTACACAGTTACCTCATCTCACTGCTACCGAAGTGCCCAAGATCCATCCTCACTATCTTCTGGATAACCTGCATCCACTTCCTCCTACACCTTCCCTCCTAGAAAGCTTTGGAGGTGCTTATTCCTGACTAGTTACCATGGGTAACAGGATGAGAGAGAAAGTAGGATGGCTACACATAGTAAGTGCTGCCTCTTACCACTTGCTGACTAGTTAGTTGCCTGTGTAGTGCCTCCAGGTCTGGGAAGACTCCTCCAATCGTTTATTGGCTGATTGGCAGCATAGGGATCAAACACAGGACCTAGTGCAAAAAAGCACTAGGTCACGGAGCTCTGGCTGCCTCCGAGAGCTGTTTACTCCATAAAGATTGTGGGTAGCTGCCACTGGTGCTCCTATGTTGTTTCCAGCATGCGCTTTGTTCTAGGGAGACCGAGAAGTCAAGTGGGCAGGGCAGACCTTCTCTCAGATTTATGGTAAGGAATCCTCTGTGTTGCTACCATAGAAAGATATTGGTGCCACCATTGGAGGATTGAGGGCTCCTTTTGAGGCCCTCTCTTTCCCCCCATGAAACCTCAAGCACCTTGTCTGGCATAGTGCTGCTATAGGGCCTTTGCCTGTGACTTCTTGGTTCCCCAACAAGATCATTTTATCTCTGAAACTAGCACATCTTCTTGCAGACTTACGGTGTTCCTGTAGAGATGCCAGCCCAAGGGAGAACTGAGGTTTTTCCCTCTGAGTGAGCATACCATTTCTAACTCCATAAGAAACAAAGCAAACTATTCCATTATGTAAATGAATCAGTTTCTTACATCTACACAATGGAATACTGAATACTATGCAGCAGTTAGGAAAAATAAAATAATTAAATTTGCTTATACTCACTCACCTGTGGAATATCAAAAGTAGTATAAGAATAATACCCAAAGACAATAGAAATGATGGGGGTGGCCGTGTAGTTAAGCCAAAAAAGGGGTCACTATGACAATAATGTTGGAAAAGATTATTCTGGGGGCCGGGAAGGTGGCGCTAGAGGTAAGGTGTTTGCCTTGCAAGCGCTAGCATAGGACGGTTCGATCCCCCGGTGTCCCATATGGTCCCCCAAGCCAGGGGCGATTTCTGAGTGCATAGCCGGGAGTAACCCCTGAGCGTCAAACGGGTGTGGCCCAAAAACCAAAAAAAAAACAAAAACAAAAAAACAAAAAAAACCAAATCATTCTGGACAAGGACTGGATGCTTAAAGGAGGTAAAGTGCTATGCATGATACCTCTTCAGTACGGTACAGCAAACCATAGTGCCTAAAAGGAAAAAAAACAAAAAACAAAGGGGGGAGAGAGAAAAGAAAACTTTGCCGTAGAGGCAGACTGGTGGGAAATGGGAAATTGATGAAAGGATTCGTGGTAGAACATTGTATGGCTGCAACTCAGCTATCAACAACTTTTTAACTCTGTATCTCATGGTGATTTAATAAAAAAATTAAAAAGAAGGGGACGGAGAGATAGCACAGCGGTAAGGCGCTTGCTTTAGATGCAGAAGGACGGTGGTTTGAATCCCGGCATCCCATATGGTCCCCCTATCCTGCCAGGAGCGATTTCTGAGCATGGAGCCAGGAGTGACCCCTGAGCGCTGCTGGGTGTGACCCAAAAACCAAACAAACAAACAAACAAACAAACAAAACAAAAACAAAAAAAAATTAAAAAGAAAAAGAAACAAAGCAAATCAGCAACTCTATTCTTCTTCTTCTTCTTCTTCTTCTTCTTCTTCTTCTTCTTCTTCTTCTTCTTCTTCTTCTTCTTCTTCTTCTTCTTCTTCTTCTTCTTCATCATCATCACTGGGTATTAGGACCACTCCTGATGGTTGCTCAGGGGCTACACCTGATCCTATTGCTAAGGAGTCACTTCTGGGGGAGTTCACTAGACCATATGCAGTGCCTGGTATCAAGCCCTTATTGCAATGAACACCTCTTT
This sequence comes from Suncus etruscus, assembly GCF_024139225.1. NCBI lineage: Eukaryota > Metazoa > Chordata > Mammalia > Eulipotyphla > Soricidae > Suncus > Suncus etruscus. The sequence continues at coordinate 65,563,786 of NC_064852.1, read as the reverse complement.
AAATACTCACAAATTCTCTTGTTCAGGAGGTCTAGTGTTGCACTGGGCTGGCTCCCAATCTTGACTCCAAACTTGTGTCTTCCTATTGTACAGAGTCTCTGAGTTTCTCTTTGACAGTTGCTATTTAGGTCAGTGCAGTGCAAGGGATGCTGCATAGTCCCTGCCTGGTGGAGCGGAAGGAGAGGGAATTCTTTCAGAACATGGGCTGTAAGTCTTTATACTGATTTCTAGGCAGTTGAGAAGGATCATTAAGATTAAAGATACAGGGCCCGGAGAGATAGCACAGCGGCGGTTGCCTTGCAAGCAGCCGATCCAGGACCAAAGGTGGTTGGTTCGAATCCTGGTGTCCCATATGGTCCCCCGTGCCTGCCAGGAGCTATTTCTGAGCAGACAGCCAGCCGTAACCCCTGAGCACCACCGGGTGTGGCCCCCTCCCCCCAAAAAAAGATTAAAGATAACAGGCACTGTATTGTTTACTTTAATCATACACTACAAAAATATCTTACATGTTTACATAGAATTTGGGAGGACATTGTGATGACTCTTCCCCTTAGCTTTAGTGCTTATTCTGAATCTTAGAACAGCTTCTTATACTGTAACCAAGTTTACCATTCCTGGGAAACACTCAACCTCACCACCCCCACCCCTAAGTCTCCTCTCCCCTGACCAGAGAGCACTACCAAGTGAGTCTGTGAGTATTATACACAAGGGTGCAGACCCTCTCATCACAACGCAACCAAAAGTGAAGGGAGAGGAAGTTTGCTTTCAAATTAATTTTTTAATAGGCAAGGAACTTGAATAAGACATACCTGCAAAGATACACAGTTTCACAATTTTAGCACACAAAAAGAGGCTCAATGCTATTAGTCATCCGGGAAATGCAAATCAAAACCACAATAAGCTTCCCACTAGTGAGGAGTGCTAAAATTAAAAACAATGACAACTTTTGTAGGATGCAGAGCAACTGCAGCCCTCAGATATTATGTGAGGACTGTGAAACAATACAGCGACTTTGGAAAACAATTTGTCAGTTCCTCGCAGTACTTACAAAGTTACCAGTCACTCCATTTTCTGGGAAGGGAACTGACTGAAAACCTATGCTCACCGGAGTGAAACCCCAGTGTTCACTTGCAGCTTTATTCACAAAGAGTAGAGCACCCTAAAAATCTAGTACTGCTATACATTGGAATTATGATTTGGCAATGTAACAAAGTGCTGATTCATGATAGCATGGATAAATCTTGAAAACATGATGTTATTAAAAGAGGCCTGACATAAGAAACCCGATATTAAAAAAAAAGATTAAATTAAATCATTCTATTTTATGCATTGTCTAGACTACACAGAGAGAAGTGGGTATTGATAGGGAGCTGACTGGTGGTTGTAAGGGGATTGAGGTGAGGAGATTGGCATATGGCTGCTTATGGGTGTGGGATTCTTTCCTGAGATGGCAACTGCTCAAAATTTAGTGTGACTCTGAACATAATATCCCACGGCCACCACTAAGTAAGCTGAGCTTCACCAATAATCTTGAAAAAGCTATAAAGCCAACTGGAAAACTCAAGATACACTGATCCTTGGGCTAAAAATTCTGGGCGCCCATAGGCATGTGCAGGCCAAGACCTGCTGAAGTACAGGAGCTCTTGAATTGGGCCCATACGTTTCAGTGACTTGGCTTTTGAGATTAGTGGTGAAGATATGAAGCTGGACTGTTGCTTACATGGCTGTGGGTAATGGGTGTGGCTGGCTTTTTTTTGGTTCCACCAGTATGGGGTGGCAGGAGGCTTCCTGTCCTCACCCCAAGAGGACCCCAGAATTTTTAGTCCCAAAACCAATGTACCTGAAATTTTTTATCTACTTGGCTTTCCCACAGAGATTAGTTGTGAAGCAGTGAAACCATTTGTCTGGTTTGCATGATTGTAGCAGTGGGGTGTGGAGCAAGCTGGTTATTGCTAGTTGAACATTCTTTGTTGTTTTGTTATTGAGCATAGGTGGCTTTTATGATAATTTCATATCTAATTTGGTGTATTCCTACTGTAATGTCAGTATTAAAACTATGGAGGTGTTTGATGCATGCATATGTGGCCCCGTGGTTTAGGAATTTGAAGATCTGTGGAGCTGATATGAGCTCATATGACAGCAGCAGTGGATCATGGGTGTGGTCGCCAGGACTTCTGGATGTACAGAGGCAATGCCCTTCTTTGGCTCCAAAGAGTCTCCAGAGATTTCAGCCACAGAACTGGCATACCTGGAACGTTGGGCCTTTAACATGCTGCAGATTAGTGGCAAAGTGGTGAAGCTAGGCCATTGGTGTTATGGCAGTTTTGGGGGTGTATGTGCTGTTGCAAGTCAGCCCCTGAAGAGGTTGACTGATGGAGGGATGGAGGATGAGGTCTTTCCCCTCCAGCTCGGAGCACGCATCTGCCACCCTGTCCAGCCGACGGTTCTGAGGTGAAATGGCGGGTAAACAGCTCGAGGACAGTCAGGCTTGTGGAAATATTAGCTTTATTCGGTGGACAAGACTGAAGTCCAAAGACTCAGCATAAGTTCCAGCCAAAAGCCTCTCGCCTTCCATAGACCCTTGTTTTTATCCCCCAGAATCAGGTACCACCCAACGGTGGGGTCAGATACCACCCAATGGTGGAAGCAGAATCAGGTACCACCCTAAGGTGGGGGCAGAATGCCAGGTCACACCCTAGGGTAGGGCACAATCATGATCAGGGTAGGGTCAATAACATAATAATCCCCTGAAATATTTACATACACAACATGTGCAGCTGCCAACATTTCAGCAGGGCGGGAGATTCGACCAGCCTTCTCCTGAGGAGCTCCCAGTGTGATCAGTTAGTTGCCAGACAGGTATATCCGTGAGTTTATGAGGCTTGGTTTCTGAGTTGTATTTTTATTATTGCATTGAGTTACAGAATCTGGATACAAGCTCCTTTTTGTTTGTTTGTTTTTGGGTCACACCCAGCAGCGCTCAGGGTTTACTCCTAGCTCTATGCTCAGAAATCACAACTGGCAGGCTCAGGGGACCATATGGGATGCCAGGATTCGAATCACTGTCCTTCTGCATGCAAGGCAAACACCCTACCTCCATGCTATTTCTTCGGCCCTACAAGCTCCTTTTTAAATATATGATTGTCAAGTTATTTTCTCCCATTCTGGGTCTTCAGTTGTCAAAGGACAAATGAGAATACTTAGTAATGGATTTGATGTCATTTATAGAAGGAAATAACAAATTATGGTTTTGGGGGCTTATCAGTAAAGCATTTTTTTGTCCTGAAGGATTAGGATAACAGTGTGTTTACAGAGAGTTAAAAAATATGTATGAAAACAGGAAACATTTGATTGAGAGGTTGGAGATTTTCTTATAAGGCTAGGGTGCCTTTTGTTTTGTTTTTGGGCCACACCTCATAGTGCTCAAGGATTATTCCTGGCTCTGCACTTCAGAATTTATTCCTGGTAGGCTCAGGGGACCATATGGGATGCTGGGGATTGAACCCTGGTCAGTTGTATGCAAGGCAAACACCCCACCCACTGTGCTATCAGCCCCAGAGTATGCCCTATTTTTTAAGGTAAGATGATTCCAAAAATGGTGGTGGGTTGTGATAGCTATAGGATAGATGTTCTTTACAGATAAGTGTTTCTTCCCAGAGTGCTGCTGACTCAGGTTTAGAATTTTGATATGGGAGGGTTGGAGAGATAGCATGGAGGTAAGGCATTTGCCTTCCATGCAGAAGGTCATTGGTTCAAATCCCGGCATCCCATATGGTCCCCCAAGCCTGCCAGGAGCGATTTCTGAGCATAGAGCCAGGAGTAACTCCTGAGCGCTGTCGGGTGTGACCCAAAAACCAAAAAAACAAAACAAATAAACAAGACACGTCCTCCACAAGACAAGTTGCCCCATGGCACCTCTAATTCAATCTTTTTGTAAAAAACTACTATGCCTTCAAGTTTAAGGAGTTACATAAATTTTATGGCTTTAGATTGCTTTGTGTACTGCTAAGAAATGTTGTAATGTACTACAATCTGGGGTCTTGAGGGACAAAGTAAAATTGTACATGGGTTCTGTTTTACTTTTCTTGATGTTCTTTGACTAATAAAAAAATTAAAGAAAAAAATTAAAAAAAATTTTTTTTGATATGGGGTTGGAGTGATAACTGGAGTGGGTAGGGAGTTTGCCTTGAACACAACCAACCTGAATTCGATCCGTGGCATCCCAAATGGTTCTCCTGAGCCCGCCAGGAGTGATTCCTGAGCTGAGCCAGGAAGTAATCCTTGAGCACCACCTGGTGTGGCCCAAAAGAAAAATAGAAAAGAATTGTGGCATGATGCAGAATGCTCTGGTGACCTCAGTTTTGTGGGTCTTGATTTATGAATTAGCTTTATGGGTAATCTTTTATGCATAATTATTTTTTAAAATAATTTTTAGGTTTTAGAGCCACATCCTGCTGTGCTCAAAGTTTTCTTTTGGCTCTGCATTCAGGGATTACTCCTTGGAGCTTGGGGGACCATCTGGATACTAGGGAATGAACCCAGATTGTTTGCATGCAGTGCAAGCACCTTACCCACTGTATTAGCTATTTGGCCCCCTTTTGCTACACCCAGCAGTAGCCATGTGTTTCTCTTGGCTTTATACTCAGGGATTGCTTGCTCCTGGTGGAACTAGAGGACGATATGGAATGCCACGGATTACACCCAGTTGGCTACTTAAAAATCAAATTCCTTACCCACTGTACTTTGTCTCTGGCCCACAGTTCTCTGCCTTGTATATGTTGATATTCATGTGTCCCTGTGCACTGATATCCATGTGCACTGGCTCTTGAAAGGCTCATTTTTTCCTCTTTCCTGGCATTGTCAAAATCATCGACTCTAAGCCTAAGGATTTCTTTCTGGATTCCAGGCTCATGGAATTGTCATTGACCTTTGTCCACCCTTCTTATTGCAGTAACAGGACATTTGCACACAGACCTGTTGATGTGAGTTTGATGGTGGATTTGCAAACCTGGCTGTTGTGCTCCTATATTTTCAACTGGGATTCTGGCCGGGACCACACATCTGGTTGTGGTATCCACACATCTAGCCACGTGTTCATTGAGGTTTGCACTCCTTTAACTGTGCTTCCTGTGCTTGCTGAAGCTGCATTCTTCTTCTTTTGCTTTTTTGGGCCACATCAGTGATGCTCAGGGGTACTCCTGGCTCTGTGTTCAGAAATGGCTCCTGGCTTGGGGGACCATATGGGATGCTGGGAGATTGAACCTCGGTCCCATCCTAGGCTAGTGCACTCAAGGCAAATACTCTACCACTTACACCACCGCTCCGGCCCTGAGGCTGCATTCTTTTTTTTTTTTTTTTTTTTTTTTTGGTTTTTGGGCCACACCGGGCAGTGCTCAGGCAGGCACGGGGGACCATATGGGACACCGGGATTTGAACCAACCACCTTTGGTCCTGGATCGACTGCTTGCAATGCAAACGCCGCTGTGCTATCTCTCCGGGCCCGAGGCTGCATTCTTAAGTTGAGTCACACATTATACCAGTGGCAGTCATCCAGGGGTTGTGGTGTTCACACATGTGCTCCTTGGCACTTCCTGTTCAGAATGCTCTTAAACTTTTTTTAGTTGAGATGCTACTCAGGGTTATAAATTCCCCCTCTTGTTTTTGGGCCACACATGGAGGTGGTCAGGGCTTACTCCTGATGGCCCTACATTCAAGAATTACTCCTAGAGACCTCAAAGGAATCATAAGGTATGATGGGGCTCAAACCTGGGTAAACAATGTGCAACTCAAGTGTTCTATCTGTGGCTAGGTCTCCATGGCTCCCCACTCCTTTTTTTTCCCCTTCATTTTTATTTGTTTTGGGGCTACATCCAGTGGTATTAAAGTTACTCCTGGCTCTGTGCTCAGGGGTTATTCCTGGTAGGCTCAGGAGACCATGTGGGATACCAGAGATAGAGCCTGGGCTGGCCTTGTGTAAGGCAAATGCCCTACCTGTTGTGCTATTGCTCTAGCCCTCCAACCCTCTTTAATCTCTCTATCTCTCTATGTCTCTATCTATCTATCATCCATCCATCCATCCATCCATCCATCCATCCATCCATCCATCCATCCATCCATCATCTATCTATGGTTTTGGGGCCACTCCCAGTGACGCTTGTAACAAGTCAGCCCCTGAAGAGGTTGACTGATGGTGGGATGGAGGATGAGGCCTTTCTCTTCCAGCTCGGAGCACGCGTCTGCCACCCTGTCTAGATGTAATGATGTAACGCCTGGGGTAGGGCACAATCACCAATCAGTTTAGGGTGAGTAACATAGTAATCCCCCAAAATATTTACATACACAACAACTCTCAGGGGTTATTCCTAACTATACACTCAGAAATTGCTTCTGCCTTGGGGGACCATATGGGACGCTGGGGATTGAACCATGGTCTGGCCTAGGCTAGTGCGGGCAAGGCAGCGCTCAGGGGTTACTCCTGGCTCTATGCTCAGAAATTACTCCTGGCCAGCTCTGGGAACTTTATGGATGCTGGGATTCAAACCACCGTCCTTCGGCATGGAAGACAAATGCCTGGCCTCCATGCTATCTCTCCGGCTCCCAATATTATTTTTGAAAGGACATTCTAGGTACCAGAACAATAGCACAGTGGATAGGGTTCTTGATTCTTATGCGGCAGACCCGGGATCGACCTCGGTTTGATCCTGGCATCTGTATGGTCCCCCCAAGCCTGCCAGGGGTGATTTCTGAGCAGTGAGCCAGGAGTAAGCCCTGAGCACTGCCAGGCGTGGCCCTATCCCCAATAAATAAATAAATAAATAAATAAATAAATAAATAAATAAATAAATAAATAAATAAATAAATAAGTAAGTAAGTAAGTAAGTAAGTAAGTAAATGGACTTTGGAGGGCAAGAGAGATAGCACAGTGGCAGAACATTTGCCTTGCATGTGGCTGACCAGGTTTGATCCTTGGTATCTCATATGGTGCTCTGATCACTGCCTGAAGTGACTCCTGAGTGAAAAGCTGGTAGTAACTTCTGAATATTTTTTGGGGGCAGGAAGAGGGACATTTTGGTCCTATGTTGAGAACAGATGGAAGGAGGGAACCAGAATGGGAGCACACATACAAACAGGTTAAGTGGTGGCTGGGATTGTTATTACCATGCTGTGTCTGTGTTATTTTTACTTATTATTTGTCTTATTCAGCCAGCCTCCTTGTATTCCTCAAATTTGCTAGTTTTCTAGTTGGTGCCAGTGACACAGATGGAGAAAGTTTACAATCTGCCTTTAGAGAGCTGAGCATCTAGACCCAGGTTCTTGAGAATAACGATTTAAAAGCAGAAGTGGCTACCAGAAGAGGAAGGGGGCCAGGGGCTGGTGGAGAGACTTTGGTTGTTGTGTGAAATCATACTACTAAAACTCACAGTGGTCTGTAAACTAGTTATTTCAAAAAAATATGAACCAAGACAAAATTCTATCATACTGAAGCAGCTGCTAGAAACACTGGCAGTACACACACACACACACACACACACACACACACACACACTTGGAGCTGCTTGGGTGCCCATGCAACATCATAGATGGAACATGGGCCTTGTGCATCCTTTGAGTTTGCTCTCTGAACCTGTGGTTCAGTTTTTTAAAAAACTTTTACAGAGTTGACAATTGTCACCAGATTTCAATTCAAGAATATTTTCCATCACATTCAAAAGATACCTCAGACCCACTTGTAATCAGCCCTTATTTCTTTTTTTTTTTTTAGTTTTTGGGTCACACCTGGCGGTGCTCAGGGGTTACTCCTGGCTGTCTGCTCAGAAATAGCTCTTGGCAGGCATGGGGGACCATATGGGACACCGGGATTCGAACCAACCACCTTTGGTCCTGGATCGGCTGCTTGCAAGGCAAACGCCGCTGTGCTATCTCTCCAGGCCCTCAGCCCTCATTTCTACTCTGAGCTGCACACATCTGTGTATCTGTTTTCTCTGTCTGTGGCTTTTCTTGACATTTTGTACAAATGGGATCAAAGGGATGGAGAGGCAGCCCAACTAAAGCATGACTAAGTGCATGCCCTGCATGCAAGAGGACTGGGTTTGATTCAGCTCACTGAGCACAGTCCCCTGAGCACTGACAGAAATGGCTGCTGCTTTTTCTGAACGCCATAGGTAGCCTTAACATGAAAGAAGGAATAAGAATATAAGTGTGTGTAACCTTTTGTGCCTGATTTCTTTTCTTAGCCCCCTGTGTTGAAAGTTCATCTATGCCAGGGGTCTCAAACTCAATTTACCTTGGGAGCTGTAGGAGGCAAAGTCGGCGGGAGTCAGGGCCACATAAGGGATTTCACACACACACACACACACACACACACACACACACACACACACACACACACACACACACACACACACGTCCTCAAACATCATTATTAACAGTTTTAATTATTTCTTCTGAACATGAATAGAACATTGAGTGAAGAACATGAACAGTTCTTCTGAACATGGCATCTTTTGCCTATTTCTTGCTGCCAGAGACTTGACAGCACTTCTCACAAATCTGAACCACATTTGGCTTTAGAGAGGAAGCAGTTGAGACCCTCAGTATGGCTTGAAGATGATCATCATTAAGTCTAGACCTGTACTTTGACTTATTGAAGTTCACACAAATATGTGCTCCCAAAAAGGCACGTGGGGCGTTTGAACTTTCGGGAAAGCTCAGGGAAGCTGGGGGGCAATTCTCTCAAAAATTGCCCATGCATGTCTGCTTTACCACTAATCTCCCTGAACTTGGCTTTGAGATCAGAGTTGCATTGCAGATCAATGAGCTCCATTTGACGCACAGGAGGGGCATCTTGCACGTCAAAGGAAAAGGCGTCCACAAAAAATTGGAAAGTGGCTCTGTGCTTTTTGAAGTCTGCAAATCTGTGATCAAATTTCTTCTCTAGCTTAAAAATAGCATCAACATATTTCTCACCACTGAATGGTATGCAAGCATCCACAAGTTCCTTGCATGCTGGGAAATGGCAAAGGTTTGTCTGAGAGAGCTGGGATTTCCATAACACAAGTTTTGTGGAGAATGCTCTCACGGTGTCATAGGCAGCCCTGATAAGCTGCCCCGGGCCTTGAAACATTCAGCTTATGTATGATGTCAACAAGGAAAGCTAAGTCATTTGTGATCACTCAACTCAGAAACAGCATTCCCATCCTTCTCCATGAAGGCTTTCACTTCTCTCAAATAAAAAAATCTTCTCAGGACATTTCCCCTGCTGAGCCAACGTACCTCAGTGAAATAGAGCACATCTCCATATTCTGACTCCATTTCCTCTAAAAAAGCACGGAACCTCCTGTGCTGAATCTGATTTGGTTGAATCATTTCACAACAACAGACATCACATTGTCACACAGCAGGCATTTACTGCAAAGGGCCTGCTGATGGATAATGCAGTGAAGAACCATGGCCTTCTTTACACCCTCCTCTTCAAGTTTTTTTTGAACAAGTGCCACCAATCCATTTTTCCTCCCTGTCATCGATGGCGCTCCATTGTTATTATTCCAACAAACCTCTTCCATGGCAAACCTGCATTCTCAATGGCATCACTCAGATGCCGAAATATCTCATTAGCGGCGGTCTGGCCATGAATTGGAATTTTTGTGAGCATCTCCTCTGTCAATTCAAAATTGCAATCAACACCACGGACATAAATTGTGAGCTGCGCAGTGTCTATTATATCTGTGCCCTTGTCAAGAGCAACTGAGTATACGTCAAAACATTTGGCTTTCTCACACAGTTAATGATAAATGTCACTTGACATGTCAGAAATGTGCTCTGCCACAGTGTTGGCAAAAAGGCTGATTTTGCTAAACTGACCTTTCTTTTCTGGACAGATAATACTTGCAGTCTGTAACATGCATTTTTTAACAAACTCTCCATCTGTGAATGGTTTTCCTGCCTTAGCAATCATCTCACTAACCATGTAACTAGCTTCCACTGATGCAACATTCTCTTTGGTTGCTTTCTTGAAGAAATCTTGTTGCCTCATTAGACATGCTTTAAGATTGACAACCCGCTTGGCTCTCTCATTTCCTTGATATTTTGCACATTCCTCAGCATGTTTATTTGAATAATAGTGTTTCAAGTTGTATTCCTTGTGCACTGCAATTTTCTTTGAGCAAATAAGACATGTGGGGATGCCCCTGTTCTCAACAAAGAAATACTGCGTCTCCCACTTTTCCTGAAATTGTTTGTGCTCGTCATCAATCTTTCTCTTCACTGCAGGCTTTGATGAAGTCATGGTGAAGGTATGACAAAACCTAATTCTGTAATAAACTTCTCTCCCTTAGGCCTTCGATAATGCAAGGGACAGCAGGCAGGAGCAGCGGAAATGACATCTGCGCTAGGCGCAAAGCATTCACGATTATTCGCAAAAAATTGCATTAAACATTTGCATACCCCAAACGGAACTGCTCGGGGTATGCAAATGTTTAAGGGATTTTTTTCTTACTAATGTGATTTTTATTGCGATTATTCGGTAAGCGAATAATCACGAATACTGCGATATTTGAAGGCCAGCCACGGGCCACAAAATGTGTACAGAGGGCTGCAAACGGCCCACGGGCTGCGAGTTTGAGACCCCTGATCTACGCTGTATCTTGTAGCTTTAGTCATTCTTTATTTAGTATGGCTCTGCCCAGTTTTGTTTCTTCATGTACAAGTTGATGGCTATTTGGGTCATTTCCACTGTTTAGCTGTTAGGAGCAACACATTTTTTTTTTGGTTGAAAAATGGGCAGCCACTTTACTGTGACTCCCAACAATTGGCTATAGGTAGCTGAAAGAGATTAGGTAGTTTGGTTGGTGAGCATGTTATAGAGAAATTTGGAAGTGAATGTGACAAACCTTGGTCTCTGCTTAATCCCTGTATAGATAGGGGCCACTCCCTGTGATGTTCGTATGTGCATAGTGTTTGGGCCCTGAGCTGCTGAGACTGGAGCAGGGGCATGTGGGGCTTGAGCCTCAACCATGATAGGCATTTTGTTCTACCACTTGTGCCATCTCCCCAACGCTATCAGATATTTGCATGCTAAAAGTTGCAGGTTGAAGAGTATTAGGTTGATTCAATCTCCAGTTGTGTGTGATTTGGGTTCCTCAATGCTAGAAAACTGTTCTATAGTTGCCAGGGTTGAAAATCTAGGGATTCAGTCAGTCGTGGTGTTACATTATCACAACTTTGGGAGATGTCCAGGATTCTTTGGGTTTCCTGTCCCACATAAAGACTGTCTCCTTTCTGTCAGCTTCAGTTTATACTGCTGGTCTAGAGTTCTGTCCAACCTGGTCATTTTATCTGCCTTACATCTGAAGTAGCAGTGAAGAAAATAAGATCTTTTTCCTACTCACATCAAGTACATTATAGTTGCTCAACAGCTGTGTTTGGCACGTAGCAACAGTGCTAAGTACAGAACATTTCTGCGATTGCCAAGCATTGTATGAGACAGTCTAGATGTTTATATGAAGGCTACTGACTCGTCTTTCAGAGTACATACATGTTCAAGCATGTGTGTTTGACAGCCAAACGGTACCTGCTGGAATATGGGACCATGTGCTGCCAGGGATGGAAGCAGTGTCCACATGCAAAGAATGTGCTCCAGCACTTTGCATTATCTTCCTGGCTCCTCGGTGTATTTATACTTCATCTCCTAAACTTACTTTGTGATGTGGCTCAGGTGTAAAATAAAATAGTTTGATGGTGCAGGGAGCCTAAGATCCCTTTTAATGGGAAAGTCCTTGTGGTTACACAAGAGGTAACAAACTCTTACTGCGCTAATCCCATTAGTTTAGTATCAGTAACTTATATAACATATTTGTGACTTATGAACTGTCTGAAGAGAGGTTTAGACAGACTCAAGGCACTAGTGTTGGGCTGAGTGTCACAAGGCTTTTTGGTGACTGATTGGAAGGACAAGTTGGGGTAATTCTCCCTTCCCTTGTGTGACTACACAAAGCTTCTGCCTTGTTCACACTATTTTTGTGTTGTGTTCCTGTTCTTGAAATTGAGTGCAGTGTAGAGTGATAATTTCCACTTATAGAATAAGGTCATAGTGTAAGCACTTACAATTTTATTTTAAATTTTTTAAACAACTGACATTGTTTAGATGTCAGCAGCTTGTTGCCTCCTCTCCCTGCCTCCCTGTAAACGAGAAATAGTGAAGTAGATAGTGTTTATTCTTGGCTTTCACATAATTTGTTCTAAGAAAATAGCACATTATGGATGTGGAGACCTACCACAGTATTGTTGGAAATAATGAAAAATTCCTGACCAAACCTGAATAGCATTAGGGATTTAGAGGATTGGTTCCATAATTATGGTATTTATATACAACTGCATCATACAATACTGAATGAGGGGAACTAGATCTAGAGTTATGATTTGAAAAGATTTTAGAGTATTGAATGAAAAATCCATAAATTGTGTATGTATGTATGTTTGTATCTATATAAGAAATAGAGCATTGTCTGGAACATATAGATTTAAAAAATTAGTAGTTATGAAGATTTGTTTGGGGGGTTTGGTTATTGTTTTGTTTTGTTTTGGGCCACATCCAGTGATGCTTAGGGATTACTCCTGGCTATGTGCTCAAAAATTGCTCCTGTGATTTCTGAGCATAGAGCCAGGAGTTAACCCCTGAGCACTGCCGGGTGTGACCCCCCAAAAAAATTGCTCCTGGCTTGGGGGACCATATGGGATGCTGGGAGATTGAACTTCGGTTCGTTCTAGATTAGCTTGTGCAAGGCAGATGCCCTACTGCTTGTGCCACCACTCTGGCCCCTAATTTGGGTTTTTAACCACAGATAGTGATGCTGCGAGGCTATTTCTGGCTCTTTGCTCAGGAGTGACCCTTGGCAATGCTAAGGGGACCATACAAGGTGCTGGGGATCCCAACCTGAGTTGAGTGCATGGGGACAAGTGCCTTCAAAACCTTTATCTTTTTGTTTGGTCTGAGCCTACTTATATAATTAAGTTCTTGTATTTATACACATGTAGGTGTGCATGTATGTATATATATGCCAAGATGGCTTTGAAGGTTACAAATTATCCCTTGAGGGCATTATCTTTGGGTGATAACTTAGGCACCCTTATTTTCTTTGGATTTTTGCCTGTGTTCCCTATTAGGTAGCCATGGCCCCATACCCTTTTGCGTTTAACATCTGGCAAGGGTCAGGGTCTACCCCTGGAGGAGTTAGTGAACCATGTGGGATGCCAGGGATTGAACCCAGATTGGCCTTGTGCAAGGCAAGCACCCTAGACCCCTGTGCCTATCATTCTGATCCCTTTGTGTTTATTTTAAAATACTATTCATAAAGGAACTAGGCATTTATTAAGTGGCTCACCTGACTCACTGCTGGCATTGAATTTGCTTTCAATATGATTATTCGATTATGTGACTTTAGTTTACATACTTTTGGTTAGCCTCTTATCTTTATGTTCTTTTGAAAAATAAAGATACTGGGGCCGGCTAGGTGGTGCTAAGAGGTAAGATGTCTGCCTTGCAAGCACTAGCCAAGGACGGACCGCAGATCGATCCCCCAGCGTCCCTTATGGTCCCCTAAGCCAGGAGCAATTTCTGAGCGCTTATATTCAGCATCGATAATGTGAAATGAGATGGAACAGAATCTCAAAAACTCAAAAAATGAAGTACAGGGGCCAGAGAGATAGCACAGCAGTAAGGCGCTTGCTTTGGATGCAAAAGGATGATGGTTCGAATCCTGGCATCCCTTATGGTCCCTCGTGCCTGCCAGGGGCGATTTCTGAGTGCAGAGCCGGGTGTGATCCAAAAAACCAAACCAAACCAAAACAAACAAAAAAGGAATAATGAAGTACAGTATGAAAGCAAAAGACTGTTTTAATCAAGCCAGTCCAGTCTTTAGAACCCTCGTCAGCCATGACCTACCTATTCTTTCTGCTCGACTTTTCACTTCTGGGTAATTTTGGGGGAGAAGGATCTTGTGGTTCATTTTTTGAGCAGAGATACAGCTGTCAGGCTCTGGGAAGAGAACTGAGGGTTTAGGTGGCTCTGTTTGGAACTTTCACAAGTAAGAAACCATAGCTTTTTTTTTTTTTTTTCCCTTTGGGGGACCATACCAGGCAATGCTAAGGGGTTACTCCTGACTCTGAGCTCAGGGGTCACTCCTGGCAGTGCTTGGGGACCATATGGGATGGGATGCCAGAGATTGAACCAGGACAACTGTGTCCAGGGCAAATGCCCCACCTGCTGCACTATCACTACAGCCCTGAAACCAGAACTTCTTGTCATAAACTTGAAAGGTGGAGTAATCCTAAGCCCATTCCTATTGTTTTGGTTTCTGACTTTTTTTTTCTTAAAAAATTTAGGATTAAGGAATGATTCCTGAGCACAAGTCAGGAGTAAGCTCTGAGCATTGCCAGTTATGGCCCCAAACAAACAAACACATTTTTATTATTTGTTTATTTATTTATTATTCATTCATTCATTCATTCACTGGGTCATACCCGGCAGCGCTCAGGGGTTACTCCTGACTCAGAAATTGCTCCTGGCAGGCACAGGGGACCATATGGGATGCTGGGATTCGAACCACCATCCACCCTGGATTGTTTGCATGCAAGGCAAATACCCTTTCGATGTGCTATTTCTCCGGCCCCAACAAAAACGTTTTAAAAAAAGGGGCCTGAAAGGTGGCACTAGAAGTAAGGTGTCTGTCTTGCAAGCACTAGCATAGGACGGATCGCAGTTCGATCCCCCCAAACCAGGAGCGATTTCTGAGCACATAGCCGGGAATAACCCCTGAGCGTCAAATGGTTGTGGCTCAAAAAACAAAAAACGAAAACAAAACAAAACAAAAAAGCTATGAAAAAATTATCTCCTGATTTTTATGGTAATGACTTTCTTGATTTTTCTTTTAAATTGCCTTGCAAGCAGCCAATCCAGGACCAAAAGTGGTTGGTTCGAATCCCGGTGTCCCATATGGTCCCCCATGCCTGCCAGGAGCTATTTCTGAGCAGACAGCCAGGAGTAACCCCTGAGCACCGCCGGGTGTGGCCCCAAAACAAAACAAAACAAAAACAACAACAAAAAAAGTCAACATCTAAATAGGCACCTTAAAATTTCAGTTTATGTTTGCTTGTTTTGCAGCCTCAGACAAAGATATATTTGCTCTGTCTTACCTTTTGTTATAAGATTTCATAGTGTGGAAAGTTAGAATTTTATAATGAACTCTGTTCTCTAGATTTTCTACTTTAACCTTGAGTGTAGATTTGATTTCCTTGCTTGAGCTGTTTATTGTCTTTCTTCATGTGTAAACCAGAATTTATGCAGTCTTCATTAGATGGTGTAGGGATTCCTCGATTGAGGTTATTTTTACCTGTTGCCACATTTTTGTTGGGTGTTATTTCAGCAGTGACTGGCGGCATGTTGTACCTTCCAGTTTGGAAGGTAATGTCAAGATATTTTTTAAAGTGTTGATTGTGCCACTTTCCTTTCTAACCAGAGTGTCTGAGAATTATCAACCCTTCTTGGTCTTGTCAACATATTTAATTTGGTGGGTTTATAGTAACATCTTACTATGTTTTATAATTTGTGTTTCTGATGATTGGTGTGTGAAGGGTTAACATGTTTCACGTGCCTCTGTTGGCTTTTGTGAAGTGCCTATTAAGTATTTTGCCATTGATTCTATAAATGGTCTTGAATAAAGTTACATATTTAAAGACCTTCTTCCAAAGAATGCTCCTACTCTCACTACTCTGTAGAGCCAAGGACCCCAATATTCATGTTCCTTCTGTCGATGTAGTTGTCTTTTCCTTGAATGGCACATTGCCTTTATTTTTGCCATTTGAAAATAAAACCTTGAATTTCAGTGAAAATAAATTTCATCATTTTGTTTTACCAAGAATTTCTTGCTATTTGCCTTCCCACATATATTTGTGGGAATCAACTCGTGAGTGCCTAAAATACAGTTGGAAACTTGAGTGAAAATTTATTGATTATGTTGATCAGTTTGGAAGAAGTTAAAAGTTTGCAACACTGGGAATTCTAATATGTAGTTTTTCTTTCTTTTTTTTTTTTCCACCTTTTGGACCAGTTTATTTGAAAATCTATACATTGCTCACCCTTTATCAACTGTCAGCCATAAGCCAGGCAGTCTGCAAAGTCACATGTCTCTGTGACTTTACCTCTTTTTATTTTTTGTTTTTAATGTTTTTTATTTTTAATTATGAGAACAATGATGCAAAGAGGAGAAGGTAAAGTTACAGTGGAAGGACAATCGCCCATAAACAGAGTTCTCAAAAGAAATCCCCTAGCTGACGCCTAAATATTGAACTTACAGTCAAAGAACATTAAGAAAAATAAGGCAGAACCCATGTACAATTACTTTGTCTACAAGTCCCCCGATTGTAGTACATTATAATATTTTTTAGCAGTACACAAAGCAATCTAAAGCCATGAGATTTATGTGACTCCTTAAACATTGAAGGCATAGTTTTTTTTTATATTTTCATGCATATGCATTTTAGTTTAAGTTAACATCAAAAGTTTAAGGTTTTTTTTTGTTTTTTTTTTTTTTAAGGGTTAGAGTCAAAAGAGCACGGTGTTAGAGTGGCAAATATTGTTTGCATAGGTCCACCAAAATATGGGGGACATGAAAAGGAAAAGCCTTGGTCTAAATACAAGGAGACCCTACCCCTGAAGTTTCCTGGCATAAGACCAATTCTAGGCTCCAGGCAAACCAGTTTATTCAATCCAAGTCATTGTCTGTAGTGCCAATACAGTTTTATTTTTCATGCAGTCTCTATTGTTGGCATCAGGTTTCTGTATTAAAGATCCTGGAATCTGCACATCCTACATTGAAGTCAGGCTGGTGTGGAATATCCTCTAGCTTCACCTCACAATTAAGGGACAATACAGAATGCCCTGTCCTGTAAGCAGGTCATTGTTATTGTTAAGTCTTCTCAGTGTTAAGGGAAGTCTCTTTTAAGTAGGTTGATGTCAGAGCATTTATTTTGGTCTCTAAAAAAATTATTCCAATGTTCTGGACGATCCTGATTTCTTTTGCCTAGATCTATTCCTACTTGTTTATGCTAATGTAATAAAAAGGAAAATTGAAAAATTTATTTACTTTTTTGCTTGTTTGTATGGTTATTTAATTTAATGTTTATTGGCTTTGAATCTCTCCTGCTCGCTCTTTGGCTCTCCTGTATTTTATTTGCCCTGGTATAGATGTCTTTCTGATACGATTTTTTTCAGTCACTTTGCTATTTTCTTTTTTTTTTTCTCCCCATCCCTACCTTGCTATTTTCTTTTTCACCTGGCATCCTTCGTCTCCTCTAGTATCACATCAAACTACATTTAATTGTTACGTTTCCCTTAGATCCTCTTGTAATCAGTCACTTGCTGTGAGTTTGACTTTTTTTGATGACTGGCCGTTTTGATGGATGCTGGATTCTGTGGACTATGGGAATTTTATGGGTTTTGGTGTCTGGTTAATCTGAGGATGATTACAGATGTTAGGGAAGGAAACATTTTATGAATTAGTTTGTAGGGGGCCTTAGTCGGCGGTATTCACTCCTTGTATGCTTGGTGGGGGGAGGTAGGGGGGACGGAACCATACACCGCGGTCAGTGCAAAGTAAGCACCTGTAGTGTAATCTTCATGGACTTCCACTTCGCATCTCATGATAACAATTATTAAGAACTAACAGCAGAGATCAAAAAAGGCGCTCGGAGTGCCGCTAATTTGTTCCAGTAAAGCAGTGGTTCTCAAATAGTGGGGCGCGCGGCTCCATAAAGGGGGGCTTGTTTGACCTTGGCAAACACTGTAAGCCCCGTGTTTATTATGTCTCTGGAACTGAGAGTTGCTGTGTCCTGTTTCTAACCCCGTTTCGAAAAGCTAGGCATTGCAAAACGTGCTCATTGTAGCATCCAGACATCACCTCTGATTTAAAAAAAAATCAGCTCAAATTACTTCATATATTTTCGTTTTTCATAAAGATACTATTTACAGTCGCGCGGGGTATTTTCTTCCTAGGGGGATCATGTCAGAAAATAATTGAAAAAACATAGCAGTAAGAAAACGAATCAAAGAACTCAGCGCCATCTAGCGGCAGAAATAGGCAGACAGACAACACACATCCTGTTCGAGATCTACTTTTAGTTTACACGTTGTGGAAAAGAGGGGGGTTCATGATACTTTTCCAAAAATTGCACCAAGATAAAGCAGAGCTCTAGCTGATGCGAATGTGTTGTTCAGGCGTTAGCAGTACTGTCCTCACTAGACGTTCATTGGACAGTAGCGCAACCCCAAGAGAAGGATGGTTGCAGGCGTGCGGGCGCTCTCTGCATGCAGGGAGGGCCAATACCAGGTACGGTTGCGGCGACTAATTCGCGAGGCCGGTCCCGGCCGCCCGGATCTACACTATGCGCCTGTTCAGACCTCCGCACCCGAAACCCACCCAGCAACTCCTTGTTTTCGGATCTTTTGAAGGTGGCCACGAAGTCGCACGATTTTACCCAGAAGGCCAAGCGAGTAATTTGCATGAGGCCGCCCCTGGGGCGGGGCCTGTGTGTCTGGGCGGGGCCTGGCTCGCGAAGTGTCTCCATCCTAGCAGATTTTTTTTTAGATCGATGCTCACTACCGACTCCTTTCTGCTAAAACCTTATAATCGCAAGCAGCTGTGTTTTTTTTTTTTTTTTTTTAAACGCATAACTGCTCGCACAGAGCCGCCCTTCATCATCACAGCCGGCCTGCGTCTTCTGATCTGAGTTCCGGATTGCTCTGAGCATTAATAATGTGGGGGGATCTCAAGAATTGGTGGGTGAGAACGTGATGGCTAATCCGTCCCTGGTGTTTTTTCCGGTTGCAGGTGGTTCTTCTGGGAATGGACATCCTGTCTGCACTGGTCACCCGGTTGCAGGATCGGTTCAAGGCGCAGATTGGCACAGGTAAAGCTGTGGGCAGGTGGAGTGGGAGGGCCCCCTTTTTTCCACCAGTATTCCCAAATCTTCTACCTCCCAGCTAGTTAGTTCCCTCGAGCCCTCTTTTCAGCTTTCCAGGTACTCCCTGACCCCGACCTCTTTCTTCAGTCTCCCCTGCTGGAACTGCACCCCTGCCTCCCTCTCCTACTGGGGACCTGCAGATCTTTGGACCCCCGCAGTTTCTTGCATTCTCACCCACCCTTCCATCCCCTTCTCTGAAACTCTTCAGTAAGGAATGTTACTGTTAGTTCTGCAAAAAAAAAAGTTCAACTTCTAATCCTTCCCTTCTTCCTTCCTTGCTTCGCTCCTCTTTTCCTTCATCATAAGATCCTCAGGAGGCCTGAGGTCTCATAATTCTGATGGACATGGTGCAGTTTAGGCCCTGCCATAGCAGCGATCACAAGGCTCACACCTCCTGCCTTGCTAGGAAACTGCAGGGATGCACCTGAAGCTGCGTGCTGCAGGGAGATTTACCCAGTCTGCATGCTGAATGTAAGGCCAGTGCCTTCACCTTGGTGTTATCTCATTGGCCTCCTAATTATTTTTCTTATAAAGTTAATACTTGTTCCTGACTCCTTTCTTTTGAGAGACATTTTCTTTGAGCATTCTTGCATATCTGATGCTTCTGTATTTCCCCCCAGATGATTTTTGTTGACGTTTTTGTACTCTGATTTATAAATGATTTTGTAATGAAAAAAGCGCTCCCTTTGTTTTTTTTTTTTTTTTTTTTTAAAGGGAAAACCATGTCAGCAGAAGGAACTAAAAACTACCGATTTTTAGTAAATTTAGATGCCTCTAAATCTGTAGCTCTGGCATAATGGCACTAAGCATTAAGTGGTTCTATCTGTGCATTTTCTTCTAATTTCTCCTTCCAAATCAGTATACATGTTTTCTTTTTTGTCAACCATCAAACTGATCGGTGTTTTGCTTTATGTAACAACACTCTGCTCATCTACAAATAAAAATTCACTTTTAGAAAATCAATATATTTATAGCATCCTATTTTCCTTTTAGCCAAATTGTTTCATGCTGTCTCTTGTAAAAGGATGTTTTATAGATGCTTGTGAGAGAAAGAGTAGCTTACTCTGGTAGCAATAGCTGCTGGCAGCATGGGAGCTTGGTGGAAGGATGGAGCTCTGGGCCCCCTTCTGAAATGCGTGCGTGTTATGTAAGGTTAAAGACATAGTGCAGCTGAGAGATTGGAGCTTTGTACCTGCCTCAGGCAGAGAGACTGGAGCTCTTCTTTCTGACCTTATTACCTTTTGAGATTATTCATTGGTATTTATTTTAGTGACATTTCCTGGCTTAAAATATATTGGCCCAGAAAGGTAGGATAAGACATATATGTGCCTGCCCATTGCAGTGGGTTTTGCAGATTCTTACAGCAGCTCCCTTGGATTGTAGCATAGAGAGTAGAATTCTAGAGACCAGTGGGTTTGGAGCGAAAAATTTCAATTTGTCTAGGATTCAGCAATTGAAGTATATCAGTAGTCAGTGATCTAGATTCCTCCCTCCCCCTGTAGGTTTTTATTTCATGGATTTGCATTTTGCTTTCTAGTGCTGCCAAGTTTAATAGACAGACTAGGAGATGCTAAAGACTCTGTGAGGGAGCAAGATCAAACTCTGCTGCTGAAGATCATGGATCAAGCTGCTAATCCCCAGGTAGGACCAACAAAGTGGCCAGCTGGTGTGTGTGTGCCTACATATCATCCAGTTGCCCACTCCAGAGGAAATAACTTGTCATAGCAACTGCCCACTCCTCCCCTCAGTACAGAGAATTTAAATATATAAGTAGCAGAGGATATTCTTTGAATTAACGGGTGGGCTGTATCTAGGTGGTGAGTGTTTGCTTTAATCCATCAGATTCTTAAATCACTCACACAGTTGACACACACTGTCGTGTGTCGTGTCCCCCTCCCCCCCACCCCCCCCATCTCCCAAAGGAAAGAGGCAGCTGTGACGGCTGGGAAGTCTGGAGGTCTGGGTGGAGCTCAGATCTCTGTGGGTAGTGAGCTGAGTAGAGGGGAGGGATGGATGGGGAGCACTGCATTGCCTTCTGGGCTCAGCTGTCTGTTCTCCTGGATGGGTGTGGGAAGTCCTCAGAACAACCCAGACGGGTCTTAGAAGATGAGCAGCTGTTACAGTGGAGGATAGAGACAGGTGTTAGGGCAGGGAAAGTAGTCTGAGGGCTTGATCTTGAAAACAGGCCCCCCACCCCCATTTTCATCATCCTTTTCCGCTTATGAAATGGGGACTATCATACCTCCCTATTGGAGATCTTGGGAGAATGAAAAGCAGTTAAAATGGACCTTAAACACTAGAGCATTTTTAGAATGTTCTTTGAAAAGCTGAGTGGGTTTGGGTTAGAGGTAAAGGCTAATCTGGTGCCTGCTGCTAGGCCCCTCTTCTTGGCTGCTGTGATGGGGAGGCTGCAGAGGCTCTGCCTTCCCCTTTTCATTTGTCTCTACCATCTGCAGTATGTGTGGGATCGAATGCTCGGAGGCTTTAAACACAAGAATTTCCGGACTCGGGAAGGCACGTGTCTCTGTCTTGTTGCCACACTCAACGCGTAAGTCTGGGTGGGGCCTTGGGTTTTTTTTTTTCCTCCCGGGAGACTTAACTTTTAATTCTTACTTTGAATTACAAACAGTTATTGGACATTGCAGAGAAATGTGCTGAGTAGTGCTTTGTGTCCCTTCCCTCCCCAGTGTTGCATTTGGCCTATTTATGTCAATATTAGAAAATCAAAATTGGTATACCCTCCTAAAGCTCACTCACATCCCAGTAGTTATTCTCTCACATATGTGTGCATGTGCCCATGTTAAGTTCTGTACAGTCCTGCAACCTGTAATAGAATGGGAATCATAATCTGTGCATCACTCTAGGTGCCATCATGATAGCTCTTATACTCAGATCTTAACCCCCAAGAGTCATTAATCAGCATCTCAACATCGTTTCAAGAATGTTGGGGCTTGGGCCAGAGTGATAGCACAGTGTAGGGCATTTGCCTTGCATGTGGCCAACCGGGCCGACCCAGTTTTGATTTCTGGCATCCCATATGGTCCCCTGAGCACCGCTGGGTGTGGCTCAATCCCTTTCCCACCCAGTGTTGGGGCTGGAGTGGTAGTACAGTGGGCAGGACTTTTGCTTTGCACACTTTGACCCGGTTTCAATCACGGCATCCCATATGGTTCAGAAGCCCAACCAGGAGGGATCCTTGAGCATAGCACCAGTAATAACCACTGAGTACTGCTGGGTATGGTACTTGCAGAAAAATAAACAAGAATGTTATATAAATGGAATAAGACAGAATGTAATCCTTTGAGATTTTATTTTATTTTTTCTTTTTGGTTTTGGGGTCATACTGGGCAGCTCAGGGGTTACTCCTAGCTCTATACTCAGAAATTGCTCATGGCAGGCTCTGGAGACCATATGGGATTCGAACCACTGTACTTCTGCATGCAAGGCAGATGCCCTACCTCTATGCTATCTCTCTGGCCCCGGAGATTATTTTTTCATTCAGCATAATTTTTTTGGTTCCAGGAATCAA
The DNA here is from genome assembly GCF_024139225.1 of Suncus etruscus. Lineage (NCBI taxonomy): Eukaryota > Metazoa > Chordata > Mammalia > Eulipotyphla > Soricidae > Suncus > Suncus etruscus. The sequence goes on along the minus strand of NC_064852.1, from coordinate 65,541,243 downwards.
ATTCATGCAAAAGTGTCCACTCCGTTCTGTTGAACTCTCTTTCTGTCCCTAATTTTTTTTATGGGGGGGGGGGGTCACACCCAGCAGCGCTCAGGGGTTACTCCTGGTTCTACACTCAGAAATCGCTCCTGGCAGGCTTGGAGGACAATTGGGATGCCGGGATTAGAACCACCCTCCTTCTGCATGCAAGGCAAATGCCCTACCTCCATCTATCTCTCCAGCCCTCTGGCCCTAATTTAATTTGTTGTTTTGTTTGTGTCTGAGAGTGCTCAGAGGCTATGCTCAATCCAGTGTTTGGTGATGCTGAGGGCATATGGTGCCAGGAATAAAACCTGGGTTTCCTACAAGCAAAGAAAGTAGGACTCACAGTGTTGAACAACCTCTCTGCCACACCTGCCCCCTAATTTTTATTTAATAATATTTGGGCTTTAGGTCATGCCTTCACTGTGCTCAGTGACTATTCCTGCTCTGTGGTCAGGAGAAACCTCTAGAGGAGATGTTTGGGGAAACCATATGTGGTTCTGGGAATCAAACCAGTGATGACCACATGTGATGCTAGATGCTAGTGCCTTAGTTCCTGTAATGCCTCTTCAGATTCTCATTTTATTTTATTTATTTTTAGTTTTTGGGCCACACTCGATGTGCTCAGGGGTTACTCCTGGCTCAGCACTAAGAAGTTACTCCTGGAAAAGTTGGAGGTCATATGGGATGCTGGGAATTGAACCCGGGTTGGCTGCATTCAAGGCAAATGAGCTATTTGCTGTATTATCACTCCAGCCCCCATTTAATTTAATTTAATTTTTTTTGTTTTTTTTTGGGGGGCCATTCCCGGTGATGCTCAGGGGTTAGTTACTCAGGGCTATGTGCCCAGAAATTGCTCCTGGCTTGGGGGACCATATAGGACGTTGGGGGATTGAACCACGGTCTGTCCTAGGCTAGCGCAGTCAAGGCAGATGCCTTACCCATTGTGCCACCACTCCAACCCCAACCCCCCATTTTATTTTTATTTTATTATATATTTTTTGGGGGGTCACACCCAGCAGTACTCAGGGCTTATTCCTGGCTCAGTACTCAGAAATCACTCCTAGCAGGTATGGGGGACCAGATGGGATGCCACTGTCCTGGGTCAGCCACGTGCAAGGCAAACACCCTACTACTGTGCTATCTCTCTGGCCCCCAAGCCACATTTTATTTATTTTTAAAAAAACTGTAAGTTACTTTCTAGTTATGTTTTTACTATTATATTCCCACCAGCAATGTAAATATGATTTAGTTTTTCACATTTTTGTTAGCATTGACCTATTTTTCATTCTAGCCATTTTGATACATTTATAATAATATCTTTTTGTAATTTTAATTTGTATTTGTCTTATGAGTATTGTTGTTGAACACTTTTATGTTCAAATATGAGAGGCAGTACAAGAATTAGATAATAGGTGGGGCCAGAGAGATAGCATGGAGGTAAGGCATTTTTGCCTTTCATGCAGAAGGAGGGTGGTTCGAATCCCGGCATCCCATATGGTCCCCTGTGCCTGCCATATTTCTGGGGATAGGGTGTCGGAGTGGTGGTGCTAGTGGTAAGACATCTGTCCTGCAAGCACTAATCTAGGATGGACCTTGGTTAGATCCCCTGGTGTCCCACATGGTCCCCCAAGCGGGAGTGATCTAAGCACATAGCCAGGAATATCCCCTGAGCGTCACCAGGTGTGGCCTCAAAACCAAAAAGAAAAACAAACAAAAAATCATAAGTAGGGTTAGAGAGAAAGCTCTAACTAGAGCAATGGGCTGAGTGCCTACTCTACAACTGGGAGGTCTTGTTTTGATCCTTAGTACAATGTGACCCTCTGAGCAACACTGGGAGTGGCCCCCAGCATTATCAGGCTTTGTCTTCCCAAAAGCAAACAAATTACAGGTCACTTTTACTGATAATATATGAAATAGTATTATTTATACATATCTTCAGATGGTCACTTTTAACATGATTGTATTTTTCCTAGCAATTATTTTTTTAAACCAAATTAAAAATATGTTTTAGATGCTGGAGAGATAGCAAAGCAGGTAGGGCATTTGCCTTGTATGCGGCCAAACTGGGTTTGATCCCTGGCCTCCCATATGGTCCCCTAAGCCTGCCAGAATGATTTCTGAGCACAGAGCCAGGAGTAACCCCCAGAGAGCCACCGAGTGTGGCCCAAACCCTATCCCAATAATTTTTTAATCAATTTTTGTTGCAAAATTTCTTCTTTTGAAACTTCTAATAATTAAACAAACAAACTTGCGGCCGGAGAGATAGCATGGAGGTAGGATTTTTGCCTTGCATACAGAAGGACAGTGGTTCAAATCCCAGCATCCCATATGGTCCCCCGAGCCTGCCAGGAGGGATTTCTGAGCGTAGAGCCAGGAGTAACCCCTGAGCGCTGCTGGGTGTGACCCAAAAACAAAAAACAAACAAACAAAAAGAATAAAAAAAAAAACTTGCTGGAGAGATAGCACAGTGGTAGGGTGCTTGCTTTGCAAGCAGCCAACCAAGGACCAACAGTTATTCGAATCCAGGCATCTTATATGGTCTCCCTTGCCTGCCAGGAGCAATTTCTGAGCAGAGAGCCAGGAGTAACCCCTGAGCACAACTCATTGTGGCCCAAAACCAAACCAAAACAAACGAGAAAGAGCAAACCTATATGCTGGGGCCAGAGAGATAGCATCGAGGTAAGGTGTTTGCCTTGCCTGCAGAAGGATGATGATTTGAATCCTGGCATCCCATATGATCCCCCAAGCCTGCCAGGAGTGATTTCTGAGCATAGAGCCAGGAATAACCCCTGAGGCAGCTGGGTGTGACCCAAAAACCAAAAAAACAAACAGAACAACAACAACAACAACAATAAAAAACCTTGATGGGGCTGGAGTGATAGCACAGCAGAAAGGGTTTTTGCCGTGCACATGGCTGTCAGGTTTGATCCTTGGCATACCATATGATCCTCCAAGCACCACCAAAATGACCCCCTGAGCTCAGAGCCAGGAGTAACCCTTGCGCTGCCATGTATGACCTTAAAAACAAACAAATGAACAAAAACAACAAAACCCAACAAAACTGGTAGGTTTTTCTTTTTTCTTTTTTTTTTAGCCATACCCAGCAGAGCTCAGGGATTACTTCTTGCTCTGCATTCAGAAATCGCTCCTGGCAAGCTTGGGGACCATATAGAATGCTGGGGATCAAAACTGGGTCTGTCCCATGTTGGCCGCATGCAAGGCAATTGCCCTACCACTGTGTTATTGCTTCGGCCCTAAAACTGATGTTTTATTACTTTATTTTCTTTATTTTTAATTTTTAAAATTTTTAATTTTTATTAATTAACTGAAGCTTTTTTAAAAAATTTTATTTTTTTTATTTTTGGGTCACACCCAGTGGCGCTTAGGGGTTACTCCTGGCTCTGTGCTTAGAAATCACTCCTGGCAGGCTCGGGGGACCATATGGGATGCTGGGATTCGAACCACTATCTTTCTGAATGCAAGGCAAATGCCCTACCTCCATGCTATTTCTCCGATCCAAATTGAAGCTTTTACAAACCGTTTCTAGTCTTTAGTCACAGTGATTCCACTTCTCAAGGATTGTTCTAAGGAAATAATCAGTTTACCAATGAGAGTTGTATTCACAAAGTTTATTGTGACAGTTAGAGCAATTTTTGATGTTGAGAAGTTGAAAGTAATGAGGTGTTGTCCATAGGGCAATATAGAGTTGAAGTCCTTGGTGGCCATTTCTGCAGTCTTCATTTAGCAGTTACTGATATACCGCATTGTAGTTGAGAGATGTGGAGGTGGAGAATAAAATGCAAAAATTTTAGGGATTTGTCATTGAGTAGGATCTGGGTAGTTGGGCAGAGATGGGGGTGCTAAGGTGGTCGTGTTGAGGCAACCATATGTGAGGCATATGGGACTGTGGGGACGGCTGGACTTTGGCTTGGCTCAATTGGAGTGATCCTTGAGTCCCTGAGTGAAGACAGTGAGGAACACTCAAGATTTTGAACTCTGCAAAGAGACCCATGCTACTCCCAGACACTGTTCCTTCAGGTTCCTTTCCCTTGGCCAGGAGGGAGAGTGAACTTAGTGTGGGTGGAGATGCAGAGATTGTCCACTTTGGGAGTGTTTGGAACCAGACAGGAAGGAGAGAACCTTGGTGGGAGGTGGCCAGGGGACCCTATGGTGGAAAGGGAAGGGCAGGTTGTCATGCTTTGACTGGCAAGGAAGTGTCTTTCTTTCCCACCAGTAACTAAACAATCCATTTTTTTTCTTCTTCTTCTTCTTCTTCTTCAGTTCTGGAGCACATACTTTAACACTAAACAAGATTGTGCCACATATATGTAACTTACTTGGAGATCCCAATAGTCAGGTAAGTGTGTTTTGAGGTAGGAAAAAACAAATGTCTCAGATAATGGTGATGCATTTTGGTGCTTTGGGGATACCTGATAGGTGGGTTGAACTTTCAGTATCTGCTTGATCTAGAATTGATCATTGATTAAGATGCTGTAAACTAGCGTTTCTGCAGTGCCCTGGTATGTGTGCCAGTCATTCTGTGTCTCCTACAGAGGGTGAGCTTTCACAGTCATGTCACCCATGCTACTCCCAGACACTTTTCCTTCAGGCTCCTCTCCCTTGGCCAGGAGGGAGAGTGAACTTAGTGTGGGTGCAGATGCAGAGATTGTCCACTTTGGGAGTGGGGTTGCTTGGGAAGGGCCTGCAGACTTTTTTGAGGTGACTAGAATGTTCTTGTTACTCTCTTTGATCTCCCCACTGGCATCTAGTTCTAGAAACTTCTTGAACTTACACTTTAGAATAGAGTATGCCATTTAATGTATGGCTTACTTACGAAGCAAATTCCTCCCAACTGTCCCAGTCTTTCAGTGGAAGGAAGGGGCACTTGATCAACTGGGAACATCTACAAGTTTCAGGAGATTCTCAGGTTGGCTTCTGATTACCATTTCTCTTGCTTTTTTCCTTTCCCGTCATGACCAAAAAAATTTTTTTTTAATTTTCTAGCTCCTACACATTGAGGAAACACTTGCCTAAATAAAGGGGCCAAAAATGGGAACAAACTCACAAAAGAAATATATATATATATATATATATATATATATATATATATATATATATATATATGCTAATAGGCGTATTGGAAGTTTGGTTTATTGGGGTGAAGAAGCTCCCCGAGAGTTGGTCTTCCACAGCTCTGGTCTGAGAACCTCTTTTCTTCTTCTGTTCTCTCCTTCTCTCTTTTATCACTTGGCCCCTGCTTCAAACTGCCTTTTTCTCCCTGCCTCTTTGGTGCTGGTCTCCCACTTCCCTTCTCTTCTCTTCCTTTTTTCTTCCATCTCTCTCTCTCTCTCTCTCTCTCTCTCTCTCTCTCTCTCTCTCTCTCTCTCTCTCTCTCTCTCTCTCTCCCTCCCTCTCTCCCTCCCTCCCTCCCTCCCTCCCTCCCTCCCTCCCTCCCTCCCTCCCTCCCTCCCTCCCTCCCTCCCTTCCTTCCTTCCTTCCTTCCTTCCTTCCTTCCTTCCTTCCTTCCTTCCTTCCTTCCTTCCTTCCTTCCTTCCTTCCTTCCTTCCTTTCGCTGGCCCACAGTTATTTTATAGGTCTCCCTGACATGCTCCTGCCTTTTTTTTGTCCACTACTCTTTTTGGTTTTTGGGCCACACCCGGCGTTGCTCAGGGGTTACTCCTGGCTGTGTGCTCAGAAATAGCTCCTGGCAGGCATGGGGACCATATGGGACACCGGGATTTGAACCAGCCACCTTTGGACCTGGATTGGCTGCTTGCAAGGCAAACGCCGCTGTGCTAGCTCTCCGGGCCCTTGTCCACTACTCTTTTTTTTTTTTTTTTTTTGGATTTTGGTTTTTGGGCCATACCCGGCAGCGCTCAGGGGTTACTCCTGGCTGTCTGCTTAGAAATAGCTCCTGGCAGGCACGGGGGACCATATGGGACACCGGGATTCGAACCAACCACCTTTGGTCCTGGATCGGCTGCTTGCAAGGCAAACGCCGCTGTGCTAGCTCTCCGGGCCCAGTCCACTACTCTTAACCAGCCTTCATGGAATGTGTTTAACATGGGCAATACTGAATCATTTTTATGCTCAACATTAACTTAATTTGGTGGAGGGAGTGGATAGATAGTACAGAGTAAGATGCTTGCCTTGAATGGCCCACCCCATTTTGATCTTTGGCAACACATAGGGTCCCCTAATCTCCACCAGGAACAATCCCAGGAGTAAATCTTAAGCACAGCTGGATGTAGCCCAACCAACACTCCCCAATAACACTTAAAAAAAGAAAGAAGACTCTCCCACTCTTCACACTTCCTATTCTTTGGATCTGATTTCCATTTTGGTTTTTCTGTGAGAGAGAAATCTATTCTAGAGGTCACACGTCTAGGCTCTTGCTACTGGCTTTCTTCTGCAGAGCAGAAAGGTCAGCCTGTCTTACTGAAGTGACTTATTCCTAATTCCCAGGCTCATAGCCAGACAGGTGAAGTGAATATTCAAACTGGTCCTGCGAAGACACAGGTGCTTTGTGCTTTCTACAGTCTCTCACAGATTTATTTATAGCCAGAAGATTCCAAAGTAAGAACTTAATATTCACAACTGCCTTAGGAATGTGGCATGCACATTCAGCCCACAGCTCCCAGAACCCACCTGTTGGGAAGGAACGGCCTGGCTCTGATACTTTTTCACTTGCTCTTCCTGGGGCATATGTGTGTGCTTTGCACCTGCTTTGTTTTTTCCCTTGGTTTGAATTTTCTCAGCAGTCTTTAACATTAGTCCTTTAACTTTGACTATCAGGAGTCCAACCTACTGCTCTTGTATTGTTACAGGACTACCTACCAAGGGTGAAATAGGATAGCCCATAGCTGATTCAGTGACTTCCTTTGGTAGCTTATGGTTCAGGCCATTTAGGAGGGGGAAAGCTGGCTTGGCTTGGGGCTGGAGTATAGGGTAGGATATATGTCCTACAAACAGCCAACCCAGGATTGAGCTCATATGGTTCCCAGAACACTGCCAGGAGTAATTTCTGAGTGCAGAGCTAGGAGTCACTCCTGAGCACTGCCAAGAAAAAGCTGGCCTGGCCAGTACTGTGGTCAGCTCCCAGCTCTCTCTTCCACAGCCTGTGGACAACATTGATGGGACTTGCACTTAGTGCAGGTTGAACTCCTTGAAGAGAGGAATGGAATTATTTCAGTGTTGCTCTTCTGCTTTACTTGTACCATATTTTCCAGGGTCCTTAAGACGACTTTTGAAATGAAACAAAATCAGTTGAAAATCGGGGGTCATTTTATACACTGAATATATTCCGAAAAACGTTTCAATATGCCGCTAAACAAAAATTGTCTGAATATTGCCACAAAATGAATTTTCCAACTCGATCCTGCACCAATCACTGCAAGGCTGCTCGGACCGCCTCTGTAACTCGGCCAATCCAAGCAGGCTTTTTATGCATGCAAATTAGACACTGTTCTGTACTCGAATCTACACTGTAAAAAGCCTGCTCAGATTGGCTAGAGTCAGAGAGGAAGTCTAAAATTAGGGGTTGTCTTATATGCCCGCTCATCTTATGCACCGGAAAATACGGTATTTAGAGCAGGGCAGACCCCTCAGACTGGCTCACAGCTGTATAGAATATGCGGGTCTGAAGACTTTTGGCTCTGAGCAAACCAAAAACCCAAGTATGAATGAAGAGCACCCTGTAGCAAGGGGTTTTATTGTGAGGCCTCAGTGTGGCCCCAGAGACTAGGCACCTGTCATTTGTAAGTGTGGGATGAAGCCTGGCCTCTATAGCTTTCTTGTAGGCCAGACATAGGTAGCACAGTGGGCGGGTACATAGGTTTGACGCAGACCTGGTAGAGGAGTTTCCTGTAATTCTTGCTCTGTTTTCATCTTTTCCTTGTTCAAAGCTCAAAATTCTGTAGAAACGGGAACTTCTGTTCTCACAACGACATAATTGCAGCCCCGTGTGTCTGTCACCAGACCAGCTTGGAAATTAAGATAAAACAAAGCTAGTTTTGAATCATTTTTAAATAATATCTTCATCATTTATCATTGAATTTTCCTCTCCCATCCCATTATTTTGAGGCAAAATTTAGATTATTTGGAAACAAAGCTTAGGTATGATTTTATTTAATTCTTTTTAATTAATTAATTAATTAATTAATTAATTTGTTTTAACCATACCCGGTGACGCTCAGTGGTTACTCTTGGCTATGCACTCAGAAATCACTCCTGGCTTGGGACCATATGGGACACCTGGGGATCGAACTGCGGTCCATCCTAGGTTAGATGCTTGCAAGGCAAATGGCCTAGCACTTGTGCTACCGCTCCGCCCCCAGATTTAATTTAATTTTTTTTTTTTGGCCACACCTGGTGGTGCTAAGGGGTTACTCCTGGCTATCTGCTCAGAAATAGCTCCTGGCAGGCACGGGGGACCATATGGGATGCCGGGATTCGAACCAACCACCTTAGGTCCTGGATCGGCTGCTTGCAAGGCAAATGCCTTACTGCTGTGCTATCTCTTCGGCCCAGTTTATTTAATTCTTAAATGTTCTTTCTTTTTGATTTTTTTAAAAACTTTCTAAATGGGGCCGGAATAATAGCACAGCGGTAAGGCGTTTGCCTTGCACGTGACTGACCCAGGATAGACGTGGGTTCTATCACTGGCATCCCATATGGTCTCCCAAGCTTGCCAAGAGCGATTTCTGAGGACAGAGCCAGGAGTAACTCCTGAGTGCCACTGGGTGTAACCACCCCAAAACCAAATTGCAATGTATCTTCACTGTTAACTTTGCTGGGTATTTGTGAATCCAAGAACAGTCCCCAGAATGAGAAATTACTTCCCATCCCCTTGTCCTCTTTTGGGGGAAGACCTTGATAATATTTATCTACAGCAAATAATAATCCACACAGACACGAAGGATAGGGTTTAAAAGATCGGGCAAGGAGAGCTAGAGAATCCTCCTGCAGCCAGCAGCTTTCACAGAAGGACCCCTCTCCCCTCTCCATCAAGCTATTTATTGCCAACTCCACAGCGCCCCACCTGGAAGGGCTAGTTGGGGCAATAGTCACAGAACAATCCTAAGGAAACACTTTTATATACAACAATTCCAAGAATCATCTTATGGAAACTTTTTCATATGCTACAATTCCCCCTTTTTTGGTAAAGAAACAATAATAATGTACAGAAGTAAGTAATATTTTTATAATTGTAAAAAGAACTAAGCAATTGTAAAAGAGTGGCTGTTTGCATAAGTGCATCATGGGAAAAAGTATAGAAAAAAATTTTTTTAGCCTAACACAGGGTGTTCAAAACCAGAAACAGATGTAAAGGAATCAACTAATTGTAGCATATGAAAAAGTTTTCATAAGATGATTCTTGGAATTGTTGTATATAAAAGTGTTTCCTTAGGATTGTTCTGTGACTATTGCCCCAACTAGCCCTTTCAGGTGGGGCACTGTGGAGTTGGCAATAAATAGCTTGATGGAGAGGGGAGAGGGGTCCTTCTGTGAAAGCTGCTGGCTGCAGGAGGATTCTCTGGTTCTCCTTGCCTGATCTTTTAAACCCTATCCTTTGTGTTTGTATGGATTATTATTTGCTGCGGATAAATATTACCAAGGTTTTCCCCCGAAAGGGGACAAGGGGATGGGAAGTAATTTCTCATTCTGGGGACTGTTCTTGGATTCACAAATACCCAGCAAAGTTAACAGCGAAGATACATTGCAAATGGCACCTGAACAGGGGCACCTGGACCCTCAATAACTGTAAGTGAAACGCTTTATTGGAAATTGCCTCTGAAGATTCTTGGATGGCTTCTATGGTCAGCCATGTTAATTGTGCCACCTTGTTACAAATTCTTTGGTTCTGCGTTTGTCAAGTGGATATTTCCATACTATTTAAAACGAATAGGCTGAATGATAGAAAAATTCATTGCTTTTGAATGGTTGTGGTCTATAGTTCAAATGAAAATTGATACTCAAATATTTGCCTCGCCTGTTTTGGCTCCATTAGTCATAGTTTGTGGAATCTCTGTGGTTGCTAATATTGTTATGGTGTGCATAGGTATTGGCTGGTATTTAGAAAGAAAAAAGTGTGGAAAAAGTGAGGCTAAGACCAGCCTGAAAAATAAGAAGATCTATCCAATGAAACTCCAGGCCAAAGTGCAGGCTGATAAATCTAGCACCACCATCAAAAATATAGGCATTTTTCCAACAAAAAATCTACTCAGAAACATAATTTAAAAACTCAGAACCCAAATCAAAATATTAACACTAATAACCAACCCCCGGTGCTAAGTCCACAAGTGAGTCCGGATTCTGTACACAGAATGGAATCACATAATAGTGCCAGCTCAAATGACAAATCACAGGCTAGTGCTCCACATGTCAGGGCTCAGAGCCTGGTGCAAAGTACTTCTGCTAATCCGGCCTCAGTTCCTTTACAAACAGTATATAAACCAATTTATGAACCCCTTGAAATAGAAAACATGGAACGGTTTAAGAAAGCATGTAAGGAATTTGGGCCAACCTCTCCATACTGTCTGAAGACGCTAAAACTTTGGTGTCGGAAATCACTTTGGACGCTGCATGAATTTAAAAAAATAGCTGAAATATGCTTGCCATCTAAACAGCGAACCAAATGGAAGATGTTCTATTCGGAGGGTGTGAAATCCAAATTATATAGCCTGGATAAAACAAAAAAACGAGTTGCAGGGGTCAATCTCTCATATGAATTATTAATGGAAGAAAATCAATATGCAAATATTCAGGCACAAGCTGCTTTACCTAAGAAAATCTTAAACATAATTAAAGAAATTGCAGTATCTTCATGGGAAAAACTTGATATGAACAGCACAGGTGCAGGAACCTTTTTAAGAATTACCCAAGGTCCCCATGAGCCATATATCGAATTTGTAGCTAAACTCAAAGATGCTTTGAAAATACAAGTCAAAGATAAGCAGGTTAAAAAATATTTAGAAAAAAGTTTGGCTTATCATAATGCAAATTTAGCCTGCAAATTAATATTGGCCCCTTTGCAGGACAACGCTGACTTAAATGATTTTTTATATGCCTGTAGAAATGTTTATGATATGCCCCATTCTTCAGCAAACCTGGATCCGGTGCAAACCTTTGCAGTCACTAAAAAAACACTTTTATATACAACAATTCCAAGAATCATCTTATGAAAACTTTTTCATATGCTACACCAAATAAACAAAACCCTACTCTCCCCAAAAAAACCCAAGTACTCATTTTCTCTCTCTCAGAAATTTACTGCAAGGTATTCTGATTGTCTCTTCCCTGAGGAATCAGTGATCGTCTCATTAGCAAACATCAGTTCAGTGTTTCCTTTCTCCTGAATATCTCATCATTTTTAGAGATCCTGGTGTTTCTCTTTCTAAGAATGGGAAAATGTTTTCCAGAGTCTTTCCCATGGTTCTTCTTTGTATTTCACTTGAGAGGCCCAGTTGTTCTTGGTTTTTGGGCATACTCAGGAGTGCTCAGGGCTTACATCTGTCTATGCACTTAAAGATCACTCTTGGTGGGCTTTAGATCATGTGGGGTACTTGGGATTGAGCCCAGTCAGCCATGTGCCCAGCAGACACCCTACTTGCTGTAATATTATGTTTGTGTATAGTGTACAAAAAGATGGCAGCCTGAGACATCAGACACCAAAGGGAAGTACCTTTATAGGATGAGAGAAGCCCTGGTCTTTTTTTTCTTTATTTTAAATTTGTTTATTTTTTATTGGATGAATTAAAAAAAATTGTCCTCTTCTTCTGAAGCCCTTAATTTCATCTGTGTCTCGTCAGCTAGCCTAGGACCACCAGTTAGGGTTTTCTTCCTGGGCCTTCCCTACCAGTGTATTTTGCTTAGGAATTTGAAAAAATCATTAAAAAAATGTCTGAAACTTGGGGCCTGAAAGATAGCATGGAGGTAGGGCATTTGTCTTGCATGCAGAAGGACGGTGGTTTGAATCTGCATATCCTACATGGTTCCCTGAGCCTGCCAGGAGCGATTTCTGAGAGTAGAAGAGCCAGGAGCCCTGAGCACTGCCAGATGTAACCCAACCCCCCTCCCCCCAAAGTCTGAAACGTTCAGTGATCTTAGAGCTCTCTGTGATTAACCTTGGGCTGTGCTGTGTGCTTTGCTCAAAGGTAGAGGAGGGCTGGCCCTAACCAGAGGAGAGGATGGTGCACTGCAGGAAGGTGGCTTCACTGAGCTTTGTGGCTCTCCTGTGGAGAGGACTGTGGGGGTGGGTGTCTTCTATGTGGATTTCCAGCCATTGTACAGATGCTCCTATTCCCCCTATCCTTGGAAGGGAGTTCAGCCAACCCATGGCATAGTGGAAAGGAGAGCTTTACACACATAACCTGAAAGGGTATGTGTATGAATGTGTCCATGTGCCAGTATGTGTTTTTATTTCACATAAGATGACTTGAGAGACTAGATGTGTTACAACTTTGAAGTGGAGACTGTTTGCTAAGCTTCTACATTTCTTTTTTCCTCTGCCAGTTGTACTCTAGTCTCCTTTTTTTAGCCTCAGACATTCAATTTAGGAAAGAAGAGCAAATTATGACTAGGACTTTAAAGATTTTTGTACAAGGTCACATTGCTCCTAAGTGGTCAAGTCGACATTCAACTTCACCCTTTGGATTCTGTAGTTAGCAATTGCCCCATTAAATATCTTATACCCGATGACCCTGAATTTTCTAGGTATCAACTGAGAGCATGGTATTTCTAGGTATCAATTCCTTAATATGGGACTGGTTCAGACTGAGGATGTAGCTCCATTGTGGAGGGCTTGGGTTTGATCCTTGGCACCCCCTACCTTCCTTACCTAGAAGATACAGACATGATTAGTTTAGAGCAAATCCACCAGTAGAAAGTAAGCAGAGGAACTGGAGGGAGAGCACAGTGCTTACTTGCCTTGCATGCAGCTTATTCAAGCCCCAGTATCTTTTATGGTCCCCTGAACACAGCCAGGAGTGATTCCTGAGTGCAAACCAGGAGTAACCCCTGAGCACCACTGGCTGTGGGCCCTCCACCAAAAAACAAACAAGAAGCACCCCACACGTACACACACTAAAGAAGTAAGCAGTTGCTTCACTTATTACTGACTCTCAAGCAGTGGTCCTTAAACTATGGCCCGCGGGCCACATATTGTATTTGTATCTGTTTTGTTTCTTCATTGCAAAATAAGATATATGCAGTGTGCATAAGAATTTGTTCATAAGTTTTGTTTTTACTATAGTCAGACCCTCCAATGGTCTGAGGGACAGTGAACTAGCCCCTGTTTAAAAAATTTGAGGACCCCTGCATCTCAAGATTCTCTAGGAGGGCTGAGTGATAGTACAGTGGGTAGGATATTTGCCTTGCACACAACTTGTGTGCAATAACTTATGCCCAACTTGTGGGCATAAGGGACCTTTGGCATCCCTTATGGTTCTGTAAGCTTGCCAGGAGTGATTCCCGAATGCAGAGGCAGAAATTACCACTGTATACAGCGTGGTGTATCCCCAAACTGAAAAAAGAAAAGATAGTATAGGAGTGAGTGCCTTTGTAGCACAAACACATTTTACTATAAAAATGTTTCCTGACACGAGAAATTCTTTCCAAAATAAGCACAATGTGAGTGAACCAGCTTAGGTGCCATAAAATAATACCCTAGACTCATAGACTAGGTGGCTAGACTAGACTAGAGTGGAGATACTCTTAGTTTCAGGGACTGAAAGGTCAAGGTCACAGAGTCAACATGGGTGGACACTGGGATAGCTTCCTCCCCAGCCTGCAAGCAAGCACCACCTCACATTTACACAGAGGAGGGGAAAGGAGCACATCCTTTGGTGTCTTTTACTATAAAAATATTTTTTTATTTAATCTTTGGAGGCTGGGGATATAACTCAAGGGGTGGAGCACATGCCTCTCTCTGTTTGAGTCCCAGCATTGCATGTTCGTCACCACCTGCTGTTCCCAAGAGTGGCCTAAGTACTGTAGGATGTGTAAAGAGGAAAAAATAATATTTTCCTGTTTAGACCCTCACTGTTCTGGCCTAATCTAACTTAATTGCCTTAATCTTACAGGTCTTGTTTTTAAATATAGTCACACTGGGATTTAGGGGTTCAACATTAATTTTGGTGGATAGTTACCCAAAGTGTGAACTTTTGATAATTTGGCTTATGATTTGCCTTTTTTTACCCTGAAGGGGAAAAATGACCACTTCCCCCATGTCACACTGTGTTAATCAGGAACAGACTCTAGTATTTAGAACTGGACATGTTTATTTGTATTTCTCCTTCTTTCTCCTTTCTATTCTCTGTTACTTTGATTTCTCCTCTTTGGTTTCAAACTCAGACCTCAGCTTGCTTGAGACCAACTCTAAAGCCATATTGTTCTTTGCCTCAAGTTACTTTGGCCATTTCCACAGCTTTCTTTGAATTTCTAATACATCTTTCTTCTATCTCTTCGGCTGGCCTTGGGAATATATATTAAATACATTTTTCCCATATTTTTACTTGCAGATTTTTTAACTTGGAGGTAACAATAAAGAATATATAACCTCCCTCTGCCATAGTTCCAGCTTGCATCCTATGCCCCACCCTTAGTCCCCTGGTCTATTGGTATAACAGGCCCATTTTGTGTTTATTTCCTCAGAGTTGTTTTTGTCTTTTAATTCTCTTTGGAACTTCTGTATTTTGCTGTCTAGTTTGGTTTTGTGTTTGGCCAATTTTTTTTTGTTTGTTTTGAAGCTTACACTGTGCACTTCTGCTTTCATTACTATGTAGGCTGTACCTTGTCTGGAAACTCTCCAGTAAAATGCTAGCCTAAGCACATTCCCTCTTCCATAAATTTGTTATTCTCTCATGTGTTTACTCACCCCTTATATACAGTTAAATATTTCTATTCCTTTTTGTGGGGGAGAGGGACATACATACCTATTGGTACTCTGGTTGCTTTCAGCAATACTCAGTGAAACATGTAGTGCTAGGGATCAAACTGGGGGTGGCTGTTTGCAAAGCAAGCACCTTGCCCTTGTACTGTCCTTTTTATGCAATGTTTATATTCTTATGTAAATAACATTTATCATGCTCTTTCTCTGCCTTGTATTTATGAATATTTCTGACTAGGATTTATGGAGTTTTCTACTTTTTTATTTTCAGACTGGGCATTTTGAATATAGGCTTATCCATCTATCATCTATCTATCTATCTATCTATCTATCTATCTATCTATCTATCTATCTATCTATCTATCTATCTATCTATCTATCTATCATCTACCATCTACCTACCTACCTACCTACCTACCTATCTGTCTATCATCTGTCTGTCTGTCTGTCTGTCTGTCTGTCTGTCTGTCTGTCTGTCTGTCTGTCTGTCTGTCTATCTATCTATCTATCTATCTATCTATCTATCTATCTATCTATCTATCTATCTATCTATCTATCTATCTATCATCTATTTTAATTTTTGGGCCACACCCAGTGACACTCTGGGGTTACTCCTGGCTATTCGCTCAAAAGTCGCTCCTTGCTTGGGGGACCATATGGGACACCAGGATTTGAACCGTCCTGGATCGACTACATGCAAGGCAAATTCCCTACCATTATACCATTGTTCCAGCCCCGGATATAGGTCTCTTTATAATATGTAGAATTAAGTATTTAATAGACTGACTCCAAAATGCTTTAATGATTTTTTTTTCTGTTTTTTTTTTTTTTTTTGGTCACCGTGGCAGCGCTCAGGGGTTACTCCTGGCTCTATGCGCAGAAATCGCTTCTGGCAGGCGAGAGGGACCAAATGAAATGCCGGGATTCAAACGCCCTACCTCCATGCTATCTCCAGCCCCATGTTTTTTTTTATTTATAGTACTGTCATTCTTTGTAGTGCTTTCCATTTTGGAAAGATACTCTGATAGCCTAAGTTTCCTGACATCTCTGTAAAGAATGGAAAGAACTGTACCCATAGAGTGAAAATGGCTAAACATGGTTTTATCATGGTTTTCTCTTGTGTATAAGGGGCTCGATACACAGTTGCACTGATAAATTGGTAATAATGTTGGGGTGCTGAGCAGCCTGTTGTGTCCCAGCAGAAAGTGCTAGGGAATGACTCTCTTTTTCTTTTTTCACATCTAGGTTCGAGATGCAGCAATAAACAGCTTAGTGGAAATTTACAGACATGTAGGAGAACGTGTGAGGGCAGATCTCAGTAAAAAAGGATTGCCACAGTCTCGGTGAGTTCAGATCTTTTTCCTTTTTTGTGCTTGCCCTACTCTTTTTCATTCAACATCTTGGATTGCATGGCTTAATTTGTTGTTGTAATTTTATTCAGCTGATATCTGGTTAGTGGATGAATGGCAGGAGATCTTGTTCAGGTCATTTAATAGGGCCCCCCATCCATTACATTTCTCTCCTAGTTCTACTGTCTCACGCACACATCCAGCCAGGTCCCGTGCTATATTTGAAATATATATTTCAGAAGTATATTTTAAGCATCTACTGTTGAAATATTTGATATTCTTTTGGTTCATACAATTCTATAGCATATTGACTGTATATACTGTTCCTAATGGAACAGTTGCTTAGAATGTTTTGTTTTTGGATCACATCTGGAGGCATTTGGTTTATTCCTGTCTCTGTGCTCAGAAATTACTCTTGGCAGGGTTGGAGAACCGTATGGGATGCTGGTGACTGAACCTGGGTTGGCCACATGCAAGGCAAATGCTCTACCCACTGTGCTCTTGCGCCTGCTTAGAATATTTTGTTTGGGTACTGGACCAATAGTACAGAGGGTGGGGCACTTGTCTTGTAAGCAGCTGACCTGGGTTTGATCCTTGGCACACCATATGGACACTTGAGTCTAGGAGTGGTCCCTGAGTGTAGAGCCAGGAGAAAGTCCTGATCATTGCCATGTATAGTACCCAAAATAAAATAAGTTAATAAATAAAAAAATAAAATTTTCTTTGAATAAATGAATGAAGCCTTTATAGAATGAGCTTGCATAGAGAAATAGAATAATTATGGAAAACTGCTTTAACATGATAGATATGTTTATGTTTTCTGTTCCTGGATGTCAATCTCAATATAGAGAAACTAGTGCATCTTGTTAATTTCGGGACAGTGGGAGTCCACAGATGTCTCCGTTGTCAAAATTAGGGAAAAAACCCAACAAAACAGAACAATTGAATGTCTGTCATTTCTCCTGGCTCTGTGCTCAGAAATTGCTCCCGGCAGGCTCAGGGGACCATATGGGATGTCAGGGATTGAACCTGGGTCCATCCTAGGTTGGCCTTGTGCAAGACAAATAACCTACTGCTGCATTATCTCTCTGGCCCCAGAAACCCTTTTTAAAAAATTCTCCTTTTAGTGTGTACCCCATGACACAGACCTTTTGGAATACTGAGTAGGTATGGGCTACAGTGGGACTCTTATTTTTTCAGGAATCTTATTTTTATGGCCCTTTTTTAAATACAAAGAAATGGTCCCTCACCCTCATCAGGGTTTCTTGAGCATGCAAATGGGTTATTTCTTATAGTAATTTCTAACTCTATCTTTACTTTGATTATATCTTATAGACTGACTACAGGAAAATTAGGGATAAAACTGCTGTGTATGTGTTGGCTTTTTTGTTTTGTTTTGTTTTGTTTGGGCCACACCTGGTGGCACTTAGAGATTACTCCTGGCTCTGCTCTCAGAAATCGCCCCTGGCAGTCTCGGGGGACCATATGGGATGCTGGGGATTGAACCCAGGTCATTCTTGGACAGCCGTGTACAAGGCAGATGCTCTACCACTGTGCTATTGCTCTGGCCCCTTGTATGTTGGCTTTGAGTCAGCTCCAGTGGTGCTGAGGGGTTACTTCTTGGCTCTGAGCTCAGGAATCACTCCTGGCAGTGCTCAGAGGATCATATGGGATGCTGGGGAATGAACAGTTCAACCAAGTATAAGGATAACACCCTCCCTGCTGTAATATGGCTCCTGTCCATATGTGTGTTTCAAATTTAAGTGGAGGACCAAGAGATAGTATAGGGAGAGGTTACTTGTCTTGCAAATGGCAGACTTGGGTCTAATCTCTGGCATTGCATATGGTCTCTCTGAGCACAGCCAGGAGTAACTTCTGAGTCCAGAACCAGGAGTACACCCAAACCACTAGGTTTGGCAAAAAAACAAGCAAACAAAAAAAAATTTTTTTTTTTTTGTGGTTTTTGGGTCACATCCGGCAGTGCTCAGGGGTTACTCCTGGCTCCATGCTCAGAAATTGCTCCTGGCAGGCACGGAGGACCAACACAAATTTTTTTAATTGAGAGAAAGGAGGAGGAGGAGGGAAAGAGGGGTATTTTATTTTTTGGTTTATTGTTAGATTATACTCTTTTCTTTATGTCTATTTTTTTTTTACAACTTGGTTTCACCTAAAAACCATGATTATTTTACATGTCTCAAGCAGATCTGGGTAGGACTGTCTCAGGATAGATAACTTGAGCTAACTGTCCTTACTCCCCAACCTGGGGGTAGTCTTAGGACTTAATAAATACAACAGTTCTGGCAGGCAGCTTTCTCTAATTTAAAGTAGATTTCCAGAGTATATGGTTTACTCTCAGTCTGGTTTGGATTATTTCATGTGGGACCTGCTTCAGTCCCACTCACTCCAGGATTGAAAATATGGTGTGTGGGGCCGGAGAGATAGCATGGAGGTAAGGCGTTTGCCTTTCTTTTTTTTTTGTTTTTGTTTTTTGTTTTTGGGTCACACCCGGTGTTGTTCATTGTTCAGGGGTTACTCCTGGCTGTCTGCTCAGAAATAGCTCCTGGCAGGCACGGGGGACCATATGGGACACTGGGATTCGAACCAACCACCTTTGGTCCTGGATCGGCTGCTTGCAAGGCAAGGCGTTTGCCTTTCATGCAAGGTCCATGGTTCGAATCCCAGCGTCCCATATGGTCCCCCAAGCCTGCCAGGAGCGATTTCTGAGCATAGAGCCAGGAGTAACCCGAGCACTGCTGGGTGTGACCCAAAAGCCAAAAAAGAAAAGAAAAGAAAAGAAAATATGGTGTGTGGATTTATTTCACAGTTTATGAATTCCTATCTTTGTCTCAGCCTCCTTGTCTTTGAATAGTTGGTAAGAAAACTCCTGAGGAGAAATGCATTTTTAAAGACTTAAGTAAGCTGGAGGGTTTGGAGGGCACAGCTAAGTAAGAGAGAAGTGGCTGGATGGAAAGGGATGGGGTAGAAGCGTTGTCTGTTCAATTGTGATACCAGTGGCATTGTTGGATCATAAGCATTGGGCAGTGAGACACTCTTGCTCCAGGATGGTCTCATTCTGATCATAGCTCCTGGTGGTCCCAGGTCATGCACGGGCCACCTGACACCGTGGAGTTCCTTTATAAAGTTTGAAGCTTCCTATTGCAAACAAATTGGCCCAGGGAAATAACATGGTGAAGCTGAAATTAGAGAAGTGAGTATAGAAAAGAGGCAACACTGCAGGCCCCAGATAGCTGCCCTTAGAAGTTCTGCTTATGTGGTTGGCCTGGCTGTTTTTATGAATGTGAAAGTTTTCAAAGAGCTGGAATTGGAGCAGCTCACTGATCCAAACTGAAGCTCTGTGCTGAACCCTCACATTCCTGGAGGGTGAGTAGTCCTGATTCCAATCCTGGGCACTGAGAATCTTATTATTTGTTTATTTTGACAGGAAGAGGGCAAGGGGAGTTGAACCACAACTGGCAGTGTTCAGGGATTACTCCTAGCTCCCTAATTGGAGGTTACTCTGAGCAGTGCTGGGGGACCATGTGGTGCCAGGATTGAACCAGGGCCCCTCTTATGAGGAATTGCTGGTGGACCAGAGGGAGTTAGTCAGTCAGGAAGTCAGTTAGGAAGCCTGGAAAAAGCAGCTGAAAGGGAGACAGAGGCCAAGAGAGCCCAGTAGGAGTAGAGAAGTAGCTGTGAGGAAAAGGCTTAGTATAGAGGCCTGAGAAGATGTACATGGCGGCAGGGACTGTGAAATAAAGCTGGCTGACTCCTGGAACTTCATCTGACTGCTTTGTGAATCTCTCCGCCCTCATCCTGCCACCTTCAGACATGCCAGACTCTAGGGGCTGTGGGAGCCTCACCATCCCCCTACCAACTGTGGGACTCATTAATTTATATTAAAACTACAAATATTTTTTTTAATCTTTTGCTATAATAATTATCATTGGAATGTGAGTATATGTTGAAAGTTGCAACATAGTGATTTTGAACCCTAGGGATGATCTTGGTATATGCTCCCCTTCCCCCCAAATAAACCACAGAGACAATTAAAACTAGAGGTGGGATTAGATTTATGCTCTATCTTTTGGGGGTGGAGGCTTTGTGCTCAGGGATCACTCCTGGCAGTGCTCGGGGAACCACATAGGGTTCACACTTGTGGAACAAACCTGTGTCAGCCATGTGCAAGGCAAGAACCCACCCTGCTGTACTATCACTATGGTCCAGACTCTGTTCTTTACTTACTATTCTTTCTACTATGACCCTTCTTTCTCGGGGGGGGGGGGGCAGGGGAGGGAGAAGCAAAGACATTCATATTTAATCAGCAGCATCTCTGCCAGTAAAAATGAGGCTTTCTGAAATCTCCTGATACCTAAAATAGTTCCTAAAAGTTCTGGATCAAATGGATCAAGATCTGGGTCCTAAGGCAATGCACCTACATAGTTTGCTACCATTATTATAAAACTCGTGAACACCATGTTTGATGAACAGGTTGTTCTTTAAGATTTAAATTTTTTTTTTTTTTTGGTTTTAATGTCACACCCGGCATGCTCAGGGGTTACTCCTGGCAGGCTCAGGGGACCATATGGGATGCTGGGATTTGAACCACTGTCCTCCTGCATGCAAGGCAAACGCTTTACCTCCATGCTATCTCTCAGGCCCTTCTTTTTCTTTTTTGGTCCTTGGAATTCTTGCTTGTGTATGGTGGTATTATAAGATGATAGTAAGCTTTTAGACTTTATGCATCTCCCCCCCCCCCTTTTTTTGGTGTGTTATCTGGAAGCAATTCCATGCCTCTCACAAGAGGGTACCTATTCTACCACTGAGTTTTATCTCTAGTGCTAAGGTGAACTTCAAATTTTATTACTATTAACATATTACTTCAAAGGTTTTCTGTATAATTCTTAGATTTCTTGTCTTTCTCAGTGTTTATTTTGTTGATATGTTGTTTTTATACTTGGAAATGAGCGTGTTTTCTGAGTTTCAAACTTAATTTAAGTGACTGTGGGAGGGCTATTTTGAGACTGAGTTGGATTTTAAGGATGTGAGTTGGAGATGGAAAATAGGGTAAAAAATATCTTGCTGTTCTTAGCAAGATTTGTCTGCTTTCTTGAAAAATTTTCAAATTGTGGCAAGCTGTGGTTTAATTTTGTGTTTTTGGAAAAAGCTTATTTTGAGAGCATTACCTGTTTTGTTTTTTCTCCTTTGTAGTAGCAGATTTTCAGAATTCTTTAAAGCTCCCCCTTTTCTTACCTTTTTGGAAGTCTTACTGATGTTATTAAGTTTTTAATATTTTTATTAAGTCTATTATAGTCTCTTTTAATTGGGACTTGGGAGTATGTTTAGTTTTATTTATTTTTCATGTTAGAAACTGCTCAGAATTGTTGTGATCCTTGATTAATTTGCTCATGGAGAACTGTGGACTTGAAGCTAGAAACTGTGACTGGAGAAATCGTACTGAGGTCTAGGAAGAGACTTTACAAGTGGCTACACCTTGTCTGATTTCTGCCACCATGACACCTTTGTGCTTGATTTCTGAGCACAGAGCCACAAGTAAGAGCACAGCTGGGTATGGCTCAAAAAACAACAACAACAACAACAACAACAACAACAAAACCAAACAAAACCAAAGCAAACAAAAGTTAAAAACTCTGAATACATGGGTGAAGATTATTAATTAACTATGATATTTTTCTTTTTTTGGCCACACCAGGTAGTGCTCAGGACTTACACCTGGTTCTGTGCTGAGGAATCACTCCTGGCAAGGCTGAGGGAACCATATGGGGATGTCATATTGAATCCTGGTCGGTCTCATGCAAGGCAACCACTGTACCTGTTGTATTATCACTCCTACCCCAGCATTTACTTTTTCTTTTTTTTTTTTTTCTGCCCACTTTAAAAAAGTTGCTTCAAATGTATAGTCTAGGAAGAATGAATAGATCCAAATCTTATAGTAAAACTAGTATCAATTAGGTTGAGCCATTGAATGTAAAACTTAAATTTGGAAAAACTAGAAGAAATGTGTTTATTTCACTAAGTCCCAAATATTGTTAAAGAGGCAGGAAAAATGGTGACTTAATGATAATGATGATGTATATGTTCAATGCTTTGAATGTATAAAGTTCATCTGATTAAATTTACGCAAATTGATAGTGTCCAAGAGAGGCGTTTTCTGACTGATTAGAGCTAGCAAGTAAAAACTATTTATAATGAATGTTTTGTGTAAGATTGTCATAAAACTATGCTACTGACCTCCTTAGGGTAATGGCTGTTTTTTTGTGGGGAGTTGTTTTGTATCATATCTATTGGTGCTTGGAAGACCATATGGTATGGAGAATCAAATCAGGGTTGTAGCTTGTTACAGTAACAAGGCTCCATTTCATAGGTATTGTTGACTTTAAACAAAACAGGAGTGTGAAAGTAGAGGAAAAGGATTGTCTCTTGAAGGTATTCTGAATTCACATGTGTGTATATCCACAGTTTTCTTTTTATTCTCATACCTGCCTCTTGCAGATAATGAGTAAATACTGTGTTCCACATTCTACAGGCTTTACCACAATGGCCTTTTCTAATGATGACTATTCTTCCATGAACAGAATAAATACTTTATCACAGTGATTTCAGGACTAGCCAGACCAGAGATATTTCCTAAGCACTGACTTCGACATATGCAAGTACACTCACATCTTTATGTGTTGTAGCTCTGTCAGGACATCTAGAGGCTTGTCGAACCATTATAGATTTTTTTTTTTTTGGTAAAAGGGTAAGGTAATGGAGCCATCATCAGAAATTGATTCTAAGTCATCTTTCCAGTTCTTGAGTCATCACTGAATTTGAAAGTGAGCAGTACTTTTATTGATCCTCAGGAGGCAAATTGACTTGCAGTTGACACCAATGTAGATTAATTGACATGAGCTTCCTAGATAAGTTTTGAGAAGGATTTACCTGGGTTTGGAAAACTTCTACTTATTAAGAAGAAACTCACGTTCAGCATCATATTCAGCATCTACCCAATGTGGGACAGTGGGACAATACATTAAGTCATAAGTGCTTTGGTCTTTACCAGAAAGTGAAGAATAACAGCTGTTTTCAGAGTGAGGGAAAAGGACAAGGCTGATGAAATATTGATTTTTTTATTCTATGATACAACTATCCTACATAATGTGAGTTTTGTTTTCTGTTTTCTGTCTTTTTTTTGTTTGTTTTTGTTTTTGTTTTTGGGCCACACCTGGTGATGCTCAGAGGTTACTCCTGGCTATGCATTCAGAAGTTGCTCCTGACTTGGGGGACCATATGGGATGTGGGGGGGAGTCGAATTTCTGTCCGTCCTAGGTCAGCTGCATGCAAGGCAAACACCCTACTACTGCGCCATCGCTCCAGCCCCTAGGAGTGATTTCTGAGTGAAGAACCAGGACTAATCCCCGAGTGTGTGGCCCTTCCCTCAAAAAACAAAAACAAAAAAAACAAGGTAGAAGATTGCCAGACTACCTATGTTTCTCCTTGAACCTATTTTGGATTATTCCATGTACTACCCTGCTTCAGACCCATTCACCTAGGGTTGGAAATACGGTGAATTGGGTGATTTTATAATACTAAAAAATATTAACTCAAAGGGCCGGAGTGAGAGCACAGCAGGTAGGGTATATTTGCCTTGCATGTGGCCGATCTAGGTTCTATCTCCTGCATTCCAGATGGTTCCTCAAGTCTGCCAAGAGTGATTTCAGAGTGCAGAGCTAGGAGTAATCCTTGGGTGCTGCCAGGTGTGGCCCAGAAATCACCCCCCTCCCATCTTGACTCAAAGTAATCAACAGTATGTTCTTAGAAATGGGGGAAATATATTTTTTTTATCATGTACATATTTTGTACAAAGTAGTCACTTTAATATAGAGTTTGAAAACACAGGCTATGCATTTTTACTTAGGGCTTAGGGCTGGCAACTTCATCCTTACTTTGTCATCTTAATTGTTAATTGTTCTTTATTAATCCACATATATGATAATCATCCGATATAAAGTTGTTTTGAGGATTGAAATTTTGTGACTGAGCTCTCTATCAGTATTTAAACCATCCTAAGAGCTCAATTATTGTTGGTATTGTATAATATTATGTGGCTATTTTCTGTTGTTATTTGGGTATAAGATTTTGGGGGTGGAGCTGGAGAGATAGCATGGAGGTAAGGCATTTGCCTTTCATGCAGAAGGTCATTGCTTCGAATCCCAGCATCCTATATGGTCCCCTGAGCCTGCCAGGAGCAATTTCTGAGCGTGAAGCCAGGAGTAACCCCTGAGCGCTGCCGGGTGTGACCCAAAAACCAAACCCCGCCCCCCCAAAAAAAGATTTTGGGGGTATCTGGTTGAAGTTGACAGGTTTTAATATTATACAAGGTGATTGTTGACACTATATATAATCATGTATTTTTTATACAGGTTGAATGTAATTTTTACAAAATTTGATGAAGTCCAAAAGTCTGGTAATATGATACAATCTACAAATGGTAAGTAGACTAGTCATTCTATTTTGCCCTTTCAGTTTTATGGCAGTAATATAATGCTGTTTCTGAATAAGTGTGGACTTGGTGGTATCTTGATGAGATTATTTGTGTGTTCAGCGGAAACCTTCATTGAGCCATCTTCCCCAGCTCAAAATTGAGTTGTCATTAACTTTTTTATAATAGACATAAAATCTTATTGACTTGACTTTTTTTAAATGTATCTAGAATCCTGGTATTGGTTGCTGTCACTGTCACTCTCTTCCTGGTTGTAAGGCTGTCATGGTATTTTACCTCTGCCTTCAAATCAATATCTTTGATGTTACTCTCTTTGGACATGTAAGAGTCAGTTTTGTTGTGGTGTGGTGTGGTGGTGGTGGTGTGGGTGTTTGTGTGTGTCCGTGTGTCCGTGTGTCTGTGTCCTGCACAACCAGAGTAATTCTTTCAGAATGTAATTCAAATGATGGTAACCTTAGTTAGAATCATGTGAAGAATTCCTTGCAGGTAGCAACTTATTGGGTTGCTTATTGGGCCATGTATGATTTGTACCAAGAACCCTTTTGATGTCATGTTGGATTGTTCTTTCTAGAAGTTCCTTGGCTCCAGCTTCTTATTGTTCCACTTGTTAGTTTGAAACACTGTAAGTCTCTGATCCACTGCCTTTATGGGTATGATTCTGTCTACTTGAAACATTTGTCCCAAGTGTCATTATGACACTTGCTTTTATTCACATCATTTAGATCTTGACAACAGTATCATTTGGTAATAAAGACCATTCAGACTCTCAGGTCCATATTCTAAGGAACTTTGTTCTTATACCCTACTTAATTTTCCTTCTTAGCACATTTCACTACAGAAGTTATTGTATGTTTATTCATAAGGATAAAGCCTCTATTTTATTGCCTTCAGTGCTTAAAAAACTGCCTGGCATGTGGTAGCAATACAGAAAAAAAATTTTTTTAATTGTAAGAATTTATTCAAGGGCCTGGAGAGATAGCACAGCGGCGTTTGCCTTGCAAGCAGTCGATCCAGGACCAAAGGTGGTTGGTTCGAATCCCGGTGCCCCATATGGTCCCCCATGCCTGCCAGGTGCTATTTCTGAGCAGAGAGCCAGGAGTCACCCCTGAGCACCACCGGGTGTGGCCCAAAAACCAAAAAAAAAAAAAAAAAAAAAAAAGGAATTTATTCAAGAGACAAAATTGATTAACATATTGAGGTAAACTGACATACATAATATAGTAACATAACATAATTATATAATATAATAATACCTGCAAGTCAAAGAACATCAGAAAAAATTTTAAATGAAGCAAATATAGTTTTATTGAAATAAATTTATTTAGGGAAATGTGAGAGATACATATTCAAGTGAGAACATGGACTTCTCTAGAGGATATAAAAACCCAAATTTTTTTAAATTAATAAAGTAAAAACAGATCTGAACTGTCATTTTCTCCATTGTCTTTTTCCCTTTTATTATGCTTGATGGTTTTATTGCAAGATAAGTGGATGATTTTAGAGGAGTAGAGGAGAAGAATGAGTATGAAATCGTCAATAATAAGAAGTTTTCTTGGGGCCAGAGAGATAGCATGGAGGTAGGGCATTTGCCTTGCATGCAGAAGGATGGTGGTTTGAATCCCAGCATCCCATATGGTCCCCCGAACCTGCCAGGAGTGATTTCTGAGCACAGAGCCAGGAGTAACCTCTGAGCGCTGCCGGGTGTGACCCCAAGACAAAAAATAAAACAAAACAAAAAACAAGAAGTTTTCTTTTCCTAGATGCATCATTTTACCATAGATATTTCAGAATTGCTGGATTTTAGACAGCATATCTCCAAAGTTTTGATTTTCTAGATATTTGAAAAGGTTTGCATAATGTCACTGTAGGCAATTTAATACAGAAGGAACGAGCAGGGATAGAATTCAGATTTTTTTTTTTTTTTTTTTTTTTTTTTTTTTTGGTTTTTGGGCCACACCCAGAGGTACTCAGATGATATTCCTGGCTCTGCACTCAGAAATCACTCCTGGCTGGCTCGGGGGACTATATGGGGTGCTGGGAACCCGGGTCCATCCCTGGTCGGCTATGTGCAAGGCAAATACCCTACCACTGTGCTATCTCTCTAGTTCCGAATTCAGGTCTTTTGACCCAAATAGTTACCATTATCAGTAAGGAATGTGGCTTTAGTTCACATTATTCATTAATTTTTTTCTCTGGAACCACTCAGTCTGCATCCTCTCCCTCTAACCCTTCTAAAGGAAGGAAAGAGCTTGTATTAAAATTTTGAAGCAAGGTGAGGTGATTATGTGCACCAAGATCATAAATGCCAAGACCACTCTGAATGCATTTTCTTAACCAAGTGAACAACCAGTGCACCGCTAAAATGGGATAATATTTTAATGCTGGCTTTGGGGAGGAGGACCATGTTCATATTTGGAGTTCTTGTCTGGAAGTGGCCTCTCTCTAGACACAGTAGATGAAATCACCTGAAATCATCTGTGTCTATTAAGTCATCATCAAGAGTATCCAAGTTCTATGGCCCTGCTTACATTTCAGCAATATTTGACCCCAAATGTTGAGGTATAAAGATTGCCTCTGTGTTTTTGTGGAATAGTTCTGTTTGTATATCTTATTATATTGTGTATCTGTGCCCATACTGGATGTCTAAGTGGTGTACAGCTGAGGTGGAAAACTGATCCACTTGCTTTAGGACTACTCCTGCTTCCTTTCAGTGAGTTAAATACCAGTTATTTGTCCTTAAATTCTGAACACTAGAGGCCGGAGAGATAGCATGGAGGTAAGGCATTTGCCTTGCATGCAGAAGGACAGTGGTTTGAATCCCAGAATCTCATATGGTCCCCCGAGCCTGCCAGGAGCAGTTTCTGAGCGTACAGCCAGGAGTAACCCTGAGTGCTGCCAGGTATGACCCAGAAACCAAAAAAAAAAAAATTCTGAACACTAGATCCTAGGCCTTATTGGTCTTCTATTTTTTTATTTTTTATTTTTCATTTCATTTTGCTGTTTTATTTTTTGTGGTGCTTGGGATCGAGTTCTGGGCCTTGCATATGTGAGTCATGCACTCTGCCAATGAGCCACATCTCATGTGTGTTTTTCGTTTGAATATATCTAGCCTATGGGTAATAACACCAGCCTCTTGACATTTCTTGTTTGATTGTCTTATGACATATTTTTAAATATAGAGTCATACACTGTTTTCTGCTGAAAGATAAGATACAAAGCAACCAAATATTTGACCCCATGATCTTTCTATGACTTAAATTAATGACTGCATCATTATCCATTTAGGCAAAGAAGTAAAGACCCGATTTTAATCTCAGGTGCCTCTCTTTTCCTCACTCCCCATGTTAGCACTTATTTCTTTGTAATTTTTCATTTATTTTTGTTTGGGGGCCATGCCTAATGGTGCTCAGGTGCTTGAAGTCCATAAAGTCCCAGGCATTGAACCTGGACTGTGCATGCAATATGTATACTCTGATCCATTGAGATAGTTTTTAGTTTTATTTCTTTTTTCCCCATTGTATCAGTCAGTGCTCAGGCAGTTCAGGGACCATTCCCCGTAATAACTTGGCCAACCATGCCAGATAGTTCAATACTAGGTTCTGAAGATATGAGTCACATTGGTTATACTAGATGGTTTTGTGAACTATCCTTGGTTGTGCTGCGGAAGCATCTCCCCTGAGTTCTCTCTCCAGCCCATTTAGATTTGAACTCCTTTATATTTCTTGTATCTGTCTACTGCTGCCCCTCTCTCTCACTCTGATCCCACCCCAATTCTTTTTTGCCTAGGCTATTAAAATAGCTAAATGACTTTTTTCACTGCTTCTATGCTTACTCCTTCAATCTGCCCAAAATGATGACTTCACAAAGCCAAAGAAATAGTACAGTAGGTAGGACATTTGCTTTTACATTGCTGACCCGGATTCATACCTAGCATCCCATATGATCCTCTGAGCCTGCTAGTGATCCCTGACCACTTGTCAGGTGTGGCCCAAATGAAAACAAAACAAAACAAAATAAATAAGGTCTTACCTTTTTTCCTCAATGCAAACTGCTAAAAGAAAATGAGTTTAGAAAATTATCCCCTCTTCCTTTTCCTTCATTCAGGACACGTTTATGAGTAGTTTCTCTGCCTTATTTGATGTCATATATACTAGGCCAATTTCTTACATTGCTCCTTATTCTTGTTAGGTTTCAGCCTGGTTGACCTATCAAGTGATCACAAATCACCCACAGCTTGATAGTCACCCACTGTTATTGTGTTGTTATTGATTCTTCAAGTTTTTCAGTAGTTGATTTCAATATTTTGCTGGTTCCTCATTGGGTGCATATATATTTAGGAGTGTGATTTCTTTCTGTTGTACATATCCCTTAATTATTAGGAAATGTTCTTCCTTGTCCCTTATAACTTTTTAAGTTTAAGCCTTTGTTATCTGAAGTTAGTATGGTCACTCCAAACTTTTTTTTTTTTTTTTTTTTTTTTTTTTTTTTGGTTTTTGGGCCACACCCAGCGTTGCTCAGGGGTTACTCCTGGCTGTCTGCTCAGAAATAGCTCCTGGCAGGCACGGGGGACCATATGGGACACCGGGATTTGAACCAACCACCTTTGGTCCTGGATCGGCTGCTTGCAAGGCAAACGCCACTGTGCTATCTCTCCGGGCCCCACTCCAAACTTTTTAAGGGAGTTGTTTGCTTGAATGATTATCCTTCAACCTTTGAGTTTGAGTCTGTGTTTATTTTGGCTATTCAGATGTGTTTCTGGTAGGCAGAAAAACATTGAAGTCAGCTTTTTGATCCATTTGTCACTCTGTGGCTCTTAATAGGTGTATTTAGTTTGTTGACACTGAGAGAGATGATTGTCCTGGGATTTAGTGTCATCTTTTGTTCAGAGTTTGATATGTCCTGTGATCTGTCTTAAAGTAAATCTTTCAATTCATCCTTTAAGGTTGGTTTTGACTCTGTAAAGTTTCTAAACTATTGTTTATCCATGAATCCGTCTATCTTTCCTTTTAACCTGAATGTAAGTCTAGCTGGGTGAAGAACTCTTAGGGATACATTCATTTTGTTGAGTTTTGTCACTATGTCCCACCACTGCCTTCAGACTTGAGGGTTTCTTGTGACAAGTTTGCAGTAAATCTTAGGTATGCTCCTTTGAATGTAATTTCCCTTTTTTGATCTTGCTTCTTTTAGTATTCCATACCTATCTATTTATGGGGCTCATCATTGTGACTAGGATGTGTCTGGGGTGCTTTTCTTTGGATATCTTTTGGGTGGTACTCTTTGGGCATGTTGGTCTTGGTTGCATTCAGACTTTTGCTCTGGGAGTTTCTCTGCAATGATGTCCTTGATTATTGAAACTTCATGTGGGGTTTCCTCCTGTGTCTCCTTGATGCCAATGATTCTTATATTGTTTCTGTTGAGTTTATCAAAGACTTCTATTTTCATCTGTTTTCATTCTTTGAGTACTTTTCTCATTGTCTGATTATTTGTTTTGAGGCTCTTTTCCAGTCTCTTCTGTTGTATGGAGTTGTTATGCATCTTATCTCCCAGCTCACTGATTCTGTCTTTTGCTGTTGTTGCTCTATTTAAGAACCTTTCTAGTGAGGTTTTCATTTTGCCCAGAAGTCCTGTTATTTCAGTTTGAGGTTTTTTTTGTTTTGTTTGTTTGTTTTTTGGGTCCTACCTGGCAGCACTCAGGGGTTACTCCTGGCTCTATGCTCAGAAATTGCTCATGGGGGAACACATGGGACACTGGGATTCAAACCACTGTCCTTCTGCATGCAAGCCAAACCCTCTAACTCCATAATATCTCTCTGGCCATGCGTTTTCTTATTTCTACTCTCAGGTCCTCTTAATTCTTATTTGTGACACATTCTGTTCTTTCTATGTTTTCTTTGAGTTCTATGAACATCTCCCATATTTCTTCTCAAAGTCCTTATCTGAGAAGGTAAATAAGTAGTTGTTATTTTTTTGGGTCATCAGAGCTACCATCTTTGTTCTCTTCGTATGGTGGGACCCTGCATTGTTTCCCCATAGTCGAAGTTGTAGTGTGACATTTACTGTGTCCCGTGCCAGCGTTCCTTGACTGGGAGGAGTGCGAGTCTGCAGAGCACAGTGAAGGTGCCCTGCTCCCTTGGCTCTTTGTCTTTGACCTGGATTATGTTTCTTACCTAGGCACTGCCAACATGACTTCCAGCTCCATAAGCCTCTAGGTCTGCTTCCTTTAGCCTTCCTTGTTGCTATTGTGCAGGTTTGGCAGCTTTTGGTTCCCAGCCTGGTTTCTGTTTCTCACCTGGGCGCCTCTGATGTGATTCTCTCTGGGTCCAAAGGCGTCCTGCAGATCTGTTGCTTTTGTGCAGATTTGGCCACTCTTGGTTCCCTGCCTGGGCTTCCATTTCTCACCTGCTGGCTCTCTTTCTTTAATATAAATTCATTAACCATAAGATAAGCACAGATTTGTTTTTAGGCCACACTGCACCTTTGGTCCCTTTGACATCCCCAGCATTCTATCCTCTAAGTCTGCCCTTCCTTTGGCCTCCATCTATCCTCTTTTCCCTTCTTTAGAATCTGTCCATAATTTCCTCTCTTTTATTTTTTTTTTAACAAATAGCTTCACATGGGGGCTGAAGCAATAACATAGCAGTAGGGCATTTGCCTTGCACATGGCCAGCCTGGGACAATCCAGATTTGATTCCTGGCATATGGTCCCCCAAGCCTGCCAGGGGCGATTTCTGAGTGCAGAGCCAGGAGTAACTCCTGAGCACCACCAGGTGTGACCCCCTCACCCTCCCAAAAAAGAAAAAAAGTAAAACCAAAAAGCTTCACATCTTCAGCCCAGCCCATTCTTTCCACCCTTGGAAAAATTTCTCTGAGTTCCTTGCTAACCCCAGTATATACTGGATACTTCTGTGACTCATGTCCTTCTCTGGTTTGACCACCTGAGTATTGGCTGCTCAGCACGTTCTCTTCTTGTTTGTTGAGCACTAAAGGCACTGTCCTCTGTTCATGGTCCCATTGAGTCCCCTCTAACCAGTTGATTGATAGGAGTTACTCTCCCACCCACTGCTCAGTAATATGGCATAAACACTTGTGCCTATAAAGTACTTGGTCTCTTTCCCTCAATTTCCTGTGGATTCATATGTGCCAAGGATTCTGAAGTTTGTACATGAGAGTTGGAACTGAGGAAAATGGAGTAAAATATAGATTGACAACATGGAGTTATTTCAGATTTGCAGAAGCCTTTGGGACAGAAGTTTGGAGTAGTTATTATGTGATTTAACACTGTATGCTCATTGATGTGATTTTTTTTGTTTGTTTGTTTTTTAGTCTGACTGGAGAAGGCGCACAGTTACTTAACTCTGCCTTTCATGGTGAACATTCTATAGCTGTCCCTGACATTTAATGAATGATAGTTGGCAACCATGGTTCTAGTTTATTTTGGTGTGTGGCTGCCTCCGTCATCCCACAGAGACACAATTACAAAGCCCAAGAGAATCTGTATTAAGTGTAGCCATCTTTTTCCCTTAGGAAAGGTGTTTCTGTAGCTCTGTGACTTTGGACAATGATGACATAACTATAACTTTGGTGACAGTCATATTTCACTCTAGTATAAAATTAGTAGAGACGGTTTGGTCTCAAAACTGGTTTCTTGGGGCTGGAGTAGATAGCACAGCGAATAGGGTGTTTGCCTTGCACACAGCTGACCCGGGTTCCATGCCCAACATCTCATCTGGTCCCCAGGAGTAATCTCTGAGCACCAAGGTGCTTGGGAGTGGTGATCATGAAGAGTAGAAACTGTACCCAATGCTTCTGAATACAAGGCATGCACTATAATGCCCCACTTTTGATTTTTGGGTGCCACCTAGCAGGGAGTAGTGCTCAGAGATTGCTCCCAGTTTATGTGGTGTACGGGACCATGTAGTGTTGGGGATCAGTCCAGTGCCTTATTGCCATATTTTCAGATAATTTATGAAAAAGTTCTCAATTTAGAAAACTTGAGAATTTGACCATTTTCAAACTGAGCTCTCTTTTTGTTAATCTATCAGTTTCTTTAGATATTCTAACTATGAGTCTTAATTGATAGATAAAAGATTTGTGAAAATTTCCCCCATTCTATATGTTATCTTTCACTTTCTTGGTGTTTTAAAAAAGTTTTCAATACTGATGCAATTTTTTTTTAATCTGTGAACACGGCTTGTTTGAATAAAAGAAAAAAACTTGTGAACTAAGTTAGAAGATACACTTTGTTTGTTTATTTGTTTGCTTTGGGGCTACACCTGGCAGGGTCATTCTCATGCAAAGCAAGTTCCCCTGTGCTACATTTTCAGTCATGAAAGTAACTTATTGGGAATAACTCCAGTACTTCTTAGAGAAAAAAATATAGTTCATCTTGGGCTTTATTTCATTTTTGTTTTGTTTTGTTTCTGGCTCACACCCAGTGGTGCTCAGAGGGTTTACTCCTGGCTCTTCACTCAGAAATCATTCCTGGCATGCTTGAGGGACCATATGGAATGCCGGGGATCAAACCCAGGTCGGCAGCATGGAAGGCAAATGCCCTACCTGCTGTGCTATTGCTCTGGCCCCCTGGACCATATTTCTTACCATGTTAAAATCACATTGTTCTGAGATGTGAAACTAAACATGTAAAATCCTTGAACTTAATTCTTTTTAAAGTGTAAACTCGATTTAAAGCAGGAGTGAAAAAGCAGCTGGGTAGCAATTGAAATGAGCATCTTGTCTTCATCTTTGTATGATTTTTTTGTTGTTGTTGCTAGGTTACTTGAAGGCCTTTTTAGCATTGGATGGCAAGAATCTGTAGTTAAAAATATATTGTTTTATAAATGCTCCCCCCCTTTTCTCTACCTCCATATAATTAGCAGACTCTTTGAAGCAGAAATTACAGTTTTTCCTGCTATGGGATTCAAAAAAGCAAATTATTTTCTATATAAGTTTTTGTTAATCACGCAGATGTGCTTATGCTCATGGGAGAATTGGATTTTCAACATAAAAGAGGGAGTAATTATAGACTAGTCAATGTCCTTTATCTCTGGACACTTAATGATCTTTAATTGGATTTGATTGAATTGAAACCCATGGACATTAATCTGGTTAAAAATATGCATGCTTTTGAGTTCAAGCAAAGTTAATGTGTTTATGAAGAAAGAATAAAAGTATGGTGCTTAATTTCATGAAAATTCTATAATCTATAACTTGAGAAAAATATTCAGTATTTGCTGGCAAAACTATAAACTCTTTAACTGATACATGAATGTACAAGGGTTTTATCTTGCTGCCAAACACTTAGCCCCTGCCTTATTACATTTTTAATAATTTGATTATAGGCTGGAGGGATAGCATGCCTTGCATGCAGAAGGCCGGTGGTTTGAATCCTGGCATCCCATGTGGTCCCCCAAGCCTGGCAGTAACGCTTTCTGAGCATAGATAGCCAGGAGTAACCCCTGAGCACTGCCGGGTGTGACACAAAAAACAAACAAGCAAAAAATTGATCGTACAGGGTTTACTTTGTACACAACTGACATGGATATTTTTTCTTTTTAATTTTTTTTCTTTATTTAAGCACCATGATTACGTACATGATTATAGTTGGGTTTCAGTCAGAAAAAGAACACCCCCCCGCCCTTGACCAGTGTAACCTTCCCACCACCAGTGCCCCTCATCTCCCTCCTTCCCACCCCCTGCCTGTATTCGAGACTTCTCTCATTAACATTGACATAATTTTAATCCCTAGCACCTTATATAGTCCCCTTCCCCGAGAAATAATTTGAGACCCTTAAGATTCATTTATAATTTAAGAGATGAGAAAAATGCTTGTACCTATCAGAAAACAATAGAACAATGATGAGTTTTTAGATAAGATTGCAATTGTCACTCAAGGTAGCTAGGACAAATTTTGTAGATGAATTTATTGTCTTTATATGTAGTAGTTATTATCTTGCTTAGTCCTTTCTTTTGGTGGGGGCACACCCAGCATTGTGCAAAGCTTACATCTGACTCTGCTCTGGAATCACTCCTGGCAGTACATAGGAGATAATAGGGGATGTTGGAGATCTAACTTGGGATGACTGCTGCAAGGCAAACACAGTGTCTGCTGTACAATTGCTATGTCCCCATTGATTAGTCATTTAAGACAATAATAAGTGGACAGGTGCTGATAATGACTTCCCCAGTTCCTTCATATTACATGGTTTGAGATACTTACTGGTTCAGTATCTTAGGAAAGTATTTCCATCATCACAAAATCAGGATAATATATTACTAAGCTGGCAAGTGTGCTGGGCTAAGGTGACCCTCAGCTTATGAAGCCAGCAAGAGACTGTGATAGTAGTTTAAACTGAAGGGGATAGCATACCTTTCTATGTGAACATAGTTTGTTCTTTGGCAGTTTTCTTATTTAAGAGGAGGAAAATTGGAGGGTTTGGGTTTGGGGGGATTGTTTTTGTTTTAAGTAGAAAAATCAAACAATTGCCTACAAAATATTTTTAACACATTTTGAAGAAGGTTCTTTTGTGGGTAAAGCAGATGCAGTGGCTTCCTTTCCCTCATACACCCTCTGCCTTCCTTTAAGAAGTGTCCCTGTTATACTTTTTTTTTTTTTTTTTTTTGAGGTGGGGAGTCACAGCCAGCAGCGCTCAGGGGTTACTCCTGGCTGTACGCTCAGAAATCGCTCCTGGCAGGCTCAGGGGACCATATGGGATGCCGGGATTTGAACCACCATCCTTCTGCATGCCAGGCAAATGCCCCATCTCCATGCTATCTCTCTGGCCCCCAATTTTTTTTTCCTGTTATACTTTTTCATAGGCTTTTATTTTGGAGGAGGGTGGCAGTTGTCATTGGCGCTGGGTTGCACTGAAGAAGCTTTGTGGGTGGAGAGTGTTGATGCTTAAGTTGCTGTGAGTAGGTAAAGCTTTCAGAGCCGTGTTTATTTGTGGCAGTATCACTGACAGTCATGACGACGGGGAAAGGTAGGATCCTCTCCTAAGATTCTAAAATATTTCTCATTACTGCTGTGTGTGTAGCAAGCACATAAAATGTTTAAGAAATTTTGTATTAGCTTTGATAACTAAAACGGTCTCTGTTATTTAGAAAAGTAATTTATTGGGATAAATATTTTTTTCTAAGAAAGGAAAAAGGAAAACTAATATTAATTAACGTTGATCTTTGATGGCTAGGAGGGAGGAAGGAGGAGGAAATGGTGTGTGTTTTCATTAGTTGGCTGTTTGTTGTCTTTTTAAATTTTTTTTCTATATGCAGTACATGGGATATAAAACTAAATCTATTTTTGCAATGTTAGGATACTTATTACTAAGTATAAGCTGTCTTGAAAGGAATCTACTGGCTAAAAAGTCTGAAGGTTTGCTTATCATAGAGAGGAAACAGAAAAATAAATAGTTCAGTGATATTTGTTTAAAATGTGTCCTCCCCCTTTCATGAGTTGCATTTATAGATGACAAAAATAGAACTAAAAACTTAAAGGCAATAAAAGTAAAGGCAGTAAAACCTTGCAAAAGGTTTTATTGATGAGTCTCCTCTTTTTCTGGTGATATTACCAGAAACAGGTTTAAGTGCTTCCCCATGCACCAAGCTTGTGTATGAGGAAGAACGAAGTTAGTGAACGCCCTGGGAGCAACCTGTACCACCATCTCACTTGTCTGTGGGATGGTCTTCCCAGCAGGCGTTACATGTATTTCCTTAGGAGAATTATTTCTAAAGCTTTCAGCTGAAACCGGTAGAATTGTGCACAATAACAAATGCTTCTTTTCTCCCTCTGGGACTTTGGCATACATCCAGCTTTTTGTTTTACAGCGGATCTATAAGAGGCCTACATCTGTCTTCTTAAATTCAATTTTGTTAAGTTGGCAGAAAATGACCATTGTAAGACATCACATTACTGCATGTTATATCTTGCAATCGAGAACTTAAAGCCTGTGGTGATAGTTTTCCCTTTCACTTCATTCCTTCTTCACATATCTTTATTCAGGTTAAGCTGCTGGAGGAAATCAATACCTAGTAGCATAGTTAAATAATTTATACTTTGATGTGACCTATTTTGAGAGCCCTTCATTGAAGGGATTATAGGTGTGTTTCTTTCTTTCTTTCTTTTTTTTTTTTTGGTGTTTGGTTTTTGGGTCACACCCGGCAGTGCTCAGGGGTTACTCCTGTCTGTCTGCTCAGAAATAGCTCCTGGCAGGCACAGGGACCATATGGGACACCGGGATTCGAACCAACCACCTTTGGTCCTGGATCAGCTGCTTGCAAGGTAAACGCTGCTGTGTTATCTCTCCGGGCCCATAGGTGTGTTTCTTATAAGTAGCATTTGTCATAATCTTTGATATTTTATAAGTTTTACAAAGCAGTATGGTGCAATAAGAAATGTTTTACATTGAAGACCATGGAGAAAGTGTTATGGTATTGGAATTGAAAATGAGACTGGGGCTGGAGGTACATTCTAAGTGATAGAGTACAAAGCTCTGAGTACAGACCTAGGTCCCTTTCGGACCCTGTAGGCACTTCTGTACTACTCTTAGTATTCCTTATGTATCAGTAAATATGAGGGGGAATTACTAAGGGAGGGAGAAAGAGAAGGGAAGTGGAGAGAGAGAGATACTGATTGTGAATGACAATTTCTGATTATTTCTTTCAAATTGGTCATTTACCTGTTAGCACTTGCAAGTAAAGTAGGAATCTTAGAGACTATTGGCTTACTGGGAGCTAGTACAGAGACAAAAGCACTTGCTTTGCATGTGGCCAAACCTGGCTTTGACCCCTGGCACTGCATATGGCCCCCTAAGCACCACCAGGAATGATCCCTGAGCCATAGTTGGGAGTAATCTCTGAGGCAAGCTGAGGTAACTAAGTCCCTTTTTCCCAATAAAATAAAATAAACATAGGCATATATTTTGTCAAAAGAGAATAATGATATTTTTGTCTGAGATAAATCAGTAAGGTTAAAATTTACAGGAGGAATTATGTTACTTTCTTGGTTTCACCCACTTATTTTTAAGTCTAATCTAGTGAGACCTTATAAAATTTAATAAAAGCATCTTTAAAAAGACAGATAGTTTGCATCCATACACTTATTTTGCTTTTCATCATATGGACTGTCAGAATTAATATTTTAACAACCTAGACTTTATTCTAGATAATTATAACATCAAGAGGAAACAGATGGACAAATAGCTCACTTTAGAAAAAGATGGAATCTAGTACACACAAACAACTATGTGACATGGAGAAACCAGGGCTAACTTTTGTTTTCTGCTTTGGGGCCATACCCTTTGGTGCTCAGGAGTTACTCCTGGCAGGCGTGGGGGACCATATGTGATGTGGGGGATCTATCCTGAATTGGCCACATGCAAGGCAAACGTCCTTAACTATAGGGGTCTCATCTTGCAGTTTCGCACTAGAAATCAGGGTCATAGGGAAAAGTGTTTCGCCAGGAGTTGTTGAATAGCCTCTTGCATCTTAGGGAGCTAGACAAGCTTCTATCTTCTCGGCTGCCACTTTTTTTAGCCAGAGTTTAATATAAATCACCTGAGGGTCAGAGTTTAGGTCACAGTTTAATTGAGGGTACTTGTGCTATTAACTTAGAAAAGGTGAAAGGAAAAAGTACAGTGATTTTACAGGTGTATGACAACACTCCCCACTATGCTACTTCTCTCATCCCAGGGCCAACTCTTTCTGGGTAGACCTGGGCAAGATCTCAGCAAAGGCAAGGATCAGTGTTTTCAAGAATACACATGATAGGCCAGAGAGGTAGTATAATGAATACTTGCCTTGCACATGGCTAACCTGGGTTTGATCTCTGGCATCCTATATGGTTTCTAAGCCCAGAGGAGTGATTCCTTAGCACAAAGCTAGGAGTAACCTTTGAGCACCGACAGGTGTGGTCCAGAAAAATAAAAAGAGAGAGACCATGTGTTGGGCAAATGGGACAAGACTTGCAGAGAGCTCCAAAATAACTCAGAGCTACAAAAGCAGTTTAATAAAGGACAGCATACAAATTAAAAATTTCAAAACTAGAAAGGTAAATAAGAAAAGAAAAAATGATATATGGTGATACTTAGGAAAAGCAGCCAGCCTTTGGGCTTATTATCTTGTCTCTGTGCAGCCTTCTCTTGGGAATGTTAATTATATTCTAGTTACTAGGCTGCTGCATTTCTCACTCCTTGGAGGAGAATTTTGGTACAGAGTGGGTGAATCTGCAAGCCTGTCAGCAGTAGCAGCTTCTACAGAGTGACCCTAGCTCAGTCTTAACAGTGGCAGTTTTCTCTTCATTAGAAAAGAATGTATTTCCTCTCTTGTGATCCTTTCCCAGTCCAAGTCTGCTTCAGGGGAAGAGAGGGAAAACCTTTGTTGTTCAAGTTCTGTTCTTCCTGGCACATGGACAATGGTGGAGACATTTCTCAGTTCCTTTGCCATTGTGTCAGTTCTCATAGATGGCTGTGTATTTGCTCATTGAACAATAGATGAGAATTGAAAAATAGATAAGTGTGTTTACATTGAATAATACCCAGAGTTCATAATTCTCACTCAGTTCCAGACAGCAGACTTGAAGTCTTTTGGGGAGTCATAGGTTTCTCTGCCACCTCTGTTCCCACACCTGTAGACACAGTAATAGATATATGTAGAATCATTTCCAACTCATAGAACCTGCAATTTGTTGCCTTATTTTGCTCATCTCCACTTGGGTAAAATTCATGGTTTGTTTGTTTGCTTGTTTTTGGACTTGGGAATGAGTGGAGTGTGTGCATACCCAGCAATACTGATCCTGACTCCGCTAAAGAATGGTCCCTGGTGTTGCTCAAGCGACCACATGTGTTGCAGGAGATTGAACTGTCATTGACTACATGCAAGGGAAGTGCCTTCTCCCTGTACTATCTCTCTGGCCCCAAAGTTCATTTTTTTATTCTATTTTGTTTTGTTTTGAGACCACACCCAGTGGCACTCAGCAGTTACTTCTGGCAGGCTCAGGGGACCATATGGGTTGTGGGGGATCAAACCCTGGTGCCTCCTGCAAGGCTAACACCCTACCCATTGTGCTATGACTCCAGCCTCTCTAATGTTCATTTCCGAACAGTCAGTACTTCTTAAGGGATAGGCCTAGAACTGAACTAACTGAGAATGATGGAAGGCTTTGCTTTCCTGGTAGCTTCCTAGCAGCAGCCTATTAGAAGCTTGACCACTATTCACAATTAATGAGGCCAGTTCACAGACTTGTTCAGCTTTTTAAAGTTCTGTTGGTTGTCTTTTTTGAGCCTACAGAGATGATTGTACTCAGCCTCTTGAGGTCTGTATCTGTGGCCTTGTACATAGAATCTGAATTTGCTTTTATCTTTCTGCTTTCCTACACTTTTTGTATGGCATCTACCATGACTTCCTCACTGCTCTCTAACCTGGTTACTTGACTATAACATGCTGTTATAAAAATAATGAAAACTAAACGCAAAATGTTTCGTTTTTGCCTCAAAGATTCAATTTTCTTTTGCAGAAAATACAGTATGAGAAG
Organism: Suncus etruscus; assembly: GCF_024139225.1. Taxonomy (NCBI): domain Eukaryota; kingdom Metazoa; phylum Chordata; class Mammalia; order Eulipotyphla; family Soricidae; genus Suncus; species Suncus etruscus. The sequence continues at coordinate 65,500,957 of NC_064852.1, read as the reverse complement.
AAAGTAATATATTATCACATATTGACTATCTTCAGTGCTTTTCTTTCTTTCTTTCTTTCTTTCTTCCTTCCTTCCTTCCTTCCTTCCTTCCTTCCTTCCTTCCTTCCTTCCTTCCTTCCTTCCTTCCTTCCTTCCTTCCTTCCTTCCTTCCTTCCTTCTTTTCTTTCTTTCTTTCTTTCTTTCTTTCTTTCTTTTCTTTCTTTCTTTCTTTCTTTCTTTCTTCTTTCTTTCTTCTTTCTTTCTTTCTTTCTTTCTTTCTTTCTTTCTTTCTTTCTTTCTTTCTTCTTTCTTCTTCTTCTTCTTCCTTCCTTCCTTCCTTCCTTCCTTCCTTCCTTCCTTCCTTCCTTCCTTCCTTCCTTCCTCCTTCCTTCCTTCCTTCCTTCCTTCCTTCCTTCCTTCCTTCCTTCCTTCCTTCTCTTTCTCTTTCTTTCTTTCTTCTCTTCTTTCTTTCTTTTTCTTTTTCTTCTTTCTTTTGTTCTTTCGTTCTTTCTTTCTTTCTTTCTTTCTTTCTGTCGTTCTTTCTTTCTTTCTCTTCTTTCTTTCTTTCTTTCTTCTTCTTCCTTTTCCTTTTTTCCTTCCTTCTTCTTTTCTTCCTTCCTTCCTTCCTTCCTTCCTTTTCCTTCCTTCCTTCCTTCCTTCCTTCCTTCCTTCCTTCTTCCTTCCTTCTCCTTCCTTCCTTCCTTCCTTCCTTCCTTCCTTTCCTTCCTTCCTTCCTTCCTTCCTTCCTTCCTTCCTTCCTTCCTTCCTTCCTTCCTTCCTTCCTTCCTTCCTTCCTTCCTTCCTTCCTTTCTTTCTTTTTCTTTCTTTCTTTTCTATAAATCCAAAATTCTATTTGATGCCATCCTTTTGTTGAAACATCTCATTTTAACATTTCTTGGAATGTGGGTTTGCTGGTGACAATTTTTTTTTCAGTTTGCCTGAATACATTTTTGGCCTTTATTTATTTATTTATTTATTTATTTATTTATTTATTTGGTAAAGTCATTCCCCCCCCCCTTTTTTTTTGATAAAGGATGGTGGTTTGGGGCACGCTGATGATGCTTAGGGCTTACTTCTGGCTTTGCACTCAGGTATCATTCCTCATGGGATTTAGGGGACCCATATGGGGTACTGGGGCTTATCCTTTTTGGGATGTAAACCTGGCAGTGCTCAGGAGTTGCTCCTGACTCTATACTCGGGGCTTGAGACCATATTAGTATAAAGGGAATTAAACCTGAGTCAGTCACATATACAAGGTGCCTTTGCTTTTAAAAGACATTTCTGGGGCCGGGCGGTGGCGCTGGAGGTAAGGTGCCTGCCTTGCCTGCCCTAGCCTAGGATGGACCGCGGTTCGATTCCCCGGCGTCCCATATGGTCCCCCAAGAAGCCGGGAGCAACTTCTGAGCGCATAGCCAGGAGTAACCCCTGAGCGTCACAGGGTGTGGCCCAAAAACCAAAAAAAAAAAAAAAAAAAAAAAAGACATTTCTACAGAATGTAGAATTTTAGGTTATTGCTTCCTTTTAATGCCCCTCATTTCTTCTTTTATGGTGTCTGTGTGTGTGTGTCTGTGTGTGTGCGCGTGCGTGCGTGCGTGCTCATTCGTGTGTTTGGTGGGGACTTTCAGTAATGCTCAGGAGACTGCACAAAACCAAGGATCAAACCTAAAGTTCTTTCATGTAAAATATGTGTTTGGGCCTTTTGAACTCTGACCTTCTCACTATTTTTAAGATATTATGCCATTGTCATCTTGCTGATGTGCTTGCTGATGATGTCTACTGTCAATTAATGCTTTTTCTGTGCTATGTGATTTCCTCCTTTTCTAATGCTGGGAGGTCAGTTTCATGTGTGAATTACACTGCTGGATATTGTCTCAATATCTTTGAGATTCTTCCCCATAATTGATTTTTTTCTGCAGATTTCTTTTGTCTGCTTAATTTCAGTAAAATTTTGTTGCTATATATTTAAATTCACCGATTTGCTTCTGCATTGTATATTTTTACTGCATTGTATATTTTTACTAATCCCATTAAATGAAACAATCATTTTATTACTGTTTTTTATCCTTTTAAAAATTTGTTTTAGCCCACATTTGGCAGAGCTCGGGTTCACTCCTAGAGGTGTTCTAGGGTACCATGCTATGTCTGTGATCAAACCTAAGCCTCTGGGCATACAATGCATGTGCTCCAGCCCTTTGTGCTCTCCCATAGCCCTCAGGCTTTTTTTGAGTTTCTTTCCCCATCCTGGAGGCCGAAGAGTTGTTTGCCTGTAGGATCAAACTGATTGCACTTCCCACTTAACCTCATTTTTCCTTCTCTCTGAGATCAAGCTTTTTGTTTTGTTTTATTTTGGTTTGGGGCCACCCTCAGCAGTGCTCAGGGCTTATTCCTTGTGCTGTTCTCAAGAATCACTCTTGGTGGTGCTTGGGAGATCTTATGGGTTCCTATGATTGAACCATGGTTGGCCTTGTGCAGAACACTTTACTCACTGTTTATTGTTGCTCTTGTCCTGGCATCAGTTTTTTTGTTTGTTTGTTTGTTTGTTTGCTTGGTTCTTGATTTTGGTTTTTGAGTCACACCCAGCGGCACTCAGGGGTTACTCCTGTCTCTGCACTCAGAAATTACTCCTGGCCGGCTCTGGTGATATTCTGGGATGTCCGGAAGCGAACCATTCAGGGTTGACCATTGCATGCAAGTCAAACACCCCACCTCTGTGCTATCTCTCCAGCCCCCAGGAGTAGCTTCTGAGCTTTGAGCCTGGAATAACCTCTGAGTGCTGCTGGGTGTGGCCAAAAAAATAAAAAAAAAAGTTTTGCTGTTAAGAATTCATTTAAAGGGACAGAGTGATAGTATATATATCAGGTAGAGCTTGCTTTGTACAGGCTGACCTGAGTTTGATTCCCACCAGTCTATCTGGGGTCTCAAACTCAATTTACCTGCGGGCCGCAGGAGGCAAAGTCGGGGTGACCCTTGAGTGCAAAGTCAGTAGTAAGCCTTGAACATTGGGGGTTGTGACCCAAACAACTAAAACAAAACAAAACCAAAAAAGATTCCTCTAGGGCAGGGCCACAAAATGTTGTACGGAGGGCCGAAACGGCCCGCAAGCAGCGAGTTTGAGACCCCTGGTTCAAATGGTCCTGTGAGTCCTTGAGGGTAAGTCCTGAGTGCAGAGCCAGAAGTTACCCCTGAGAAATGTGGGGTATGGCCCCAAAATCAACCAAATAAAAAAGAATTAATCTGAAACTGGTGGTAAAGCTTAGCAGTAGAATACTTGCCTTGCATGCTTGAGGCCCTGGGTTTAATCTCCAGAGCCAGGAAAGAGGTGGGGGAAATCTGTTGTAAAATTTTTTAATTGCAGAGTACTATAAAATCATTAAAATTAAAATGGTCCTAATGAACATACCAGAGTTTAGAATTTTAAATAGCTCAGAAAGATATATAGGCTTTTGTCAGCTTTTATTAAAAAGTTTGTCAAAGAAGGGTCACTAGTAATAAGTAAAATGAACTTTCTAGGTGGCAGTTTTTTTGTTTTGTTTTGTTTTGTTTTGTTTTGGGGCCACACCCAGCAGTGCTCAGGGGTCACCCCTGGTTGTCTGCTCAGAAATAGCTCCTGGCAGGCACGGGGGACCATACGGGACACCGGGATTCGAACCAACCACCTTAGGTTCTGGATCGGCTGCTTGCAAGGCAAACACCACTGTGCTATCTCTCCAGGCCCCCAGGTGGCAGTTTTATGAGCTTGTTTTGTGTATTTTGTCTGTTTCCAGTATTGAGATGGAAAAATAGTCTAGATATGTGGAAACAAATACAATATCTGTAGCTGTATTCCGGACTTAAAAAGACCTTTCTGAATCCTGAAACCCAGATCCCTAGATGTTCAGCTTCCAGAAGCATAGTCAAGCCAGTGATCTTTAAGGCTACTTCTGGTTTTAAATACATAAGCAAAGATACACTAAAATATCATAAATACAAATTGGTTTCTGTGCTTGCTCTTCAGATAAAAATTTCGATGATGAAGATTCTGTGGATGGTAATAGACCATCCTCTGCCAGTTCTACATCTTCCAAAGCTCCACCAAGCTCACGGAGATCCGTAGCAATGGGGACCACCCGCCGGCTTGGACCTTCCACTCTTGGCTCCAAGTCTTCAGGTAAGACTGACCTCTGTGTGGTAGGACATTGGGACCAGCTCTGTCGGCTTTTGAAACTATCCTTGCATGGTCCTTGCCTTCCTGTCCTTCAGAAGTGAAGTAATAGCTTTCCAATATATTTCTGCTTCCCGCTCTTTAAATTAAATGAGGACTTGGCCATTCCAGAGGATAGGTTGGCAGGATAAATTGTGAGTTGTGTGGGAGGATAGAGCCTAGAGGAAAAAATTGAGTTAGAGAATTCTCAAGTGTGTCCTGATGGCGTTGTTTGATCATTTAGCAGTAATACCTCAAACTGCCATGGGATCTTTCAAGACAATTTTATTAAGATTGATTATTCAAAAATCAAATTTTATCTTTTGTCTTTACAAGGTACTTTGGGGACAGTTTTTGCCTTGGCTATCTGAGCTTGTATGGAAATAGAATTAAGTATAAAGTAGGGCTTAACTCTGAGGCTTTTTGCAGATTTATTCACAAAAGATTTTTTTCCTAATCCCACTATTTGCCCTCCCTTGATTTCCATGGTTCCAACTTTTGTTATGTCCAACCTTCATTTTACTAAATTTGTCATGTATATACAAATCATTTTTATGGGGGTGGAGGAAAGTGGGTGATAGTGCTTAAAATCAGGCTCATATCAGCATTGGGCTTCTGAACTTGGTTAGATGAGCTAAAGTAAAGCTGGGGAGAGAATTTGCATCAGAATGCTTGTTTTGCTTACTAAATTGGCTTTAGAATTTCAGTGCTACTGCACCAGCATCCTTATAGGGGGGCTTCATCTATGGACAGACTGAGTCACAACAGGGAATAGCAGAAGGAAAAGCTGCTCTTTTCTTTTTGAATATGTTGTTATTTTTCTTAGTTTTTCCTAGTCATTTTGGGGGTAATTCAAAATAAGTTTTTTGTTTGTTTGTTTGTTTTTTTGGGGGGCGCCACACCTGGCGGTGCTCAGGGGTTACTCCTGGCTATCTGCTCAGAAATAGCTCCTGGTAGGCACGGGGGACCATATGGGATGCCAAGATTTGAACCAACCACCAAGCACCTTAGGGTTCTGGGTTGGCTGCTTGCAAGGCAAACACTGCTGTGCTATCTCTCCAGCCCCTAAAATAATCTTTTATCTCAAGTTTAATTTTACATTTATTAAATTAGCCGATTTAAAGTGAACAGTTTGGCACTGAATCTGCTCATGGTTGTATGTCTAAATTCTCTCTAGTTTCAGAATAGCTTTATCACTTCCAAAGAAACCCCTATACCTTCTTCCAGTTGCTTCCTCTTTCTCTTTCTTTTCATACCCCCCCTTTAGAGTTTCCAATATGCATATATCTCGTTTTCTAGATAAAATTTTGGGAGGGGGCACACCCGGCAAGCACTCAGGGGTCATTCCTGGTTCTGCACTGAGAAGTCACTCCTGGCAGGTGCGGGCATATGGGATGCCGGAGGTTTAACCTGGGTCAGCCAGCTGCAAGGCAAATGCCCTAGCCACTATATATCATTCCAGCCCCCAGCCCCCCCCCCTTTTTTTAAGCCATATCCATCTATGTGCAAAGCATATTTCTGGCTTTGTGTTCGGAGATCATCCTGACAGGGTTGGGACCATATGGGATGCTTGGGTTGGTTCTGTGCAGGGAAAGTGCCTTCACTGTTGTACTATTATTCCAGCCCTTATTCTAGATAATTTATGGAGATAGAATTATGTTTTCTGTGTTTATTTGTGATGAGCTTGTTTCATTTTATGTGATGTGTTTGAGATTCATCTACATTGTGGTATGTATCAGTACTAAATCCTTCTAGTTCCCTTTCTCTACTTGGTAGCATCAAGTTCCTCAAATAAGTCTTAGAACATTTTGCCTATCTTCTTCCTATCCCTGTCCTTTATCCCTCAGAAAACTCCTGTTTTTAGGTTGTACAGTGACACTACATTCATTACATTTTATTTAACACAGTTTTCTTTTTAATTCCTTGAACTCATGGTGCTTCACAAGAAGATATACTCGGAACTGTCTACTCAGTAGGGTCCATTTCTTATCTAAAACAGATATAGAGCACCACCTCTCACTGTGTTACCGCTGTCTCTTTACAGTTAACTTCTGAGCACAGTCTGAGCAATCAGGAATAAGAATTGTCTTGAAAAGAACTAGTTTCATTACACAAATTTAGTACTCTTCTGGGCAAGTGTACTAACGCTATTGCCTCACTTTTGAAGTTAAGACAAGCATCTACCCAGCCTAACTAACACACGGCACACTTACAGGTAAAGGCATACCAAATAAAAAAAACGAATTTTCTTGCAAGTTCCTTTCTGTCTAGTTAGTTTATGTGGACTCACACTCTGAGCCTTTCTTGTGAGAAGCCAAAAAAACTCTCAAAACTATCAGTGTTCATCAGTTTTGTTAGTTACAAATATGGATACAGAAGTCAATAATAAAGCCTTTATTTATTATGGAAAATAAATGTGATGAAATATCACATGGTTCTTTTTTTTTTAACACAGTTTATATGAGCAAAAGGAAAAACTTTCTCTCAGATGAAAGCAATTGTGTGTACATGTATGCATATGTGTGTAGTGTGATGAATTGAGCCCAAAATTTTACACATGTCAAACATATGCTCTCTCTGATAAACATGCACCCCATATCCATCACTTATAAATAGTGCATGAATGAAAAATGATGAAAGTTAAAGTGAAATTATTTAGAACTTAATTTTTTTTTTATAAATTTGTTCTGCTTAATTTCACAACTAACCTAATTTAGTTCCCCCTTAAAAACTTTATATTTATTTATTTATGTATTTATTTATTGGTTTGGGGGCCATATGCAGCGGCGCTCAGGTGTTACTCCTGGCTCTGCGCTCAGAAATCGCCCCTGGCAGGCTTGGGGACCATATGGGATGCCGGGAATTGAACCAGGTGTCTCCCGGGTCTGCCTCATGCAAGGCAAATGCCCTACTGCTGTGCTATCTTTCCGGTCGCCCTAATTTAGTTCCTGAATTAAATTTTTCATGGTGCATTTGGAATCTTGCAAAATTTTTACATTTATACATAAACTATCTAAATTTTTTAAATACTAGACTATACTTCTTGAGAAAAGGAGTTTTTTTTTCAGTCACTTTAGCTTGTATATGTAATATTATAGAATTTTATCCGTGGTTTTTTATTTTATTATAGTTTGTGAACCCACACCACTCATGTGTTTTAAAAAAAGGTATAAATCATTGGCCAGAGCTATAGCACAACGGTAGTGCATTTGCCTTGCACTCAACAGATCCAGGACGGACCTGTTTTGATCCCAGGTGTCTTGGTGTCCCATATGGTTAGTCCCCCTAGCCAGGAGTGATTTCTGAGCACAGAACCAGGAGTAACACACCTGAGCATCACTGGATGTGGCCCAAATACAAAAAAAAAAAAAAAAAAAAAAAAAACAACAACAAAAACCAGGTATAAATTCACCAAAAGGAAGTTTTGATTCTTTTAATTCAGATTCATCCAGTGCATATTATTTACATTTTAAAAATGAGTATCTGAGGCCAGAGCAATAGCACAGCGGTAGGGTGTTTGCCTTGCACGTGGTCAACGTGGGGTGGAACCGGCATCCCACATGCTCTCCTGAGCCTGCCAGGAGTAATTTCTGAGTGCTGCGTGGTGTGACCCAAAAACAAACAAACAAACAAACAAAAACATACATACATACATACATACATGCATGCATACATACATACATAAAATAAAATAAAATAAAAACCTAATTTCCTTTATAGCTGCAAAAGAAGGAGCTGGTGCTGTTGATGAAGAGGACTTTATTAAAGCATTTGATGATGTACCTGTGGTGCAGGTGAGTAGAGGTTGAATTTGATTCAAAGGAAGGATAACTTCAATCAAATTTTACTTACCATTGTCTGTCTGTGAAGGTTCTTATTATAAGGCAGTTTGAACTTTCCAGGATTACAGGAGGACTTAGCTTGCAGACTGGAAAATTTTGGAGCCTTTTACAACTAAAATGAAGAGCACAAAAGTCAAGGCCCAAGATGCCTTTTCAATAAGAATTGGAGAAAAGTGACTTGCTTTAGTGATACATAGGTCAGGACAAAATTAAAGACAAGGGAATAACTGATAACATTAGGTGAGAAGAACAAAGAAGCCTTTTTTGAATAAATATGAAGACTTTCAGTATTTGTATAAATGACACATGCTTCTTGATCACTGTATATGTGTAGACCAGATAACAGCATTTCAGGCTCAAGTTCAGCCTTAAGTTTAAGAACTCCCAGAATTTTATTTTAGTTGTTTATTTTCCTACCATCAAAGATATAAGGGTAAATGAGAAAGCTTTGACATTGTTTATTATAGTTATATTTATAATGTGGTGCTATATAGAATACTAAGTAATATATGGCTCATATGTCAATGATGGCTTCCCTATAGTCTTTTTTTTTCCTTTGTAAATAAAATCATCGAATAATTTTATACTACATTTTTGTTTGAGGTCTTCCAAAAACATGAAGATCAAAATTACGCATGTTTGTTAATGAGGGAAATTATTTTACTCACTGTTCATAATACTGTTGGGTCATGTAGTTAAGAAATAGCCATTGTTTTTTCTGTAAATTTTTAAATATTGATTGTAAATTTAATTTTGCCTGCAGATTTATTCCAGCCGAGACCTTGAGGAATCCATAAACAAGATCAGGGAAATACTGTCTGATGACAAGCATGATTGGGAACAGAGAGTAAATGCTGTAAGCCATTGACTCATTTGATGCAGTTTAATTGATGCACTTCAGTATTCTAAATGCTTATGGAATCCTATAAAACTCATGTGTCTAGTAGATTTTATCTTATTCTTTTAGTTTTTGGGCCAGACCTGTGGTCTTCAGCAGTTACTCCTGGCTCTGCACTCAGGAATTATTCCTGGCAATGTTGAGGATCAAATGTTTTAACCACTGTACTCTCCATTTGGCCCCTAGACTACCTTTTAACAGTGATACATTGGCGTGTACTATAAATCTACTCTACCATTGGATTACTTCTTTAGCTAAATGGCAATTGTACTGGTGTATGGGGAAAGGTAACTTTAGGGGGAGAGCTGTCACAGCTAAAATGAAGGTTATGGTTTTTTTTAAAAAAATTTTTTAATGCTTTAAGAGCTTTGTTTAACTCTTAGTTTTCTCCTACTCACTAGCTTAAAAAGATTCGATCTTTACTTTTGGCTGGTGCTGCTGAGTATGATAACTTCTTTCAACATTTGCGGCTTCTGGACGGAGCCTTTAAGCTATCTGCTAAGGACTTGCGTTCGCAGGTAGTACGGGAGGCGTGTATCACCCTAGGGTAAGAATTTCAGTGCTTCATTTCTTTCATAATAAAATCCCTCATCAAGGGAGGTATTCTGTTTATGACTGAAACCTAACTACAATCATGCTTGTAATTATGATGCTTAAATAAAGATTTTATATATTAAACAAATAAACAAACAAACAATAAAATCCCTCACCAGTATGCATCAGAGATGACTCACTGAATGTGTCTGCTGGGTCTCTTGAACTAATTTCTCACTAGTTGATGAGACCCATTCCAGTTAACTCTTCTGCTAGTACTTGTGTGATATTACCTGTCTAGTCATGCTGATACAGGACAGATTTTCAATTTTATTCAGTGATATAGCTCTGAATCTTCTATTTTAAGGGTGACACTTCCATACATAAAAGTGTGATTTTATATTATAAGCTTGTAAGTTTTTTTCATTGATTTTGTAAAAATATACTATGATTAGGACTGGAGAGATAGCATGGAGGTAAGGTGTTTTCCTTCCATGCAGAAGGACGGTGGTTCGAATCCCGGCATCCCATATGGTCCCCTGTGCCTGCCAAAGGCGATTTCTGAGTGTAGAGCCAAGAGTAACCCCTGAGCACTGCCGGGTGTGACCCAAAAACCAAAAACCAAAAAAAAAAAAAAGAAAAAATACCATGATTATAAAAAATTCTGTTGTGCTTTAGAAGAATATTGCAGCAATAAAGGTAAAGTTATAGGAGGAGAGGGGAGGGGGGCAGTGGCAGAGGTGTTAGCTGGCTGGGCTGGTTAGTTGGTGGGGGGGGATGTGGGGGGGAGGTTTAAAAAGAAAAAAAAGGTAAAGTTATAGGCATGAATTGCAATCAAAATCTTACCTTCCAAATTTTATCTGCATTAATATTTGAAATCAAAACTTTTTTTTTGTAGTTTTTGGGCCACACCCAGTGGCGCTCATGGGTTCTGGTTCTGCACTCAAATATCAGCTCTGGCAGGCTCAGGGGGACCATATGGGATGCCAGGGATCGAACCTGAGCCTGTCCTGGGTCAGCTGTATGCAAGGCAAATGCCCTACCATTTTGTTATCTCTCTGGCCCCAAATTAGAACTTTTGTGTTAGGAATTATGCTAGTATTTCAAAGAGGCAGCAAAAGTAAGAAGGGATTATAATTATTTGCAGTTTTAGCTGTAGCCAGATATACAAAAATGGACATTGTTAAAAAAAAGAAAAGAGCAGCTGGAATATGCCAGAGTTCTGGCACACACTGTCTTACCGCCAGCCTAGGACAGACCGGCATCCCATATGGTCTCCCAAACCAGGAGTAATTTCTGAGTACATAGCCAGGAGTAACTCCTGAGCATCAGGGGGTGTGGCCCCCAAATCAAAAAAAAATAAATCTCTAAAATGTTGTGGTTTCACTGTTTGTAAGAAATAAAATTACAGTACAGTGTTTCTTATTCTAGGCACCTGTCATCAGTTCTGGGGAATAAATTTGACCATGGAGCTGAAGCCATTATGCCAACTATCTTTAATTTAATTCCAAACAGTGCCAAAATCATGGCCACTTCTGGTGTTGTAGCTGTTAGATTAATCATTCGGGTAAGTGCGTTTTGGGGTTATACATTGTCTAAGCAAGTGAAAATTAATGATCAGTATGTACATATATACATATATATCTTGATATGTATACTATTATGACCCCCTTTAATAACATCATAGACTCTTACATACTTTCCATTATATGAATTAGATACTGTGTGTAATTAGTGAGGTGTTGAAAATTGACTCGTGGGGCCGGGCGATGGCGCTAGAGGTAAGGTGCCTGCCTTGCCTGTGCTAGCCTTGGATGGACTGCGGTTCGATCCCCCGGCGTCCCATATGGTCCCCCAAGCCAGGAGCGACTTCTGAGCGCATAGCCAGGAGTAACCCCTGAGCGTTACCGGGTGTGGCCCAAAAACCAAAAAAAAAAAAAAAAAAAAAAAGAAGAAAATTGACTCGTGGTTTCATTTGTTCATTTATTTACTTATGGCCTCCAAGTGTTAAGAGGCAGACCTAGAGTCATACCTGACTCTACTCAGCCCTAATCTCCAATCTGACTTTGAGTGCTTGAACCGGGTGGTGCTGGGGGCCAACAATTTTACCCTTGTAGTGTTAGGAGTTCAGGGGGTAGGAGAGCGGATGCTGAGTTGGAGAGCAGACTCAGGGCTTAAAGCACACAAGAAATGTGCTCCAGCCCTTTGAGCCATGTCCTCAGCCTTATCACTGGTATTAAATATGTGGCTCTTTTTTATTTTACTTTTGTCTCCAGATATCACTGCATATAAGCACAGAAATTAAACACTCTTAAATTCTCTAAACTTATTTACATTTGAATAATTCTCTGAGTTATTTATGTGCAGGTTTTCAACATACTTCTACAAATTCAAGCCTAATAGCTCAGAAAGGCTTAGAATGAAATCTTCCCATCACCTTCTCTCATCCCTGCAAGTCCCTTAATTCCAAAAGCAGCTCTTGAAACTGGGCTTTATTAATGTCAAATAACATCTCCCATCATTGTAGATTATTTAGTATTATTTTCAGTTGTTGCCAGTTTTATTTATTTGGGGGTGGGGTGGGATTTGCATCTTTGGGCACACCCAGCAGCACTCAGGAGTTACTCTTGAGTTTGTGCTCAGAAATCACTCCTGGCAGGCTCGGGGGACCATATTGGATGCTGGAAATTGAACCAGGGCTTGTCTGGGATTGAACATGTGCAAAGTAAATGCCCTACTGCTGTGCTGTCACTAAGGCCCCATTTTGTTTGTTTGTTTTGTTTTAGTTGTTACTATTTGTTCAGCCTAATTAAAAAATGTGAGATCTAAAGCCTTTATTGGACATTGTCATTTAAATTGAAGTATATTGATCAGCTTGCTCTTTTTGAATTAACTCACTCAGATCTGTACGGCTCAGACCCAGGGGTCTTCAAACTACAGCCCGCGGGCCACATATTGTATTTATTCCCATTTTGTTTCTTCACTTCTAAATAAGATATATGCAGTGTGCATAGAAATTTGTTCATAATTTTTGTTTTTACTATAATCTGGCCCTCCAACAGTCTGAAGGACAGTGAACTTGCCCCCTGTTTAAAAAGTTTGAGGACCGGTCCAAATACCAAGTGTGTTTTGATTTTATAAATAATTTATATACATATATCATGACATCTGTTTTGGTCTTTCTAGACTTCATCATAACATTTTGAAATATCTAATAAATTATTTTTATTAAAAAAAAAAAACCACTTTTCCCGGCATCCCATATGGTCCCCCTAAGCCAGGAACGATTTCTGAGCGCATAGCCGGGAGTAACCCCTGAGCGTCAAACAGGTGTGGCCCAAAAACCAAAACCAAAAACAAACAAACAAAAAAAAAACCACTACGGAGTGGTATTGTTTGGTATAGTTTGGTCTTTTCAAATGTGTTCTATTTCATTCTTCTCAACAGCATACACACATCCCTAGGCTAATACCTGTCATAACAAGCAACTGTACCTCCAAGTCTGTCGCAGTTAGAAGGTAAATGTTTAAAGTTTCTTGATTACTTTTAAAAAAAAAAGAAAATAATTTTAGATTGACCTCCACAAAAAATAGCTTATGTATAGAATATTTAATCAGGCTGGGGTGGGAGAGGAGGAAGATGGGGGCATTGGTGGTGGAAAGGTTGCATTGGTAAAGGGGGGGGTGTTCTTTTGTTCTTTTTATGACTGAAACCCAAGTACAAACATATTTGTAATCATGGTACTTAAATAAAGATATTATTAAAGATAGTGTTTAATCTTAGAATTACTGTAATAAAAACAGTGAAGAATCATAATCTACTTTCTTAGTCTGCAAAGTAAATTTGGACAATCTTTGTTGTTTTTCTATTTGTGTTGAGAGGGAGAGAATAAGTTGGGTGGATGGAGTGCAAAGAGGGAAGGAGCCCCCGCACCTACACAGAACACTCTTAGCCTGCACATTTTCCTCTATTGTTGGTCTGAGTGAAGGCAGTAACTGCATGCAAGAGGAGAAGAAAGCATTAAATTCAATGGTCATTGGTTAATACTAATGTAAGTAGGAAAACTAAATTAATGGTGGGCCTGCGAAGGGCTTCCTTACCTCCTTCCCATAGTTCTGTGTTCTTGTTCTTCCCAGTAAGAGTGCTTTCTAGGGGCCGGAGAGATAGCATGGAGGTAAGGCATTTGCCTTTCATGCAGGAGGTCATCGATTTGAATCCCGGAGTCCCATATGGTCCCCCGTGCCTGCCAGAAGCAATTTCTGAGCCTGGAGCCAGGAATAACCCCTGAGCACTGCCGGGTGTGACCCAAACTCCCCCCCCCCACACACAAAGAGAGTGCTTTCTAAGGCCTAGAGCCCTTTTTCTCACTCTGCCTAATATGGGAGGTCACATTGATTCTTTTAGGTTTCTCCAAGTAGGTTTCTTTTTTAGTGAAATTGGCTTCTTATTTTTTAATAATTAATTCTTTTTTTTTTTTTTTTTTTTTTGGTTTTTGGTTTTTGGGTTACACCCGGCGGTGCAAAGGGATTACTCCTGGCTGTCTACTCAGAAATAGCTCCTGGCAGGCACAGGGGACCATATGGGACACCGGGATTCGAACCAACCACCTTTGGTCCTGGATCGGCTGCTTGCAAGGCAAACGCTGCTGTGCTATCTCTCCGGGCCCAATTAATTAATTTTTTAAAAATAATTTTTATTTTGACCAACGTGGATTACATATCTTTCATGGTAATATTTTAGTTACATATTGACATTGAATCAGGGGGTAATTGGCTTCTTATATATTCCGTAAACCTACATGGAATCAGGAGTGGACACAGTGATGTAACCTACCTCTAGAATTCTGGAAAGAGAAATTTGCTCCTTTCACTGAAAAACTTAATTTTGAAGGCATAACTCGACTGTGTATCTCTGAGCATTGCTCTTGAACTTGAGATTAGAGCAGAAACAGCTTAATCATCCTATGCACTGAACCCCATCTCTGACTCTTTCTCTCTCTCTCTTTCTCATAGTCAGCAGAGTAGAAAGATGAAAATGAACTTCAATTCCTGGGTGACTTTAGTTGAAGTTTTACTTCTTAGTTAAATGTCTTATTCAAAAACAGAAAGCAGCTGCACAGTGTTCTGAGGTTTCATTGTCATTTAGGGGGAGAGGATGGTTAAAGAGCCTCATAAATGGTAGCCATTATTAGAATTTGCTACTGTTGTTTTAGTTTTTCTAGGAGAAATTCAGAATTTTTTTTTTTTTAATCTTAGAAAGGAGAATTGCACTAAAGTGTGCAGCTATTTGGTATGGTTCTTCACTGGATTTTAGTGTAGAATTTAGGATAAATTACTAGAGTTTTGTTCCCTGGGCTGCCATAATATTGTTAATTGTCATCATTTACCAGCTATAAAGTGAATACTATTGGACCTTTGAGAGAGGAAGAAAAGCTTTAGTTTTCTTAAACACAGAAATCACCGTTACCTGTTTTTTCTCTTTTACAATTTTTAGGCGCTGTTTTGAATTTTTAGATTTACTTTTACAAGAATGGCAGACACATTCACTGGAAAGGCAAGTATCTGGTTTGCTGATGCTT
The DNA here is from genome assembly GCF_024139225.1 of Suncus etruscus. Classification (NCBI taxonomy): domain Eukaryota; kingdom Metazoa; phylum Chordata; class Mammalia; order Eulipotyphla; family Soricidae; genus Suncus; species Suncus etruscus. Next base: position 65,485,946 of record NC_064852.1, on the reverse strand, counting down.
TTCTTTTGAATTGAATCTTGAGATTTAATGCCTCAGAGAGGGGTCTAACACACTTTGTACTTGGGTTGAAGAAATCTGGGGCTTTGCATTTCTACTTCTATTATTTCTTGTGACACAAGATACATAATATTGATAGAAGCTTTAGTCAATTTCATTGAGTCAGATAGTAGTGTCCCTTGAAATGAGGACAGTGACAAAACCTGGATTAAGTTTTATTTTCTTTTGAAGTTAAAACAGATTTCATCTGGCAGTACTGAGGAGAGTAGGAGGGAGGGAGGGAGGGAGGAAAAGAGGGAGAGAGAGAAAGAGATAGATAGAGATAGAAAGAGAGATAGAGAGAGATAGAAAGAGAGAGAGAGAGAAGAGAAAGAAGTAGCATGTTCAATAGAGAACATAGGTATCTTCAAAGGTGGAGAAAGAGCCATGGTAAATAGAAAATTCTACATCTCAAGAGGAGTGATGCGGGCAACATGTGTTCAGGCACCATGTACCCAGGTGTAACCTAGGTGCCTGGATTCTGATCCTGCTGCCTGTTATTCCTGTCAGCTCCTGTGAGGCAGATTTTAAAAACTGCTCTTTGAATCAAGGCCACTCTTTGATCTTTAAAGGTTTTTCCTCACTCAAAAGACATATTTTGAATCTATTTGGGTGTGAGAAGGAAAATCAGCAGTTTTATTTTTGTTCAGATTTGGTGTATGTTATATGTCCATCTTCATGATAAAAAGGATTTGGGCAGAATTAATTAATTCGCTTTTTAAATTCTGGTATTATTAGCAAGGTTACAATAGTGTTGACTATATATTTTTGATGTTCACAGTGCTACATCTTCACCTCCTACCAACATTCTCAAGACCCTCTACTACTATCGTTATGTTTCTTTTGTCCCCTCTTCTCCCTACTTCTCCTCCCTTCACTGCCTGCTTATTAGGGCACAATTCATTTTTATCCCCTAGAAGTACTTAAATACCAACTCAATGTGTGGAGTGTACTATTCCAACTCACTGATACAAAAATACATTTAATATGTTGTTCTTGGATAGAGGACCTATCAGATTTTAAACTGATAAGAACTGATAACACAATCTTAGCCTAAAGCTAAGAAGCAATATAACAGAATTATTGAAGAAGCATGTTTTTTCTAAGATTTAGTCCTTTCCATTTTATTTTTTCGGTGTTAAATTTAGACAATTGGTGATGCAGTGACACCCATCTTAATAGTGTATATTTTTTAAAAGACCTTTCCAATGTCTTAAACATTTTACTCATTTTTATTGTAGTTGTTTGGTTCTTGTCTCTGCTCATGGATTGCTCCTACTTGTGTGTTCTAGCACTTCTAGTGGTACTCAGGTCCATGTATTTGGAATTGAATCTTGGACTCTTTCTAATAAAGCAACTGCTTATCCACTTGAGCTGTCTTTTTGGGCCATAGTAATGAGCTGAATAAGCAGAATGTTCCTGGGAGTTCTATTCCTGACTGGTATGGTTAGAAAGGAAATCAAGGCAAGACTGTAAGAATGAGAATTTCCAGGGCCAGAATGTTAGATAGCAGAGCAGATTGGGTATTTGTCTCGCATGCAGCCGACCTAGGTTTCATCTTCAGCATCCCATATGGTTCCGTGAGCCTACTAAGAGTGATTTCTGAGCATGGAGCCAGGAGTAACCCCTGAGTGCTGCCAGGTGTGGCTCAAAAACCAAAAACTGAAAAGAGAGAAAGAGAGAGGAAAGAGAGAGAATTTCCCTCAAGTAAAGAAAATTTTCTTTGAATCTAGAAGATTGTTGCAATTCTTTAATACTTTTTTTTTTTCTTTTTGTATTTTAGTCCCAAGATTTTTGTTTTTTATCCTCTTTATTTTGTGGTAATTTTGGAATGTAGAGGTGTGAAGTGATTGAGTCTATGGAATTAATATGAGCTAAGGTGGACAGAACAGAAAAGTAGAAGAATTTGGTGTGGTTCCATAGATCCTTCTGCCATTACCTGAGCATTGCTCTTTAATTACTAATGGAAAGGGTTTAAGGAATGAAATTGATTGAATGTGCTGATAAATAGCTTTTGTCATTTTATTTTTATATTTTATAAGTTTGATTTTATTGAAATAAGTGAAATAAGTCCTTCATAGTTGGGTTTTATACATAAAATGTATCAGGGCCAATCTCACCAGCAGTGTTGACCTTCCTCTACCAATGTTCCCCAGGTACATCCCATATCGTCCACACTCTCCCTTCTACCCACCATCCTGCCTGTTAAAAAGGCCCATTTTAAGTATGGATTGTTAAAGTGTGGGTCTCTTGATTCCATTGTTGTTGCCTTTGGCGTGGATATTTAGTTCTCTCATTTTTAAGCACTATCGATGCACCTGAGACCTCTTGGCCCATGCCCCCTATGCTTTCATATTTGTGTTTCTCCTACTCCATTTGATTTCTTTCCTATTCCTCACTATACTCTTGAGCCAATGGGGATCCTTTGTTATTTTAAATATCAGTAATTTAAAGCACTCAAATATGAGAGCAAAGTTATTAGAAAATTTAGGATTGGGGTAATATAAGGGTGAAGATTACTGCGGCACAGTAGAAGTTTAAAAAATGTATGAATAGGGTTTTTGATTTTCTAAGCTGCTATGCTGGTTAACAATGTCAAAAGGACTATATTGGTAAATTTTTTTTCATATCTTATCATTTTGATTAATCATATTGATTATTCCCGTTTCCTTTTTCAAATATCTAGACACATATCAGTATTAGCCGAAACAATCAAGAAGGGAATACATGATGCTGATTCTGAAGCCAGGATAGAAGCCAGAAAGTAAGTGCTTTTTTGTCTGTTTATTGGGATAGTTTCCTGGAGAGATTCAGAGCACCATGTGGTACTCAGGATCACATCGAGGACTCCTGCATGCTAGGCACGAACTCCAATCTTTGGAGCTTTTCCCTGGCTCAGGATATTTACCATAAAAGAGATTTGGCGGAGGAGAGGGTTGTTTCATTTTTGGGCTACGTCCTGACTCTCTACTTAGGAATCACTCCTGGCAGGGTTTGGGGAACCAAGTGTTGTACCAGGCATTGAACCTAAATCTGTCTCATGCAAGCCAAGTGCCCTACCTGCTGTATTATCTCTTCAGCTCCACATTGTTAAGCAATTATATGACACCCCCATTAGAAACCAATGTCTAGATCAACTATTTGATGTATCATAACTTTGATTTACTTGATTAGGTTCATGATATTCTTTCACATCTTTCCAAGCATTTGGGTGTGGTGGAAGTGTGAATCCTGGTTTTGGGAGCAGATTGATATGACGCTTGGGATTATCACAGAACTGGCTTTCCATTGCCAGAAGTGCAATTATTTTGCTGTTAGCATCAATTACATTGCAGTTATGTGGCTATGATCCCGTCTTTTCACTGTCTTTCTGGGGACAATCTTGTCAAGGAGACTGCAAATACTACAATGATTAGAAGCTCTCAGGCAGTGGCAGTGGGGAAGATGTGGAAGGAGGGAGAAGAGTAGGAGACAACCGACAGTGCTCAGGGCTTGCTCCTGATTCTGTACTCAAGGATCATTCCAGGTAGTTCTTGAGTAAGCACTTGCAGTGCCAAATATTAAACCAGGATCAGTCACATACAACACTGCACTCTCTCCAGCTCCAGTGGTGCCAGTTTTGTACCTATAGTTAACTAATTTGAAGTTGACAAACTTATAATTGACACACATTAAAATTGATTGTTGGCATCTTTAGAATATTATTTCATTTGAGTACTGTTTACTTAACACATCTTTGTCCAAGTACTTGCTGCCCTTTGCTCTCTTAGTTGAATTTGGAATATCTTTGAGGATATTGCAGTGAAGTACTTAACCATACTTTCAATTTGGGTCATTCTTACAAAGAATTGGCATAATTAATGGTAGTTAAAAACTACAGAGTGGATTTTTAGATTATCTGCTAAAGCTGCTTTTTTTCTTGTATTTTATTATTTCATCTTGCAATTTCTTCTTGTTCTTTAATAGTAAAAGAGATTTCAACTAGCTTTCAACATCTTTCCATTTTTTTTTATTCCTGATAGCTGACTCAAGTACTTCAAATGAGTGAATATCAGATTGTGTAGCTCCACAGCAGAGATTCCTAAATTCTTTGGCCTATTGTACCCTTTTCAAAAACAATAACTATGCAAACCCTAGAGAGCACCCCAAAAATAGAGGATATTACATCTACACCTGCATTGTTCCAGTACCCAGTGGAACTTGGCATTGCACCTTCTGGCAAACACTTCCTAAAAAGTTTGCTTCCTTTAATTTTCAGTAAACAAATCTTTTGGATTCAGAGGTGTTTAAGTAACTTGCTAGTGTTCAGAAACTACTAAGATGTGAGTACTCCAAGGCTTCTATTGGTTTTGTTTGTTTGTTTTGTTTATGCTCTGTACCTTTTCCATGCTGCAGGTAAATTCTGATGATTCTGGTCCTTAAAAGTGTTAACTGGTTGGGGCCAGAATGCTAGTATAGCAGGGAGGGCATTTGCCTTGTACGAGGTCAACTGGGTTCAATCCCCAGTATCCTATATGGTTCCCTGAGCCTGCCATGAGTAATTCCTGAATGCAGAACCAGGAGTAAACCCTGAGCACTGCTGGGTGTGTTCCCAAAAGAAAACAAAACAAAACAATAAAACAACAACAAAAAAGTGTTAAGTAGTTGGGTCAGAGCCATAGTACAGCGGATAGGGCATTTGCTTTGAAATCGTTCAACTGGTTTGTTGTGAACCAGTTGATTCCCAGCATCTCACATGGTGCTTAGTCCAACAGAAGTGATTCCTGAGTGCAGAGCCAGGAGTAACCCCTGAGCACTGTCAGGTATGACTCAGACATTCTCCCCACCCCCAAAATGTGTTAAGCGATATTCTCTGGTATTCTCCTGGGAAGATTCACAGATTAATAGGAAGTTGTGTGTTTTCTGTAGGTGTTACTGGGGTTTCCACAGTCACTTCAGCAGAGAAGCAGAACACTTATACCACACCTTGGAATCCTCCTACCAGAAGGCCTTGCAATCTCATTTGAAGAACTCAGACAGCATCGTATCCCTGCCGCAGTCTGATCGCTCATCTTCTAGCTCCCAAGAGAGTTTGAAGTAAGGAATCCAGTTGTGCTTTTAGTTAGTGAGAATTGCACAAATACTATTTTTTATTCTGTTTCTGTTGTAACTCCTCTGACTTTAGATGGATCTGGCTCTTGATATTAATGGATGACATATTAAGAAATGACCATGATTTCTGTTGAGGATTTTATATTTTTAATCTTTATCGAGATACTGTGATCTACAATACTGTTAGTTGTAGTTTAATACATACATTATTTCAACACCTGGGCACCTACTTTACCTCCATTAAAATCCAAAAAACCTCTCCCAAGGGGACCAGAGCAAGTAGCACAGCAGCCGAGTGTTTGACTTGCATGCAGCTGTCCCAGGTTCCACCCCTGGCATCACTTATGGTCCTCTGAATACTGTCAGGAGTAATACCTGAGTGCAGAGCCAGGAGGAACTCTTTGAGTGTTGCTGGGTGTGGTCCAAAAAACAACAAAAGCTAAATGTTTTTCTATTCCTTCCACCACCTCTACTCTCCACCTCTGTAAGCTAAGTTCTGTGAACCAACTTCTGGTTCTGTTGTTTTTGTGCATTTGTTATTACTGTGTTTTTAAGTTTCATACATGTATGCAAGTGATTATTTTGTACCTATATCTTTCTTCTTTTATCTTCTTCATGTTATTTTTTTTTCTTTCAATTTTGAACCATACTCAGTGGTGCTCAGGGATCTCTCCTGGTAGTTCTTGGAGAGAGAACCATATAGGGTATCAGGGATAGAACCCAGGTCAGCCACATTACAAGACAAATACCCTGTTTGCTTTACTTTAGCTCTGGCTCCTTTATTATTATTTGGGGGGGGGGGCAAAACCGTGCGCTCAGAAATCGCTCCTGGCTTGGGGGACCACATGGGATGCTGGGACCGCTAACTCTGGTCCGTCCTAGGTTAACCATATACAAGGCAACTATCCTACTGCTTGTACCACCACTTCAGCCCCATTTACATCTTTTGTTTGTTTGTTTGTTTTGGTTTTTTGGCCATACCTGGTGGTGCTTGGAGGTTACTCCTGGCTCTGTGCTCAGAAATCACTCCTGTCAGGCTTGGAAGACCATATGGGATGCCGAGAATTAAACCCGGTCCGTCCTGGGTTGGCCACGTGCAAGACAAATGCCCTACCACTGTGCTATCACTATGGCCCTGGTCCCTTTACTTCTGACTGACTTCTTTTAGTATGATATTCAACCCATGTTATAGTGAATTGCATGTTCCAGCTGCATTTTCTTCCATTTCATATATATATATATATATATATATATATATATATATATATATATATATACACACACACACACACACACACACACACCATAATTTCTTGATCCATTCATAGGTACTTAGCATTTAGGTTATTTCTATATCCTTCTGTCATAGTAGTTTTGGGGATATTTTTATGACACAGTTTTGTAATAGCATAAATGGATTATTCAGTTCTTCTAAGAGAACATGGTTGAATTGGAGACAAATTTGGAAAGAGGCAATTATCATCTTTACTGTATTTCTGATTTATCTCTAGTTATGACTTCTTTCAGGGTTAGAAAGTGAAGTGCTGGGGCCGGCGAGGTGGCGTTAGAGGTAAGGTGTCTGCCTTGCAAGCGCTAGCCAAGGAAAGATCGAGGTTTGATCCCCCGGCGTCCCATATGGTCCCCCCAAGCCAGGGACAATTTCTGAGCACTGAGTCAGGAGTAACCCCTGAGCATCAAACAAGTGTGGCCTGAAAAACCAAAAAAAAAAAAAAAAAAGAAAAGAAAAAAAGAAAGTTAAGTGCTAAAACTGTTGAAATTGGGAGTTGAAAATATTGAATTCCAAATAACCTGAAATAATTACTCATCATAATTTCCTATTGCAAATTGTAGTTGTGTTAGCAGATAAAGTGTGTACTTGGTAATAAACAGAAGTCTGCCTTTATTTTCAGTCGACCCCTCTCTGCCAAGAGAAGCCCCACTGGAAGTACCACTTCTAGAGGTAAGACTTGGAGTCATTGAACTGACAGATAATGGGCTGGGCCTGTTACTCTGCCTCTGGTGTTTGCCCTGATTCAGAGTCTGCTCAGTTGTTGGCAGCCTGTGGCCTGCTCTCAGCATCCTTGGAGGGGTGCTGGAGTGCTGCTCTGCCCTTTGCTCTGACTGGCCCTATTTGAACTGCACTTTTCTTGGGGCCACTCACAGCAAGTGAAGTATTGCCAGAGTGATTTAGACAGGGAGAAGTTGAGCTCTCAGGCTAGAGATGTGCTTAAGTGGTAGAGTATAAACCTTGCATGTACTAGGCCCTGAATTGGGCCCTGATCACTGTATGGTTTGCCCAATGGGATATAGCCTACGTCTTACCAGTTTGCTGCCACTCCTTTGCTCTGATCACTTTGATAAGAGAATGCTTCACGTGATGCACACATAAGCAGTGAGAGAGTAGAATATTTTCTGAAAGGAGAAGGCTATTGGGGTAATTTGTACCACATTGGGATAAAACAGAAAACTGACTCAATGTGAACAGTTTGCGTTCTGCCCTGCTCCTTTGAGCCAGAAATATAGCGCATTACTTTGGGGCTTATAATCTTCGATTACAGGGGAACAAATACAATAGTTTGGTTAAGCTGTGTTTACTTTTAATTTCCTTCAGCATTGCCTACACACACACACACACACACACACACACACACACACACACTTGGTTAAGCTGTGTTCACTTTTAATTTCCTTCAGCATTGCCTACACACACACACACACACACACACACACACACACACTTTTTACTTGTTACTTATTTTGAAGAAATTAAAATTAATTTTAAACAATACATGTCCAATCCTAATGTAGTCCTCACTAATGTTTCCTCTGTCCCTTGAAAGGTTCCACAGTTAGTACCAAATCCTCGGCAACGACTGGGTCCCTCCAAAGGTCTAGAAGTGACATCGATGTGAATGCAGCAGCCAGTGCCAAATCCAAGGTCTCTTCAGCTTCTGGAGCGGCGCCTTTCAGCTCTGCCGCAGCCTTGCCTCCTGGGTCCTATGCATCTTTAGGTAATCACATCCCATTCCCTCATCTCCTGGGCCTGCTATCTCTAGTGACACTCTGCTCAAATGTATTTAGTAGATTAGGGGGAAAGAAGTTGGGTATGTCTTTTCCTTGGAGCATCCTTTTTGATGACAAGGATACTGTGCTCATGTGGTGGGATACATAACCATTCATCCTCCTTCACAGCAGCTAAGTCAGTACATGAGTTGCCAAAGCTTGTGCAAGCAGAGCCAGAGAACATTTGTGAAGGATTTGCCAGTGGTCGTTGTTGGAATTAGGTAGTTTCCAATGTGTAATGGGAGTGGTAGTAGAGGTTGGGGTTGGTGAATTGGGGGAAAAGGGGACAAAAGTAAGGGAGTTCTACAGGAGAATGTATTGGGGTTTACAACCATGACTTCATCTTCATGAGAAAGCCTTGTCTTTCTCTGTGTCGAAATTTTTCTAATGTTTGCTCAAAATACTAAAAAAAAGAAAAGAAAAAAATGGTTTCAAAAGCATTTATTACCTGATGCTGATGGGTTAATTTCTTTATTTTTCAATATCAACACTACCTATATATATGTGTGTGTGTGTGTGTGTGTGTGTGTGTGTGTGTGTGTGTGTGTGTGTACACACACACGCTTTAAACTGTATGTCTATACTTACAAGGCTAATAGCTAATTTAATTTTTTAAGAGCAAAGTTGTTCAAAGCCAAAAATCTAAGCACTTAACAGGATTGTTTTTATCTTGAATTCTAAATAAACGAGTACAAAGTAAATGTCATGGAATATTGAGATGGAACAACTTAATTTACAAACTTAATTTCTTTTTTTTTTTTTTTTTTTTTGGTTTTTGGGCCACACCCGGTAACGCTCAGGGGTTACTCCTGGCTATGCGCTCAGAAGTCGCTCCTGGCTTGGGGGACCATATGGGACGCCGGGGGATCGAACCGCGGTCCGTCTCCTAGGCTAGCGCAGGCAAGGCAGGCACCTTACCTCCAGCGCCACCGCCCGGCCCCACAAACTTAATTTCTAAGTCAGTTTTCAAATAAATATTCTTAAAATCTTTTGAATGAAAGCACTATGAGAGAAATTAAAGAGCTTATCAGACCTTCCATTTATTTGCTTGGTACATCCTTAAGAAGACTATGGAATCTTGGAGCCTATTTTATAATTGAGCTGTAAGTTTTAGCCAGAAACTAGCTGTAATTTTCTGAGTTGTAATTAAAATGCCTGATAGGGACAAACAAATTATGTAAAAGTCATTTGTAACATTGTTGTACTAAAATGAAAAAAGAAACTGGTCATAATAGGAACATCATTAACTTGAAAGACCTATATTCTGGAGTATTTACTTTGTCAGTCTTGTTTTCTCTATAGCAATAGTCAGATTTCCATACATTTCAATTAGGCAAAAATTAAGTAAGCCCTTTCACAGTCCAGGGCTCCTTCAGTTTTTCCCCACGTAACACCCCTGTTTGTCTGAGTAATTTTAATGAGTCTCTTAGTATGTAAATATGTAAAATATGCATATCAAATATTCACTGTTAATATATAATAGATTAAAAAAATCACACCTTTTTCATAACACCTCATATTCAGGTACACACCCATATGGGGGTCATCACTCAGTTGGGAATTTAAGTGTTAGTCTACAGTTTAACTACTTCACATTTGGTGGGTCTACTTAAGGCAATGTTAAGATGTAATCATTGAACAAGGAAGAAGTTGAGATTGCTTCTCCCATGCTGATATAGGCCTATCAATTTTAATTTAATTTTTAAGTCTGAAATAAAATAATTTTAAATATGTTTCAATACACTTGATCCACCTTAATTTATATTTGTAGTTTGTCTTTTAATTAAAAATTTGAATAAGAAACAGCTTTTTGGATGTTTGGTACTCATCGTTTTTCTACATATATTTGAGGGTGGTTTTTTGTGGGTAGGGGGTCACATCCAGCGGTGCTCAGGGGCTACTCCTGGATATGAAATCTCCTGCTCAGAAATCTCCTGGCAGGCTCGGGAACCATATGGGATGCTGGATTCGAAACATCGTCTATCCTGGATCGGCTTCTTACAAGGCAAATGCCCTACCGCTGTGCTATCTCTCCGGCTCATATTTTAGTTATTTTAATATGGATCAGGTAAACTCCCCTCAGTTAATAACAGCACTGAAATCTTTGGGTCTAATGATACAGAACTGTACTTTAGAAGCACTGATGATCAGGGTTGGAGAGATAGTACAGCAGGTAGGATGTTTGCCTTGAATGCAGCTAACCCAGGTGTGATGCCTGACATCTCATATGGTCCCCTGAGCACTACCAGGAGTAGTTTCTGAATTCGGAGGCAGGAGTAATCCCTGAGCATTTCTGGGTATGGCTCAAAAAAAAAAAATTAAATAGGAGTACTGATTATGAATTTTTAGCCCACTGAAAATTAATATCATCTTTTAGCTCAAAGGACCAGAGTATTCAGACACTTGACCATTTCTTGAGAACTCAGACTGTACCTTCCTTTTGCCTTCCCCAAATAGAAGTATAAATATATTGTAATTGTTCTGAACAAATGTATAATTCCTGCTTAGGTTGACATATTCTATGCAGAAGTATAGTATTAAAGCTGATGATCCTTTTCCAAACTTCTAGAGACCAGACACATGAGGGAAGATATGGAGTCCATAGGCCTTGACTCAGGTACCATGCTGTCCAGCTTTTTGCTGCTCCAGGTGTAGTGGGGATAGGCATTGCTAGAGCTAGCTTCTCTGAGCTTCTTTCTTGTCTCTGGTCTTCGGGTGGCTTTCTAGTATTTTAGTTTGTAGTCGTGTCCAGTCCACCCTACCCCTCAATCTGCGCATACTTTATTCTAAGGAAAAGGAACGCTTAAGAGGAAACTGTTGGCTTACCTAAAATGACAACCACACCATCAGCTGAGGCACTTGTGGGGTGCCTTGTTTGGTTTTGTTTTCCAGAGCCAAAGCACATCCTACTGAGCTGACCTAAGACCTGCTTTCCTGCTTCAGACACTGCTTTGCCATTGAAATTGTTTCCCTTTCATTTTGATTTTAAATGGAACTTTCACGTTTTGAGTAGCTAATAACATTCTGCTTTGTAAGCTTTTTAGTGTGACTAACTGTTCCCTTGTTATCCCTTCCCTTGTTTTTAATTTGCTTAAAGATGGTACTGCCACTAAAGCAGAGGGTAAGCAGTTTGTTTTTGTGAATGAGGTGTGTCTGCCTTCACCAGTCCGTTAACCCCAGTGTTACGTGCTATGCCCACTGTCTGCCCAGGCCACTGCATGGCACGTTGCACGCTGTCCCCTTCACTCTTCTCTCTGTCCCTGCTGATCCTCAGCCATACCTTTACCTTTGCTCACCCCTCCTTCCTCGCTTGGTCGTCCTGTTGTGACTTTTGGTTCTGAAGTGTGCTGTGTTGGTGTTGACCCTAAGCCCACATGGGAAAGAACAATGACGAAATATTGGCTGCTGTCCTCGTGGGCTGAACCTCTCCAGTTGGACTACACTAAAGCCTCACTTTTGCTGTGGTTTCCTTTGGTTTTCTTTTTCCTTTTGTGCTTTTGTGGGTCTTGTAGAACTTGCCTTTCTTATTTTGAAAAGAAAGTCCAGTGTCATTTGTGCAGGTCAAAGACGGTTAATGTTTTCTACCAGGTAATTTTTAGAAAAAAATTTTTTTTTAAATACCTTTCTCTCCTCTAAAGATGCTACTGAATTGTTGCCATTTCTATATGTATTGTTGACATATGCCCCCTTCATTACACTTGCTCATGTACCCATTACTTGTGTTTCGAGTGCCTTCTGTGTTTTGTGTTTGTGCTCTACAACAAGATTTGCATGGTGACATAAACTCACAAATCCAATTCTGTCTTTATAGACTACATTGTTCCAATCCATACAGGTCTTAGACTGACTCATGCTAAGGAAGATCATCCTTTTGAAAACTTTTCACTTAAAAAAATAAAAATGCTCCAAAAGAATTAAAATTTAGAAAAATCTCATCTGTGAATCATCAACTCTCAGGGATACTTGTTTTATCAGCCAGGATAGTTCTCTATTTAAGCACTATGCAAGATATCAACTCTGAGAGAAGAGTGAAGGGGACAGTGTGCAACATCAACTAAGTTTTATCTTGATATGTACAGTCTGCACAGTCTTTTTAATTCATATATTTAAGGCATTGATAAAAGGAAGAATTAACAATGGGAAAGTTTTTGGAAGATGAAGACCTATTAGCTGTGTTTTGTAGACTTACTTCATTTTACAAATTTATTATATGTTTGGTGAAATAATAGAGTTCAAGAAGAACTCTAACAGGAGTTAAGGCACATAATTTGCATGAGAGAGACCCCAATTCAGTCCCTTACCATCACAAAACATGGCCCGAAGACTTCTGAGCATTATCTGGGTATCTCTTTTAATCTCTAGCACCACTGGACCCAGAGTAACACCACCTTCCTTCTTGGGGCTTTACATTGAACTGCAGGCCAATTGGTCAAAAGTCACTGGATAGGGAAGGGCTGGCTCCTTCCCAAAATTCCTACCAGTATCCCCCAAATACTTCTCTACTCTGAAAATCGTTGTTAAATTTGACCAAGAACCAGGAAATCAGAACTGTTAACAAGCCCCATTGGGTGATTCTTAGGGTTTATATACATTTATGAAATGAAGTCTTCAAAATTAAAAATGGACAAGAAACTTTCATCATGAAGAGACCATCACTTGTGATAATAGAAGACTGAGGCTGGGTTTGTTTATGAAACTGTTGGACAATCTTCTTCCTCTTCTTTATTTGTTTGTTTGTCTGTTTAAAGAATAATTGTGCATTTTTCTTTCTTAAAGAAACAATCCTAAATATTTGCTTACTGGGCACTGTAAAATAGAATGCAATCATGACTTGAAAGAGAAGTGAAGACATGATGTGGGAAGATTTTTTATTTCATAGTGCTGTGACTAAATAAACTAGTAATAGAAATGAAGTCAGCTTCTTACTCTACCCAGCACTAGAAATGGTTTTTTTTTTTTTTTTTATCAGTTTAGAATAAGGATGACAAAGAAAAGTTTCAAAGATTGACTATTCCATTATTATGCAACAAACTAAGAACAGGGGACAGACAATAGTGCAGGGGCTAGGGCATTTGCTTTGTTCCCAGTAAATGCTGGTTCAGTCCCCAGCACCTCATAGAGTCCCCCAGATACTGCCAGGAATGAAGCCTGAGTGCCACCCCCAGAACAGGCCAAAATAAGTAAATAAAAATGCTACCGTGTGATGCCAGAGAGATACCACAGTGGTAGGGCGTTTGCCTTGCACACTGCCCATCCAGGACCAAGGATGGTTCAAATCCCGGCATCCCATATGGTCCCACGAGTCTGCCAAGAGCAACTTCTGACTGCAGAGCCAGGAGTAACCCCTGAGCAGTGCCAGGTGTGACCCAAAAACCAAACAAAAAAATGTTAGTGTGTCTGAATTCTGGTACTTCAATTATATCTTACTTTGAGAAAAAAAAATCTATATCCTTTGGGACTTAATCATATACTTCTAGCAATTTCTTACTACTGAAAAATAATTAAAAAAAAACAAAAATTTAACTTATTTTTAGGTTATCTTGTCATTATTTGGGGGTTTGATATTTTGTTCAGTAACGAGTCTTGGAAGATGAAAAATGTATCGTCTTTTGCATTATTAAAAAAGAAAAAAAAGATGTTGGAATTGTAGTAAGAAACACTTGCTTCTAATTTTTTAAGCTACAGTGCTTAGTAAATACATTATTTATAGTTTTACCAAATTGAATATCTCTACATGATGAAATAGAAAAATTCCTGAATGGCGGGGGGGGGGGGTGGTGGCAGAATGATCACACAGTGGACAGGCTTTTGTCTCACACACAGCCATCTGGGACTGACTCAGGTTTGATCACGGGCATCCTGAGCAGAAACGGAGCTCCTGAGCACTGCTGGTTTTGCCCACCCCCCCCCCCCCCAGGAAGGAAGGATTCCTGAATGATTTGTGGGTATTCATATGTTTATCCATAGTTTCAGAGAATAGGCATGTTATTGAGTACAATTTTTGGAATCATTTCAAAGGACCTGCTTAATAATAGGAGATTTTTAATTATGATTATACAATAAAATCTCTTTAACCTAGCTGTGCTATCTCTCCGGCTCCAGGTTTATTTGTGGTTTTTTTTTTTTTTTTTTTTTTGGTTTTTCGGACACACCCGTTTGACGCACAGGGGTTACTCCTGGCAATGTGCTCAGAAATCGCCCCTGGCTTGGGGGGACCATATGGGACGCCAGGGGATCGAACCGGGGTCCGTCCTATGCTAGCGCTTGCAAGGCAGACACCTTACCTCTAGCGCCACCTTCCCAGCCCCCAGGTTTATTTGTTAATGTAGCTTTTTTTCCCCTTCCTTTATAGTCTTTCTCTTTTATGGACAGTTCTTCAGTATCACTTTTCTGGTTTTTTTTTTTAAATGAAATTTTTCAATTTATCGTTCTGTCAAAACATGGCATAAATAGGAATGTTCCATTAATAGGTCAAAATATAGATCCAAAGTATATTTGCACTGTTTGTTGCACTTTCTTTGTAGACTTCCCCGCCCCCCCCCCAACTACAATAGTCTCTCTTATCTCTTTCAGAAAACATATTATCAGCAAAGCAATAGAATGAAACGAAAAACAGGAAATCTCTCTATTCAAAAATACATATCCTGAGGCCGGAGAGATAGCACTGTGGTAGGGTGGTTGTCTTGCATACAGCTGACCCTGGACAGACCGGTTAGATTCCCAGCATCCCATATGGTCCCCCGAGCCTTTTGAGCGATTTCTGAACGCAGAGTTAAGAGTAACCCCTGAGTGCCAGGTGTGGCCCAAAAGCCAAAAAACTAAAAACAAACAAACAAACAAACAAACATATCCTTCTGAGCCCAGCACACAGCCAGAGGTTCTTGAAACTCCCCCAGACTGATTTTAGGAGTCTCCCCAGGGATTAGTTATTGAGCTATGTGACTCACTGGGAAGATAGGAAACAAGTTTTCAGCACATAATGACTGAGAGTTTCTTTAATTTTCAAATTCAAGTGAAATTTCTTTTGACTTTTTTCTGGGCAGTGGGAAAAAAAAGTCTTACATAATTTGTGACCAAGCTCTTGTATATGAATTGTGGTTTCAATTTTGATTGAAACTAGGTAATTTGATGTTGTCAAACTGATAAATAAATTAGTCACCCATAGGGTACTGACAAGAAAATCCATTGAACTTTTACAAAGTAAGTCACTCAAATCTAATTCCACAGGATTTCCACAGATGAAAATATCTTAAATATGAGCCTGTAATTAAAAAAAAAATATCATTGAATACGAGGTATGAGAGTACAAAGATAAAAAAAGAATTATTTAAGCCTTAGGATCTTCTTATATAGTGTATAGAAACAAAATGTTCTAAAAAATGAGAAACTTGGATTTTTATAGCAATATAACAGTATTGAAAGGCATAGCAATTTTTTTTGTTGTCTTGTTTTGGGGGCACGCATGGCTGTACTCAGGGCTAATTCTTGGTAGACGTGGGCTTTGAGGGATTCAATTTGAGTCAGCCATGTGCAGGGCAAGAACCTTATTTGTTGTACTGTTGCCCTATTACATAATGGTACAGCAATTTTGACAACAAGAAATGAAGGGTGGGGAAATTAAGAGTTAAACATTTACTAAGAGAATTGAGAAGTGTGAGACTTGATTAATTAAAACATAGGGACTGGAGAATTAGTACAGCAGGTAAGGCATTATTAGTCTTGCCTGTGGCCAACCTAGGTTTGATCCCACCACCATATTTGATTTCCCAAGTACCACCAGTAGTGATCTGAGCACAGAACCAGAATTAAGCCCTGAGAATTGTCTATGTGGCCCCAAACCAACAAAAACAACAACTGGACCCGGAGAGATAGCACAGCGGCGTTTGCCTTGCAAGCAGCCGATCCAGAACCAAAGGTGGTTGGTTCGAATCCCGGTGTCCCATATGGTCCCCCATGCCTGCCAGGAGCTATTTCTGAGCAGACAGCCAGGAGTAACCCCTGAGCACTGCCAGGTGTGGCCCAAAAACCAAAAAAAAAAAAAAAAAAAGGCATTAAAAACAACAACTAAAACTAAGTATTTTATAGCTCTGAGTCTAGTCATTGACATTAGCAGATGCTTGATTTAAATTAGTAAGTGCATCACACTATCCAAATGACCACAGATTGACTTATTTTCTACATTAAATCCCATGACATCTATTTATTTTTATATGATTCGTTTTCTTAAGCACTGCTAACAATGAGTCCCTTCATCTTCCTCTTTTGCACCCTAGACTTGTTGGCAAGCATACTGTAAAATAGAAGTTGAGCACCACATTTCAAAAAAACATTTATTCTCCAGACTGCTGTTGTTTGTTTTTTTTTGTTGTTGATGATTGATTTTCAGTTATTGTGGATTTTTTTGGTTTGCTTCTTTGTGTGTTTTTTTTATTCCTTCCTTGTCTCTTTGAGAAGATAGCTAATAATTTTTTTCTGGAACTTGGATGTATATGTAGACAATAAAAAAATAAATATGAATACAATAAAAAGAAAATGTGAAAAACTGTTCTCCGGTAGATATCCTCTCCTCTTCTGCAGGTAGAATAGCTAGAGCCATGGGAGCTTGGTAGATTCCCGACTAGCTCAGAAGCACCTGACCTAGATGCAGTGTGGGCAGATGGTGTGAGTCTCTGCACACACGGAAGTGGGTGAGGCCCACACACAGGGACTCGACCCCCCTTGCAGGTGGTCATCAGTGCCCCTTGCTCCTACTGTAAACCATTTACTGAAAACTGTGGAAACACTTCTCTTGCTCTCTGTTCTCCAGGTCGGATCCGCACAAGAAGGCAAAGTTCCGGGAGTGCCACGAATGTTGCCTCCACACCTGACAATCGAGGCCGTAGCCGAGCGAAAGTGGTTTCACAGTCCCAGCGTAAGAAGTATATTTTATGCTCTCTGTTACTTAAGTGTCATTCATCAGTTCCTTCTACAGTTGAAAGTATTTACATTGACTTAAGGGGAGAAAATTGTGCTCTAAGAGACTATAAATTGTGTTGATGTTGGTTGGGTTAAGTTTACAGTAATCTTTCCAGGTGATTAAAATTTTTCTTTTATTAAAATGTTTTGTGTCTCTTAGCGATGACCGGTAAAACGCAAATTTTCATCATGAATGCAGTTGAAGAGTATGTGAACTGCAACCCATTTTTCTTTTGATCAGGAATGCTTCTCATATAATTGAGTGGCTGAACCTGGGGAGATTACTCTAAATGCCAGATTACTCCTCATCCCAGTGGCGATAAGTGACTCCCTTCAGAACTCTCCTCTCTAATTCTCTGTTCTCACAGTTGCAGCCTGATCCTCTCTTCTTGCTAGTGTGGACTCTTGCTTTGCTCAGCTGCTTTTGCTTCCATTATCGCTTCTTGTAAATGTTGAGTCAGTTGGTTTAATAGCTTCAACCTTGAAAGTAGAATGAATAGCCAGAATATTCTGAACACTCTAAGTATCCAACACTAGCACCTCACTTCCCAGCTGTGTGGAACTTTGAGTCCCCTGCCCTTTCTGTCTCTGTGCATAGTATAGAGCTGCCAGCCAGAGATCTCCTAGGAGGGGGATAGATGAAGGTCTCCCTTTCCTAAGAGCTGCATGTATTCTCTTAGCAGAGCACTTTTGTGCAGATGTGTGTCTGCCTCCTTTCTAGCCTTAGGAGCTGTTAGCTAGTATAGAGAATGCTTAGTCTAAGGCCCAGATCCTAGGTTCTGTTTTAGCTTTTAGAGTGTTTTTTTTTTTTTTAGCTCCTTCCTGATTTAGATACTTTTTCATGTCCCTTTGATAACTATAGTTCTCAAGTATAAGTACTTAGATCTTTCTGAAAGAAAAAGCACAAAACCAATCTTACTACTGTTTATCTAACATTGTGCTGCACAACACAACACAAAACAGATTTTGCAAATGTAATTTAGAAACTTCCACTTTAGGAACAACATCATGGTTATGGTTATGGTTATTCTGTTGATCCTTGGAGTCACTAATAGATATGATACCTGGGTCATGACCTCATAATATGAAATGAACTATTTTACGATCCATTTAACAAATAATTATAGAGACCTGAGTCTATATAATATAAATATTGCCAATGAAGATGTCATAGCATTCATAGGCTTAGCTTAATAAAAAGTAGATTAGAAAATATTGCTGTTAGGACCCTTTTTAAAATTTAAGTATTTGTGGAATTAGCATAGGAAATGCAGGTAAATCTAGTTGAATTTTGTTCAACACTTCCTATGTGACAGCAGTGGTAGTGGCACACAAGTGGTTAAGATACAATTAACTTTGCTCTCAAGAAGCCAACCACTTCTTTGAGAGTTCTGTGTCTGGCACATCATACGTTTGTATGTATCTCTCAAGCACACATCAATATAGTATATTGAGTAGAAATATTACGTACAAAGTAGTCCAGGAAGAACTAGGAAAAATAACCATTTTGCTAATGTGTTTGTAAACAAAGACATATGTGTTGTGTTGCATGCTGACCTTCTGTATTGTGTTGTTGTCTTTTAATTCACTTTTTGCCTGTCCTTTGGTCTGCTCTCATAATCAAGGATCCAGATCTGCTAATCCTGCTGGTGGTAAGCCATTTCTCTTGCTTGTTTTTTGCTTTCTCCTCCACCCCATGTTCCTCGCACAATATTAATTTTTTTCTTAATTATGAGATTAGTTAAGTCTTTAGAATTTTTGTTTCAATTTTTAGAATTTCAAATAGATTTCTTTTCTCCTTTTTACACAGTTTAATAGTCTGTACGCTTAACTTTTATGGGCAAAATTACCAAGTCCTGTGACAGGTTCTTTATGAAATGTGGTCTGGTGACTCAACAATAAACTTTACAGCGTTGTTAAATTACTATAACATATTGGTTTTTGTGGAGTCACCTTGTTTATTTTTGTGTGAATTTGTGTGTATGTGTGAGTGTGTGTTTCCAGGTAAGTGTTTCAATGTATTTTACCTCTGGGTCATTTTGTTTTGGTATATAATTTTGTACATTTTATATTTTAGAATTTTATTCTCTTCTCTACTAAAGAAAATGATCTAAATAAATGATTACCATTTAGTGTATGGTCCTTAATGTGTTGCTGTTTTCTAAGGGAGATTTAGGCCTGTTGAAAATGATCATAAAGGTATTTAACTATTCTTAGTCACTGATAAAGCTTAGTCACCCTATTATATTAATTTAAATTTTTACTTTATTGTGTATCTCACAATTTCTGTGTTCCATATAAATATGCTTTGTAGATTTTAGAGATTTACAATGAGCCCTCTTAAAAAGTTGTTCTTTAAAGTTGCTTTTTAAAATACCCATAGGCAGAAAGCAGCAAATAGTGTTATTGTTCATGATATAGACACATTTACAATTTTATATTTCAAAGCTGTGTCAGTTGGTACATAAAGACTCGTCTTCATGGACAGTTGCTCTTATTAATATGTAGTGATAATACAGTGGGTAGGGCACTTGTCTTGTATATGGCCAACCGGGGTTCAATCCCTGGCATCCAGAGCCTGCCAAAAGTGATTCCTGAGTGCAGAGCCCTGAGCACTGCCAGGTGTGAACCAAAACGAAAACAAAACAAAACAAGGTATTCTTCATCTCTTTAATGCTGCCCCCTATCTTATTAGATATAGATTTCATTTCATTAATGTTTTGGGTCACATCACTAGTGCTAAAGGCCAATTCCTGACTTTATTCAGTAGCGACTTTTGGTACTCTTGGGAGCCCATACGCAATGCTGTTAATCAAACAGGATTGGCCTCATGCAAATTAAGCACTTTAATCCCTGTATGCACTATATCTCTGGCCCTATTTTATTATTTTAAAAAAATTTCAAAAATATATGGCTTTTTTGTTATTTTTGTTATTATGTTTAGGCTACACTGGTAGTGCTCACAGCTTACTCCTGGTTCTGTGTTCAGGGATCACTCCTGGCAGGGTTTGGGGACCACATATATGGTGCTAGGGATCAAACTCAGGTCAGTTGCAGTACTATCACTCTGGCCTCAAATATCTGCCTTTTAACTAGGACTTTAATCCAGCACATTTATTATCAGCAGTGTTTTACTATCTGATTTGTGATTTCTGTTTGTCATTCTACTTTTTCCCCATCATTTGTTAGGTTAACAGAGTTTCCTTAGATCCATTTATGTTTCAAATTTGTTATTTTTCTTTTCCTTTTGTGTTTTTTTGTTTTTGTTTTTGTTTTTTGGTTTTGGTTTTTGGGTCACACCCGGCAGTGCTCGGGGTTTACTCCTAGATCCACACTCAGAAATTGCTCCTGGTAAGCTTGGAGGACCATATGGGATGCAGGAATTCGAACCAATGACCTTCTGCATGAAAGGCAAACACCTTACTTCCATGCTATCTCTCCGGCCCCAAATTTGTTATTTTTCTATTCTGTCAAGTATACTTACAATTTTAACATACCAATTGCTGCAGAACAAAACCCAAAACATTAAAGAACTACCTGTGGAGCTGGAAAATAGGGAAGTAGCTGTTTGTTTGCCTTGTAGATGATCAACACATTTGATTCTTTCTCATCACTCTGTATGGTCCTCTGAGTACCACCAGGGGTCAATCCTGAGCACTCTAAGGCATCCCCATCCTTAGTAACCCAAAATGAAAAATAAAAAATAAGTACTTTTGGTGCTATTTGTAGAAATCTAATATAGAACAGGAAAATTCTGTATTCAGCTTATTCTTCTGAATTAAAAAGCTTGGGGTCATTTCTGGAAACACTACCTATAACTTTTCTATGTATAAATACTCTTTTATACTATCTTTATTCTTTATGCATATGAATTTTAGAAATTAGCATTATCTCCAACTGAAAGCTATTTTTATATACAATGATCTTAATATTTCCAAACTACTGTGTTAAATGGCTCCTTAACTTCTGGTTTGTATCTGTTATTCCATCTTGTTTTGCTTTATTTTTAGCTGGCAGTCGATCAAGTTCCCCAGGGAAATTGTTGGGAAGTGGTTATGGTGGCCTTGCTGGGGGTTCCTCAAGAGGTCCACCTGTGACATCCTCTTCTGAAAAACGAAGCAAGATACCTCGGAGTCAGGGATGCAGCCGAGAAACAAGTCCAAACCGAATAGGATTAGGTAAGGATTCTCAATGGCCTTGTCTGATGATCATTTCAGTTTGATTATAATCTAATGACTTTTCTTTCCCTCCACCTTTTTTCTATAAATTATGGCATATTCAGGTTTTATTAAGAGCTGAACATTTTGTGATACCATTTAAGTCGATGGGAAATAATTACATTAATTTTGTCTTGTAGTTATATTGAAAAAGTGTTATAATTGGCATTGGACAGCATTCTTATCCTGTCATTTTGAAGCAGTGTTTATCTTTGATTAATTATCACTTAATAGCCATTGACCATTATAAAGTTTCAAATCAGTTTATAAGCTACCATTTATCTTAATTTTAATCTTTCTTTACTTGATGAAAAGCATATTTGTCCAAAGACTATTTAATTTTTATATAGTACTATTTAAGCATGAAAACTAAAAGTAAATGAAAATCAGCTGTATATTTATTTTTGTGTTGTAGTCTTTAATTTCTTTGCAAGTGTGTAGAATTACGCAAATTATTTAGCAGGTTAAGGACATTGCGTTCAAAAGCTAATTGGTATGCTACCCTTTTATTTTACCAATTTGCTTGCCAGTTTATTAATCAAGTTTAATTAACCATTTAATGATTAATACATTTCTTGTTTATGCTACCCTTTTAAAATAGAAGTTATGTGTGGTTTAATAAAAAAATTTATGTTTGTACTTGTTCTTTCCTGTTTCCTATGGATAAAAGTATTGATATTATGATATATTATTTTTTAACTTAGTGTATGTTTTTTTGCAAATTTATCTCTCAATAGTTCCTACTTAATATTTACTGTGATGTACTATGCACATAATTAGATATTAGGATTAGAAAATAAAGAAGATAAATTTAGCTTGCAACTTTAAAGAGCTTATGATCTTAGAGGTGATTCTATAATACTGAGTTAGGTGTTCTGAAAATTTAGGAAAAGGGATGTATTGTGTCTCCCTAATCCTCCCAGGTTTTCCTGCTCTATGAGGGTTTCCAGAATGAGGGTTCCTGTTTTGATGCAGAACTGCTGGGATTGGGGATTGGGCAACAGTTGGAAGATGAGTGGGAAAGAGTTATTAGGGTAAAGAGGGCATGTGATTAACAGCAGAGGGAGCAGTTTAATTCATCCAGTGATTGATTGATTTAAAGCAAAAATGGTTTCATTTTTATAATGGGGTCGGGGAGATATGGACAGAGAAACTGGTAAGTACAGTTTATGAAACTTTAAAAGGTACTTTCTCTTCCCCACCTTATTTTTCTTTTTTTTCTCTTTTCCTTTTTGTTTTTCTTTCTATACTTTATGCATTGTCAAGTAGAGGATAAAATTTGACAGATGGCTTGGGGAGATAGCTCACAGGGCTAGAGGCCATGCTTTGCTGGTAGGACTTCACCCCAGTTAATCCCCAACACTGCATGTTTCCCCAGAATTACTGGGAGTGACTAATGAGCACCTAGTTTGTTTGTTTTTTTTTCTTTTTCTTTTCTTTTCTTTTCTTTTCTTTTCTTTTCTTTTCTTTTCTTTTCTTTTCTTTTCTTCTTCTTCTTCCTTTTTTTTTTTTTTTTGAGGGTGGATGGTTTGGGTCACACCTGGCAGTGCTCAGAGGTTATTCCTGGCTCTACATTTAGGAATTACTCCTGGCTGGCTTGGGGGACCATATGGGATGCAAGGGATCGAACTCAGGTTGGCTCTGCATGGTAGACACTCTACCCACTGTATTGTTGCTCCAATTCTACCCCTGAGCATTTATCTGGGAGTATCCCCAAGTGCGAGTCTAGCCCCAAGTGAACAAGCCTGAAGCAAGGATGCAAGGATTAAGAAAAAGAAACAGACATTAAAGACACAGCATGGGGTCAGGTGGCTAACTGCCTTGAGGATAAGAGCCTTGACTGCCCTCCTTAAGATACTTACTATTTAGGAATACACAAACATAGGAAGAGGTACGGATGACAAACAAATTTCTACCTAATACTAATTAAGCCTAAGGGGGATTTTACATTTCCATGAGGGATGACAGATATAAAAGACTATAATAGGACTCCTGTCTTGCGGGGCATTCCTGAGGTGCCAGCTTTCTAGTAATTTACATGAGTCCTCAGATCTTTTTCTGTACCTTTTTTCAGACTATCAGCTCTCTAAACTTGCTTGCTTTTTGGCTATCTTCATATCTGATACCCAAGCACTGACTGCCACATGTGACACTCCTCTACATTCACAACCCCACACCCCACAAACCAGAAAGAGGAAACACAAATTGTGTAAGCTATGAGGACATGGAATAGATATTAAGAAATAAAGTAGAGATAGCACACTGGTAGGGCATTTGCCTTGCATGTGACTGATTCGGAACAGACTGAGTTTGATTCCCAGCATCCCATATGGTCCCCTTAGCCTGCCAGGAGTGATTTCTGAGTGCAGAGCCAGGAGTAACCCCTGAGCACCACAAGGTGTAAACCCCCCTTCACCCCCCCCCCAAAAAAAAGAAATAGAAGTAAACTTTGGATATGCTAACATTCATAGTAGGTGAAATACATTGAACGATGACTTTGTTAATCTATGTGGTAATCAATTTTCTGTTGGCATTACATAGCATAGGACTAACAAGTTACTTGAAAATAGTAATGAGGGTGTTTGCCTTGCACACGGCTGACCTAGGATGGACTGTGGTTCAATCCCCCATCCCATACAGTCCCCCAAGCCAGGAGCGATTTCTGAGAGCACAGCCAGGAGTAACCCTTGAGCGTCACTGGGTGTAGCCCAAAAACAAACAAAAAAGAAAGAAAATAGTAATGAATAGTATGTGTATAACTAGAGAATATCTCTTGACTGGAATATCTTGAATCTCAAATTTGATGCTGGAGCATATTTGTGTGGAGTTGATTTTGTTGGGAAAACATTTAAAGATTGGAAATCTAGGGGCCAGAGAGATAGCACAGCGGCGTTTGCCTTGCAAGCAGCCAACCCAGGACCTAAGGTGGTTGGTTCGAATCCCGGCATCCCATATGGTCCTCCGTGCCTGCCAGGAGTAAGCCCCGAGCACTGCCGGGTGTGGCCCAAAAACCAAAAACTTAAAAAAAAAAAAAAAAAAGCATGGAGGTAGCGCGTTTGCCTTGCATGCACAAGAACGGTGGTTCAATCTCGGCATCCCATATGGTCCCTAGAGCATGGAGTAGCCCCTGAGTGCTACCGGGTGTGACCTCCCAAAAAGTAAATTAGTTTTATTGTTTTGTTGAGCAGTCTTGGTGGTACAGATTAGTTTTATATTTTTAATATTTGTTTTCTGAGATTTTACTTTTTTTCAGTTGTTGTTTGTTTTTGGACCACACCCAATGATGCTGGCTATGTTTTCAGAAATCGCTCCTGGCTTGGGGGACCATATGGAATGCCCCATGATCCAACCAAGGGCCGTACTGGGTCAGCCACATGCAAGGCAAGCGCCCTACCACTGCACTACCACTCCAGCCCCTGATTTTACTTTTTATGTGAACTAAATCAGTCTTTTTTTGTTGTTGTTTTTTGTTTTTTTGGGCCACACCCGGTGACGCTCAGGGGTTACTCCTGGCTATGCGCTCAGAAGTTGCTCCTGGCTTGGGGGACCATATGGGACGCCGGGGGATCGAACCTTGGTCCGTCCTAGGCTAGCGCTGGCAAGGCAGACACCTTACCTCTAGCGCCACTGCGCTGGCCCCTAAATAAGTCATTTTTACATTCTTAAAACTGAAACATTAGATGAGCTATCATCTAATGTAATGCTGAGATATGGTAGTCCTGGTCTTTCCCTTGAATTTTGTACTGTAGAGAGTTAAAAAGAAAGCATTTAACAAGCCTTTTTGCAGTTCTATGAACTATCATATAAGGATTACTTAGAGTATATATATATGTATATATTTTTATATATATAGTAAGAGATTATACTCTCTTAATAAGCTCTTACTTGAAACATTATTTTGAGTCACATTATCTGTATGATACTTAAAAAAAAGAGAATTCGTTTCACATCTCCATTCGTTGTTGGAAAAGGTATTTATATTGAGAGACTACGCATATCCACACAGGTACAAAATATGTCTTTCCACTTCTTAGTACTACTTGGAGATCTTATTTAAAAATGTTGTTGTTTGGGGGCCAAACCAAATGTTATTAGGGGATCCTTCAGCTCAGTAATCAATCCTGAGCTTGCAAAAGTTGCATTTCTTTTTTGAGCTATACTCCTGGTCCTAGAGCTCCTATTTTTGGCCACACCTGTTGGCACTCAGGGGTTATTCCTGGCTATGCACTCAGAAATCGCTCCTGGCTTTGGGGACCATATGGGATGGCCTGGGATCATACCGCAGTTAGTCCTAGGTTAGCGCATGCAAGGCAAACACTCTACTGCTACTTGCGCCATCGCTTCAGTCCTGGTTTTACTTTTAATTTGGGTTTTAGGGTCACACCTGACAGTACTCAATTTCTCTTGGCTCTGTGCTCAGGGATTACCTCTGATGGAGCTTGGTAGGCATATGCAGTGCCAGGGATTAAACCAGGTTTAACCACATACAAAGCAAATACCTTAATCCCTATATTAATAGAAGTTACGTTAGCCTATTTTAGTGATGTATTTTCTATTATGATTGTTTGGTATATACTGGACATAAACATTTGGTTTATTTACAGCAACTGAAAATATAAATAAATATGAAAAAAATAGGAAAGTGCCATAAATATACTTTTTGAAAAACTCAAAAATCAAAAAAAGGAAAGTACATCTTTCAAGAATATTTTTTAAATAATCTCCAAGCCTATTAGTAATTACAGTAATAACTAACCTAGGCTAGGAGTTTGCACTCAGAAGTAATTCTAGTCTTCTAGATCTGATTCAATGATAACTTTTTCCTTTTTTATTCCACCAGGAGGGGGGCATACCTGGTGCTAATCAAGAGTTTACTCCTGGCTTCGACCAGAGTGGTCATGCCTGGCTGGCTTAGGGTACCATCTGTGGTGATCGAATTGAACCTGTCAGTTGCATGCAAGACAAGCACTCTCCCCACTGTACTTTTGCTCCCACCTTCAATGGTACCTAATAAAGTTAGAAATATTCTGACATTTTGTACTATACTAAGCATTGAATGTGTTTGAGTTTAGAATGGTAATACTTCCTTATTAAAAAAAGGAAAAAGAAAGTAGTAAAATGATTTCCAGTCTTTGAAAAAATAAAAATGAATTATTTTCAAAAAAAAGAAAAGAAATATTCTGACATTTTAAACTAATTTTTTATCAACTGTGATAAGAATGATGCCATACAAAATGATACTTTTGTATACAGATTTTATATAACATAGATTTACTTCTTATTAGTAATCAAGAAACAAAATAAATCCCCATTGTTCTCTTATTTCTTGGCCCTTTCTTTTTGTGAGGGGTATTCAGAGGCCTACTACCCCTTTCCAAGAATTCTTGCCCAACTGGACTAGTAGTCAAAATCACATAGTTGACTGTGATGTGCTGCTTGGGCCCCACAATTGGGCTCTTTATTACTTTATAAACTGAAAGGGCATATTTGTAAATTGTCTTATCTTTGTTTTGTGTCCTGTTTTGGGAAAATAAACATGTCAGGTAGCTAATATTTATAGTAATAATATTTTAGTAGTCTGCCTCCACTTCCTTTTTTTCCTATTCAGCTATTGAAAACGCTATCTAAAACTTTGCCTTTGTGTTGGAGGGATAGTAGTATGATTATTGTTCTAGTCTGCTTTTTGTTGTTGTTGTTGTTTTTGGATCACCTTGGCACTACTTTAGGCCACTCCTTGTGCAGTGCTTTGGCCTTCTTCTTAGTGGTTCTCAGAGGACTGTGTGGTGATTTGGGTTTTGTGCCCCACCCCTGGGTCCCCCAGATGCCATCATTCAAAGTATGTGCCCCAGTTTTTTGAACTAGCTCTCCATTCCTTATACTTATGCTTTTGATGAGTTCTAGTAGGATCCTTTCCCCCTCATTTTTTAGAATGCAATGATTTAAAAAAAAATTATTGAGACCATTGTGAATTGCAAGCCATTTATAGTATAGTTGTATTTCAGTAACAGTGAATTAGAGCCATTCCCACCACCAGTGTTGACCTCTCTCCACCAAAGTTCCCAGTGTGCATCCCATGCCTCACCCTTAGTCCCCTGGCCTACCAGTGTAAAAGGCCTATCTTAAGTTTAGATTGTTATAGTTTGGGTCTCTTGATTCTGTTGATCTTGACTTTGACTTGGGCATTTAGTTCTGACCTTTTTTTCCGCTTCCACCAATGTACCTGAGACCACTTGGCCCCTAGGCCCCATCCACTTTTCTTTTCTCAATTTGTAGAAAGGCGGGAGCCCCTATGTAGAAGATACAAATTAAAAAAAGGGGGAGGAGGTGGCAGGTTTTTTTTTTCTTTTTTCAATTTTTTAATTTTATTTCTTTTTCGACAGGCAGGCTTTTATTTTCTTTGTTTTTTTAAATAGGCGCAGTAATGCTGGGGAAGTTAGAAAAGAAATACCCTTGGCCTGAAAAAATGGTGTCTGTACCCATGAGACATACTATAGAATGACTACAGGCTCCGGATATACTAATTGTCAAACCCCAAGGTTTTTCTTCATGATCTCAGGAAAGTTCTACTCAAATGTAGTTGTTGCAGTCATGCTTCTGTAATTAGAGATCTTGGTTTTTGCACAGATCCTATGTCAAAGCCAGGGTATCACAAAACGTCTTCTGATTTCATCTTACTGTTAGATGACAGCACAGGGAAACCTGTCCTTAAAGCAAGTTGTTGCTATTGGGTGTCATATGAACCTACAAGTCATTGTCAGGGTGGCATTAGGACCTCCCCAGGAGGAAGTTTGATTCCTGGTGCTGATGCAGAAAACTCTTCCAGTTCCAAGGATGGAATAAGATCCTTTTTTAAATGGAAAAGTCAGGAGAGTCCCCTTAAAATACTACAGAATCTAGAATATCTCTCAAGAAATAAAAACCAAGCAATCTTTTAAGGCTTTGCAGTGTTTCATGAAATCACAGGTCTCTAGAGGAATACTGCTTTTAAAAAGTTCAAAGAGGGCATTCCCACCAGCAGTGGATAAGAGTTCCTTTCTCCCCACATCCCCGCCAACACTGTTTATTCTCATTCTTTGTGATGTGTGCCATTCTCTGTGGTGTGAAGTGGTATCTCATCGTTGTTTTGATTTGCATCTCCCTGATGATTAGTGATGTGGAGCACTTTTTCATGTGTCTTTTGGCCATCTGTATTTCTTCTTTGTCAAAGTGTCTGTTCATTTCTTCTCCCCATTTTTTGATGGGATTAGATGTTTTTTTCTTGTAAAGTTCTGTCAGTGCCTTGTATATTTTTATGGAAAAACCTTTATGGAAAGTGCCTTGTATATTTTTATGGAAAAACCTTTATGGAAAGCGATATGGAGATTCCTCCAAAAACTGGAAATCGAGCTCCCATACGATCCAGCTATACCACTCCTAGGAATATACCCTAGGAACACAAAAATACAATACAAAAACCCCTTCCTTACACCTATATTCATTGCAGCACTATTTACCATAGCAAGACTCTGGAAACAACCAAGATGCCCTTCAACAGACGAATGGCTAAAGAAACTGTGGTACATATACACAATGGAATATTATGCAGCTGTCAGGAGAGATGAAGTCATGAAATTTTCCTATACATGGATGTACACGGAATCTATTATGCTGAGTGAAATAAGTCAGAGAGAGAGAGAAAAACGCAGAATGGTCTCACACATTTATGGGTTTTAAGAAAAATGAAAGACATTCTTGCAATAATAACTTTCAGACACAAAAGAGAAAAGAGCTGGAAGTTCCAGCTCACCTCAGGAAGCTCATCACAAAGAGTGATGAGTTTAGTTGGATAAATAACTACATTTTGAACTGTCCTAATAATGAGAATGTATGAGGGAAATTAAGAACCTGTTTAGAGTACAGGCGGGGGTCGGGTGGGGAGGAGGGAGACTTGGGACATTGGTGATGGGAATGTTGCACTGGTGATGGGTGGTGTAAAAAAAAAAAAAAAGTTCAAAGAGGTTTTGATTTTCTCTTTCTGCTCTGTTATTCCTTTACCTTCCTAAAATAATCTCACATAGAATGTTTAAGGAGGAGACCATTGATCTGGCATATTACTTTTTAATCTTGATTATCTTGTTATCTAATCTTTGTAAATATAATTTATTTATATAATTATTTTAAATCCTCCATGTGAATTGGTCTATAGGAATGTTTTCTATGTTAGTGCATGTTTTTCTTCTTATGTTCTACATTATCCAACATTTGAGCTAATGATATCACTACTAGATACACTTTAATAGTTTGAAGCCATTATGGGCACATTTTTACAGAATTAGAAAGATTCTCTTTTGTTTCCTGCTACTGCCCTTATGTTAAGAACCTGTCACAAAAATGGCTGAATGAACTTTCTCAGGGTGAAATGCTGGAAGGTAAACAATTATTAAGTAAGAATATATACATACAGGGCTGGGAGATAGTACAGTGGCTAGAGTGCTTGCCTTGCAGTCAGTGGACATGAGTTCCATCCTCAGGATTCCATGTGATCTTAAAGCTTGCCAGAAGTAATACCCGAGTGCAGAGCTAGTAGTATCCTTTGAACACAGCCAGATACTTTGTTGGTTTACAACTGTTTTCACCCCAAACAAAGCAGGCTTCCTGCCCCTCTGTTCATGTCAAAGACTCACCCGCGGTGGGACTCTCTGGTCTTATGCAAGAAGCGAACTATAAATTATTGGCCTGGGATGGCTTCTAATTCAAGAGCCTATCACCACTCGGAAGGCACCTCTACCCTCTTGGGCCGTGTGTGCAGAAGTATTTCTAGAGAATATGGTAGGTTTATTCCAGAGTGAAAGATACATGTGAATGCAGAATAACATAAATCTGCCTAGCACATATGTCACCACTCCGGTAAAGAACATGGCACTTTCAGTCTAGTACTAGGGGGCCATCATGGCCTTAATTTACCAGGGGAACCACTCGCCATCCATGACAGTGATCCACCAGAGGGTCATGTCCACTCATCGTTTGTCTCAAATCACTGTTCTGGGCACCAGATGTGGAGCTCCACACACCGTAATCCAACACTGAGAAAAAAGGGTTTGGCGTAGGGGTCGCCACAGGAAATAAACCAGGCCAAGCTCGAGAGAGTGAAACATGTGTGGTCAGAAAGTTTTCCACTTCATGGAACAAGAGAAAGAGAGTTACCTGCAAAAACTGCAGGTTTTATAAAGCACAAAGACCAAAGGGGGACATAGAACCTAAGAGACAAAATGACAGGATTAGTGAGTTAGCATGAAATTGGAGAAGTTATTTCTTAAATTAGACATGGTGGGGCCGGAGAGATAGCATGGAGGTAAGGTGTTTGCCTTGCATGCAGAAGGACGGTGGTTCGAATCCTGGCATCCCATCTGGTCCCCCGTGCCTGCCAGGGGTTATTTCTGAGCATAGAGCCAGGAGTAACCCCTAAGTGCTGCTGGGTGTGACCCAAAAACCAAAAAACCAAAAAACCAAAGAAAAAGGTATAAATTGTATAAATTCACTAAACCTAGGCATCATTGGTTTGTAAATTGAGACAACCACGTACGTACCTGTAGAATCAGTAGATAGTCCCTAGTTTGGGTTTTTTAAATTTTTTTAAGGATTTGATTTAGTACCTGCTGCTTCCATCCTTTTTTGGGGGGAGGGCTTGGGTCACACCTGGCAGCACACAGGGATACTCCTGGCTCTGCACTCAGAAGTCGCTCCTGGCAGGCTCAGGAGACCATATGGGATGCCAGGATTCAAAATGGGGTTCATCCTGTGTTGGTTGCGTGCAAAGCAAATGCCTTACCGCTGTGCTATTTCTCCAGCCTCTGCTGCTTCCATCTTTAATGAAAAAGTTTTATTCATGAGGATGTTAAACTATTAAGAATGTTACTAAGAACTGCCAGCTATATCATCATGGGTACTTGTAGTGAATTCTCAGTGATTTAATGTTTCTGTGGCACAAACAGAGAAACACTTGGAATTTGTTGTTGTTAGTTTGTTTGGGGGGTCATAAATCCACCAGTGCTCAGGGTTTACTCCTGCCTCTGCTCTCAGGGATCACTCCTGACAAGACTCAGGACCATATGTAATCTGTACATACAAGGAACCAAACTCTCCAGCTCCCAAACACAAACACCTGACTACCATTTAGAATCTAATTAAATTTTTAGCATGCTGTCAACAGAGCTCAATAGGAAATCTAATTTTTTTTTAAATTTCCACAGTTGTAGAGTTTTAGTTTGACCATACAATATTTTGACCACTTCTCTGAAATAATAAACTATTATAGTATGGTAAGCATAGCTATTTTTATATAAGTGAATCAAGTTGGTTCTTTTTAAAAAAAAAAAAAAAAAAAACATTTCTTTGGAAGGTATTTCTTGGTAGTCCAGAATTAGCATACATCTTCTCAAAAGGAAAAATAATTACTATCTCCATCAGTTCTTACTAAAAAAGCTGCATGCATTTACTATGCTAAATTGTCTCTGTATTTGCCTATATAATGCCAGTACTATATTTTTACATTTTTCCAATTAAATTGGAGAACAAGCCCTCATGTTCTTTTCTGTGTATTATGCCTAGATTATACTCTACATTACACTATGAATGTGACTGTCTTCTCAGTGTTCTACAAAGGGGAATAGTTAACCGACCCATAAATAATCAATAAGTAGAGGCATCTTTTAATATGGTAGTTAGAACATATTAGTACTATACTAGAGATACATGTATAGGGCTGATTAGTGAAGACACTTAATAGAGATCAGAAGTGATTCTCTTCCCCTTTCACACTTAATTTTTATGGAAAAAGCATAGACAATTTTGGGATCAGCTAGCAGTCTCAGTTCTCTTAACTTTTTTCTCAGATAATAGGTATGTCTGAACAATGGACACATTTGTTTGACAGGGAGCGTGTATAACTATGTTAGCCCGTAAGATTTCTCTTTGTAAAGAAGGATAGGCTGGAAAAAGTGAACACTCTTCCTTTTAAGTAGGTAAGTTCATCAATTTTGATGACTCAAAGGCCAACATCTTTTTAATATTTTAAATTCATTTAAAGTGACCTAAGAACCTAGTGCATATGAAAATGACTTTGATCTTTTATCCTCTTCTTGATGTTGGTGAAAGATATGAAAACAAATCACGTCCAGAAAGTATTTGTTTCTTGCTTTCTCCATTGCCAGTTTGCTCTTTGGAAAGCTGTCTTTTCTTTGGAAAGTTTTCTTTTTCATTTCTAACATTTGCATATTACTTCTCCTTCCTACTAAAATGTGTAGCTTTTTTTTTTTTTTTTGAGGCTTTGATCATAATAAACTCGCTTCTGCTGTCAAAGTCAGTCAGGGAGAGATCAGCATGGACAGATATTCATTTATCAGAACTCCCAACACCTGACAGTGTCGTGATTACTTGAACAGAATGTGACTGACATTTTGTGAGTTTTTCTGTCTTCATTAAACTTGTTCACCTTCTCTGAAACCCCTTCATGCTGCACACTAGCACGGAGCAGCCGTATCCCTCGACCCAGCATGAGTCAGGGGTGCAGCCGCGATACCAGTCGTGAGAGCAGCCGAGATACAAGCCCTGCTCGGGGCTTTCCTCCACTTGGTGAGTACACCGTAGGCGCTGACTCTCAGAGCAAAGAGCTCCTATCCCTGCTCCAAATGCTTGTCCAAGACACTGCTAGGTGGAATGACCTGCTTTCCCTCCTCTTCTGTCCTGTGATCCTTCTTTTTCTTCTCTTCTTTAGTTACCCTGCGTTGTCCCCTCTGCATGCTTGAATTTTCGCAATTTCCAATTTTTGATATATTAGAGGAAAAAAGCACCACTTCACTTGCTACAGTTGTTCCTTGCTTCCAGACAAGCCCCTTTGTGGTAATAAAATTTGCTGCTCCAGAGTGTAGCTGTAATTACTGACTTTAAAATGACCATTTTTCCTTTTTTTTGAAATCTTTTTTTTTTTTAATAATGGTGACCAGGCCAGATATGATTGAGTTTAAATAATGAACAAAAGAAAAAACACAATAACACTTAAACAGTTTAGGAGTGCTAAACCAGCATGAAGATACTTGGCACATTTTTGCTAACTGAGTCAAAGCTTTCTTTCATGCTATATAATAACGTCTTTTTGAAAAACTGCCAAGTTTTTACAACAATGCAAATTATATGACATTCATTGTTAACTCGGATATTTTTATCTTTTCTGGGATCTATAGGCTATTAATAATGTCTGTGATCTGATGCCTTCCCCATATTCCCATAGCCTCCAAATTATTTGATTACCAGAAACTGTTATTGTGAGTGCCAAATCTCAGATCACTAGGCAGTTTCCCATTGAGGCATCTCAGTTCCCATCCCCTCATTTTATTTTGATTGTCAGAATTTATATTTTAAAATTTTTCAAGATTTGAGACAAAAAGAAAAATATGTAATTTTTACATATTATATATCCTTTATACATTACATTTACCTTCTCTTTTTATCTTTTAGTCTTGCCTTTATCTAAATTGAACATATTTATTTATTTAACTTTTTATCTTGTGCAAGTTATTAATCCTTAAATATATTCAGCAACACATACTTTTCACCAAGAAGATTCTTCCATCATTTAATTCTTTGGCAAAGTACTATTCAACTATATTTTTCTCTTGGTGTAGTATAATAGATGAAATTAATTTGATAACTATTAGCCTGAACTTATAATGTACTGTTAATTCTAATCATGACACCAGTCTTACTATATTACAGAGGGCAGTGGGAAAGATGGGTATTATCATCAAAAGAGCTAAGGTCTTACTTTGTGCCTCTATTCTATTCTAATATCAAACACTTCTTCTGAATATCTTTTTTTTCCTGTCAGTCAATATCAGTAACCAACTCCAGATAAATTTCTTTATGACCCCTTGTCCATTATGCAGTTCTGAGAAAGACCTTGCTATTTGATTTACTTGACTCAGAGAAGCACCTATGGGACATGGTCTATCTATGAGCATCAGTAGCCTAAGAGGGTCAACTTCCTTAGTACACATGAGTTATCACATAGCAATATGCAACATCAGAATTCTCAGCAAATCAAGACAATGATGATTTTTTTTTTTTGGAATGAACTGGTGATTTTTCCTTTTAAATAAAGCAGTCACTTATGCATCCTTGCTTAGCATTTGACTTTCCAAGCAACCTATGATATAATTAAAGAGTCAAATCTGTTTGTTTATTTTATCTTTTAGCAGCTGTTCAATGTATTTCATACATGTTCTTGTCCTTTTATTCCAGTCCAAGGAAGCAGCTTTTGTAGTCCAGCATGTTATCATTGGATCAGGCAAGAGGTGCTAAATTCTTAAGGTCCTGATTGGAACTTGAATAGTTTAGTGATCTAAGACTGGTTTTTATTTACTTTCTTTGGTGAAAATTAAGCTTCTTAAATATCTGCTTAAGTATGTTAAAAGGATGGGGGCTAGAGTAGTACAGTGTAGGGAGCCTTCCTTTTACGTGGATGACATGGATTCAATTCTTGGCATCCTATATGCCCTTCAGAGCACTACCACACTACCAGGAGTAATTGCTGAGTTCAGAGGCAGGAGTGACTCCCATTGCCAAATGTGACACTTCCCCAGCCCCACCCCTCAAAAATAATTTTGATCTGTATAATGAGTAAATGTGTGTTTATATATTTTTATAGACATATTTTGGGATTTTGGGGGTCACACCCACAACATTCAGGCATTACTGCTGGTTCTGAACACAGAAATCACTCCTGGTAGGCTCGGGGGACCATTTGGGATGCCAGGGTTCAAACCCAGGTCAGCTGCATGGAAGGCAAATTATGCTATTTCTATCGTCCACTATGCTATCGCTATTCCTCTGGTCCAGTATAAACATATATTAAATCAGAATACTTGAGCCACTACCCTTCCAACTGAAAGTTAGCATTAGCATGTGTCTTTTGTTGTGGTCTGAATAATAACTAACCCCTGGAAGTGGTGCTCAGGGATTTCTCTTGGGTTTTCACTCAGGATTTACTCTTGGCAGAGTCAGGGAGCCATACTGGGCACCAGGGATTAAGCCTGGGTCAGTTGTATTCAAGGCAACCACCCTACCTGCTGTATTATCACTCTAGCTCCAGTAGTTAGCATTTTGAGCTGAATTTTAAATCATGGGCTTTTCTCTTCTCCCATAAGTTTCTGTTTTGGAAATTTAATACAATTAAAAAAAAAACAACCAGCAAACAGTGGCTCTTTATGGCATCCAGTATGATTTTGAGTATTCCATAGACTTAATCTCTTGTGCTTGGTCTACTCAAGGACACATGATTACAAATGACAAAATAAAGGCTTTTGAGAGATTCAGTCACTTTTCAAGAGAGCCAGGGTTTGAATATAGGTTTGACTTCAAAGTTTCTTTGTTGCTCTCCCTCATTTGATGCAGATCCAATAATTCCGTGTCTTTCTTTAGTCCCTTCCAAATGGATTGAATGGTGTCTGTGAGGTCTTTGCAGGTTTAGACATACAACACAATAAGGCCTCTGTGATGAGTATTGAAGTCCAGTGATAAGATGATTGTCCCATAGGAATTGATAACACCCTCCAGTAGTATGAAATTTCTTTTATTTCATTTATTTTAGTAATCCTTTCCTAGTCCTTTTATAAAATAGTGAGATTGTATGTTAGTGCCTCTTCATTAACTCATATTGCTTCTTTTAACTAAAAGGAAAGCTTTTTAGTGACTGGTTTAAAGTTTTCATTTTTAATCACAAGATTATTTGGGATCTTTCAAATAGTATGAACATAATATTTATGATTATGGGGAAATCTTTTAAGTGAAACTTTGGGCTAGAAACTGGTGTAAACTAGACTTAGTTCTAAGTCTATCTCCTTCATTTGGTGTTCATGAGTATACCAGGTGTTTGTGAGTGACAGAAGACTCATTGTATGATCGATTTGCCATGGAATATTCTACTGACACAGAAATAAAGGACTTTAGTTTATAAGAAACTCTCAGATTGGGTATTGGTTTAAAAACTATTTTTAGTTTCAACTATCAGGATACAGTGTTACGGAACTTTTACAATAGTTTTCTTGTTATGAAACTTGTACAATATTTGCACAATATTTATTGTGCATCTGAGGAACTGGGCCTTTTCTTTTCCTGTTTTGTCTAACTTTTGCAAGCTGGTAAATTGCCTTTATTGATCAGATAATCTGTGTTATTTTAATACTACATATAAAGTGGCATGAATTTAACAGATCAAATATTAAAGGGTTTCAGGTTTTTTATGAACTAAATGTGTATTAAAGTTTATAGGATACTATAGTTGTATGAATGAAAAGTTGCATGCATAGTACTACTTTGTTAAACCAATGAATTTTCAGTGGTACAATCAACTATGTTTTTTTTACAGATTACTAAAAGAATAGCTTTTTTCCTGAGATAAAAAATAGTCATATAATACATGGTACCATGATTTGAACTTATTCTATATTTTATGGTTATCTTTAAAAGTTCCTCTTTCCAGGAGTTGGGATGATAGTACACTGGATAGGGTGTTTGCTTTGCATATGGCTGACCCAGGTTTGATCTCTGGAATTTTATATGGTCCACTAAGCACTGCCAGGAATAATTCCTGAGTACAGAGTCAGGAGTAAACCCTGAACCTTAGCAGATGTTTTTGCCCATCTCCCCCACTACTCCTTCCATAAAAATGGAGTTAGTGTACATATCCTCAGAATAATGAATTAATATTCTTATTCTGAAAACTTACTAAACAAAATAATGTTTAATGTACAAATGTAAATTGAAATTTGCACATAAACAATCCTATCACCAACACCATCAACACTACAACTATTATGATAGTTATTCTGTTTGGCACCATTTTATGTACTGTATATATGATCCCGTGAACTCTCAAGAGAAGGGTACTATCTTAGTCTCATTTTACAGACAAGGAAACTGAGGCAGAGAGGCGTGATACTTTGCCCTAGATACTATAGTTAGTTGTCCTCAATCCTAGATTTTTTTTGGCCCCAGTTATATTTCAGAACTGGTGTTCATACCCAGAGTATACTGCAAGTGTCTCTACAAAGCTCATCAAAACAATCAAGACTAAATTTCTATTAGTCAAAATAGTATAGGTAATAATTAGGATATTCATGCAATAGAACAACAAAAATTTTGACTGGGGAAAATGTAATTCTAGTTGTTAGTCCCCTTGTGATTTTCATTCTATTTCTGTTCATATAACATTATGAACTTTTATGCTTTTGTTTTTGGTGCATGGTTGCATATGCATCACACACTGATGAGACATGTCGAGTTAATACTCCATCCTTCTGCTGTTCCACTCTGGAATGTAGATGATGCGCTGTGACTCCTGATATTCTTCATGTTGCATATTTCCATAATGGCTGCTAGTGGCTTTGTGGTGTGAATATCCAACAGGAGTCTGAGTTAGTTAATGCATACAGTATGGAACACCTCAAAGAGTGCCTTTGTTGTGCCTGTGTGTTTAATAGCTGTGTGAGAGCCAGCAGGCTGCCATGGAGTTTGGGGATTGGCACTTGATATCATTCATACCCAGCACCATTTCTTTTCATTGAGAAAACATGGCCTTGTTGGTAGCAGTCCCTGCATTTCCTTTGGACTGTGGCATTTTCTGTCTTTGGTACTTCTGTGTTAATCCTGTGGGTGTTACCGTTCCTTTTACCTGCAGCCTCTCGACGTCATTCCAGGTCCACTAGTGCTCTCTCCACTGCTGAATCTGTTGGGCAGTCAGGTGAACACGTGCTAACTGCATGACTTGGCTTCTTCATATGTTCTAGTTTCACACTCATTTAACATTTGTTTTCATCAGTGTCGATTAGCACTTGGCATGTATGCACCTCATGTTTTTTTTTCCCCTGATGTGCTTTTATTTTTTTTAAGTTGTTGAATGTTTATGGTTCTGTTAATAGGCTGTAGATGCTTTTTAGCCTGTTTACAATATCATTTCTATAGTATCCATATTTGTGTCAAAAACAAACAATAAAAAGAACAACAAAAAAGTAAGGAAGGAGTTCTTTTCCTCGCTTTTATTCCTCCCCCAAGGAAAACAACCAAAAATAGATATCTTGGAGTGTCATTATGACATAGGGTATATAAGTCATTCAGTAGAATCTTTCATCTTCAAAATCCTTTGCTTCCAATAAAATGATAATTAATGTCAAATATTAATGTCAAGGTGCTAGTTATTTGGAAGCACTGTTTTAGCCACCAATTGTTCCAGATTGTACTTTTATGGAGAAACAATATCACCATTTAAATGACTTTAAAGTCAGGCTAAAAGTAGCCTTTGCAGCCTGCAGCCCGTAAATCTTATCCACCCACTGAATAATACCAAAAATCCTCTCATTAGCTATTGGGGCAGAAAGTAATAAGCAAACAAGTATACAACAGTTTGCCAGACTGAGTTGGTATCATTTTGATATGCTAACATTCCCCAAGTTGAGTGAGACATAGCTCTAAATCTAAATTATAGAGTGACCATGGTAACAACTATGGCCAATTCACGGAGTGAGGCGTTTTCTATGCTATTTCTGAAACTAGCTGTGCATTTTATCAGATATACTCTGATAAGTATATTCCCTGCAGAGAATGAGACTGAGAGCACATCATAAGCATCCATTCTTTAGAAAATGGAGCTTCATATGTGTAACAGCACCAAGAATGCAGAGTAGATCAGCATCTGATGAAAACAAAAGGCTTGTAATTTTACTTAAATTCAGACAATTATTTGTCCTTAAGATTTGAAAATTAAATTATCTGTGATAGAAATAGAATAATTTGCATTCCTGTGTATGGCAAAGCAGTATGCATCTGGGAAGAATAGTTGCATTGTTCTTACAGTTTTAATTTTGTGTATGAAAAATCAGTATTATCCCTGGAGCAAGAATTGCTGGCATGAGATGTACTTTTTTTTTAGGTTGTTTATTTAAGTTTATGCTGGGTAATTTTTAAATGGCTTATAACTGAATTACTTTTCATTTGTTACTCATAAGTCCCTTACTATCTACCCTTTTTTAATGGAAAAAAATGAACAAACTTTATAATGCATGAGACAATTAAATTTTTGCATTTCATGTTTAAGCTGGCAAATTTGCAATGATATAGATACCATTTTGTCTATGTAGGACACAGATTTTAAAATATAAGCATACTTTTAAATAATTCATCGTACTGATAATCAGTATATTAACAAGTACATTAAAAAAGGGGATAGTATACATACAATTTTTGTTTCTTTATAAAATTCATTATTGTATATAGTTTCTAATTAGCAATGTTTAATTGGTTTTCTTTTCTGTGACAATGTATAACGTTTTGAAAGTGACATCTAAAAAAGGGCAAAATAGCACTTTACTTTTAAAGGACACCAGTTTTGTAGCTCATTCTTACTCTAGCTAAAAGAACATAAAAATATTATCTTATAGAAAAAATGTTAGTTTTAATTTTAATGCTTCATTACTAGAAGCATTATCTAAAACAAATTTTCACTTTTATTCTAAATGCTTCATTACTAGAATATGGCTAAATAGAGATATTTTCTTGTCTAAATATTCTCTCCTTTGTTAACAAAGAAAACATTTTTCACCTTAACCTTTTGCTTCCAAAGGTTTTTTTTTTTAATATATTAACATTTTTAAATAAGAGGCTACTATGAGTAGGTAGCTTAACATACTTATAAAAATTAAATCATTTTCTCCTATTTTTCTCCTAA
This sequence comes from Suncus etruscus, assembly GCF_024139225.1. Lineage (NCBI taxonomy): Eukaryota > Metazoa > Chordata > Mammalia > Eulipotyphla > Soricidae > Suncus > Suncus etruscus. The sequence continues at coordinate 65,445,830 of NC_064852.1, read as the reverse complement.
TTTTCTCCTATTAAAATTTGAATCTCAGCATTTCTTAAGGAAGGCTGATCACTGAGTTGGTGGAACTTCTGAAAAGTTACTCTTGAGTAGGGATGTGAATTAAGTGATTTGAACATATCCTTCTGACTCACACATGTGAAGCCCTGGCTTCATCTCTAGCATCTTCATCTCTCCCCCAAGATTTAGACTTTATTTATCCATGATTACTAGTATGCTTAAAATAGTTGTCAGAAGAGCAAAAAAATTGCGTTAAATTCTTTGGATTTTAAAAAATATGTATAAAAGGTTAAATTTTAATTCCCTTGAAGGACTCAGGAAAAATTTATACTGACATTTAAATGTTTAATGTTTCATGTGAATATTCTAATTTTTGGTAATGATTATTGAAAGATTTTAACAACATGATTTTTAAATAGACTTTGATGACACAGCCATCATTACAAAAACATTCCTAAGATTAGTTGTACTTGATTAATAATGGCTAAGCTAATGGCAATTATGAAAATTTCTACAAAAACAGTTGAATTGTCCTCAACACTACCTTAAAATAAATTGTACAACATTTTATTACAAATTTTTGTCTGGCCATGATGGTTTCTAAATTATTTTTTCTCAGTGGGAAACTAAATAGATTTGAAGACTCAAGTATAGCCCAGTTCCATTCTCTAAAAAAGTCCCATCCCTCTTCCATGTCTCAACTTTTCAAAAATGAAATTCTATTAAAGGCTAGGATGTTTTATGGCACAATTCTGTCAAATACAAATAGCTTAACCTCAGCCACTGATAAAATGATAAATCAGGTATAGCTAAAAGTACAAGTTAAGAATAGTGAGATTGGCCAGAGAATTTTCTTTGCGTCTGTCTAGTAGGTGAGCAGAGAGGAGCCCTTGCAAAGAATTGAGACTATTTAAATTGCAGTGAAACATCTTCTGCTTTGTTTGTTTGTTTAAATAGATCGGTTTGGACTTGGCCAGGCAGGAAGGATACCAGGTTCTGTGAATGCCATGAGGGTTTTGAGCACAAGTACAGATCTTGAAGCTGCTGTTGCGGATGCTTTGGTAAGAGTCACATTCATTGTTCATCAAATCTCTGAATTCCCTACCTCTCATGTTTTTCTCTGTCTAACAGGAAATTGCCTCCAAATCAACTTGATAACTCGCCTTAGATACTCTTTAAGATTGTGTGACTGGGTAAATTGGAATTGATTTCTCAGTAGATGTTTACCTTGTACATATAAGAGAAAATTGGCCTCATAAAATATTAGCTTCAGGTGTTCCTTCTGTGCTCCTAAGTATCAAGGAAGTTTAGATGACATCAGGTTTCTCTGATGTGATAGGCTTCTGATTTTCTTTTATCCACTCTTTCCCTCAGCATTTCCTTATTTCCATTCTATTGCTTATATTGCTTCACAGCTTTGATGGCATGCCTACACATACTGTTGCAACAGTGGACAGTAGACTTGTAGCTTTAAAATTATTTTTTATTGATTTTAGTACCTTACTCGTTCATATGATTTTTATGATTCCGTTTTTGGTTTTTAATGTGTCCTTAAATCACTAAAGATACTTCCAAATTTCAAGATAAGTTTTTTGAGTCTTTAAAATGCAGGTAGAACTTTTTTTTTGTTTTTGTTTTTGATTTTTGGGTCACACCTGGCAGTGCTCAGGTGCCACTCCTGGCTCTATGCTCAGAAATCACCCTTAGCAGGCTCTAGGGACCATATGGGATGCTGGAATTTGAACCACCGTCCTTCTGCATGCAAGGCAAATGCCTTACCTCCATGCTATCTCTCCAGCCTCAGAACATATTTTTATATCATGATAATGTAATAACTAAAATGATAAAATTGTGATTCTAGCAAACAGATTCCTTGGTAGAATGAGCAGCTTGTAGTCAAATGGCTATTTAAAGATTCATTTTGACTAGCAATAAGGCACTCTTTACATATTCTGTTTTATCCTTGGCATTTAAAATAGGTAACTCTTTAGAACTGTCTCAGCATTGATTTTACTTGTGCTGTTTTAAAATTATTCTCTTCTAAGGACAAAGGTATTAGAGTATCCTGCTTTTAGACTCTGAAAATTTTAAATCCAGCAATGTTTTCTCAGCTAAATATTACCCTCTGGAGCTTCAGTGGTTCTCACTTTTGTCCTTTCTCATCTCTCCCTCATTTATTCTTGCTCAGTCAGATTTCTTCAACAAATATCTATGAACATGTAGCATATTTGGCTTTAAACCCAGGCTACTTAGAGCTGCTAGCTTTTTTTCATCAGCCTGATAAATAGAAGGGCTGTGGCAGTTATAGGAATTCAGGATAATGGCTTTAGCCATCACATTACCACTTAACCTTCAGAACTGCACTAGAACTGAATTCTGTGAAGCTGCTTAACTTTGAGTAGCAGGATTTAGAATCTTTCTTCTGTTTATTCAAAGACCTTAGGAAGTATAGGTCAACAAAATGGGATATGATGAATGTGTGAAACACCAGTTAAATGGGGCTTCTGGTAAAATCAGAGGAGTATCTTTAAAGTACTGCACAAAGGGATTGGATACAAAGTTCGAAAAGGCAGAAGAGGACTTGAGAATTTGAGCTTAGGTTTTATTTAACTTGGACTTTCTTTTGAGCTCTCACTCCCATTACAGTCAGGACACCCTTATTATATCTTCTCCAAACTTGTTGATCTCTCTCCAGTGACTACTTTAGAAGACAGAGCATGGAAATGGTACACAATCTTTGCCTTATAGATTAGAAGCCAGGTTTAGGTAGAATGTATTTTAGGAATAGATAATGGGATGAATGGTGACTCTAGAGTGGTATTTCAGTGATTGGGGGATAGTTTAAGCAAAGGATTATTGCAAGAATTAATAAGTTGCAAGTCTGATTGAGGACAGGAAATGCCATTGAGAAAGCTTCTTTGATTATTATGCGCTTGATATGAATCGCTTGCTAACCTGTATTTTTTGTTTGCTAAGATATATTTTGCTGTACACTTTTGTTGCAAGAACAATCCCCACATATGCTTCTGACATAATTCTCTATGCTTTTTCCCTGCCCTTCAATATTTTCCTGCCTACAGCTGTTAGGAGACTCCAGGAGCAAGGTACCAGTGCTTTAACTTTTGTTTTACAACTTTCTTTTTTGCTGTTGAGAGTATTTCCTTTAGGAGCTAGTGAGAGTAACATCCCCCCAAAATGTATTGTTTAGAAATTCTGGTTTGAATTATAATTTTGTTGAATCTGGCAGAACCTTTTTAGTGATGGAATCAGTCACCTTTCACATTTGTTTTGCTGGTTTTATTTATTTATTTATTTATTTTGGATTGTCAAGCTCTTCTCCTTTTCCTATCAGTGTTTCATTTTATTTATTAATTCAGTGTGTGTCTACTCTGATGTCATTATTATTTTATGAATGGATATATTCAAGTCTCTTACTCTAGGAATATAGTTGATGTATAATAAGATGAACATACAATTTATTATACTAATAAAGGAGGTGCTATTAAAAAATGATGACACAGTTATCTTCAGAAAGCAGAACTGTGCTGAGCAAACCACATTATTAGAAAATTACTTTTGTATAGTTTAAGTCAAGAACTTATTCTCTGAAATTGTATTATAAATTTTATCAGCCTTATATACCTATTGATATATTATTTCTGTGTTTCATGATTTTATATTGAGTAATTGATTATACTTAATGATGAGAATATTGTAGTCTACAGGAAGCCTTTTTGCTACAAAATGATGATTTAAGGGTCCTTTATGTAGGTTTCTCTGCCACTATTATTTTATGGTATGCTGCAGCTTTACACTCCTGAGAAATATTGAATATTTAGAACACATTTGCTTATAGACCAACCATGCTCACAATTGATAGCTTTTAATTGGAAAGAGGCTTGTGGATGCAAATACCTGCAATACATTAGGAGATGAGTCAGGTCAGTGAGTAGACAAATTCTATCTTGTCACCAAGTCTGTGAAACAAATCTGTCCTCATCTTGAAGATAAGGACTGAAGCAGAAGGGCTTTCTGAAGTCACAGTCAAGGGGTGGTAGGTTATCACTCAAGGTCCGTTTTACTGACATACATTCTTTAAGTCAATCTGCTCCCTTCTCTGGACTGCTGTTTATTATTTCCTGCACCTTCTAGGTGACTGCTCTTCTGCTTTTGTTTCCCCAGTCTGTAAGCACAGGGAAAATATGGTGTGTTGTCTTTACGTTGTGTTGTGTGTGATTTCTTTTCTCATTTAAGCTCTTTGTTGTTGATTTTGTTTGGTATGACTCATGGTCATTTCGCCTTTCCATTTCTTCCTCAATCATCCCCATTTCTCACTGGATCTGGCAGAAGAAGCCTGTGAGGAGGAGATATGAGCCATATGGGATGTATTCTGATGACGATGCCAACAGTGATGCCTCGAGTGTTTGCTCTGAGCGCTCATATGGCTCCAGGAATGGTGGCATTCCCCATTATCTGCGGCAGACTGAGGACGTAGCGGAAGTTCTCAACCACTGTGCTAGTTCAAACTGGTCAGAAAGGAAAGAAGGGCTTCTAGGCCTGCAGAACTTACTGAAGAGCCAAAGAACACTGAGGTGAGGAAAAGAGGCCAAAGTTGTGGGTTAAGTTTGAGTCTTATATTGCACTCCTCAGGCTTGACTGGTTTCACTGTCATTTATGGAGGACTGATACAGTTCTAGGTTTTGGGGAAGGCATGAAGGTACTACGGTCTTTGCCTTTCAAAAATATTAAAATATCTGGCAGTATATTAAAATACTCTATAATTTGTTTACTTAAGTATGTTGTTTCCTTATGGTTTATATGAGTTTTAGTAGGTGTTTTTGGGGAAACATTGGTGTACTTTACAATTCAGATTAAATAAATAAAACTGCAGGTTGGTATAATTTATTACACTTTAAGGTTATGGGTAATTTGATAAGCAGTTTCAGACTAAATTGTTTAAATATGAATAGTAAAAAGACACTAAAATGGAGGTTAACAAACTAGTAATAGTATTTAGAAATATCTTGATAAGAACTAGTCTCATTGAGATTATGTTGTTAATATTGCCAAAGTATCATTGATCCCAGCTGAACTATTCAGGAATGATTTTGCAAGAGATGATTCTTCTATCAAGTCTTAACATATGAATGGAATTCATGACTCAGTAGTAGAGTACTTGCCTTGCATATGTGAGGTCCTGGGTTAATTTCAACAGCACTGGCTACCCTGAACCAGAAATAGTTCCTAAACCACCACTAGGGTTGGCTCAAACTTTTTCTCTACCTGCAATAAAAGGGGCTTCTGGAATTCAGTAGTCTAAGTAAGAATGAGGGAAAACAAAGAATAAACTGAGACTTGGCTTTGCCTTTGGCACATTGTTGGCAAAATGTGCTCTCTCTTTCACTCCTCAGCAGAGGGAGAGCTTTTGTCCTGCTTAAACAACCTAGCTGTAAAGGTAGCAGTGTACATGATTTATAGTAGAACTAAGCTCTAGGTCTGTCTGACCCCAAACACATGCTTTTCTTAGTTTATTCCATTATCTTCCATCTGTGTCAGGAAAAAGAAAGACATGAAATGAATTTCATTCATGGCTTTGTCATTTTTTTCACATCTGTGAACTTGGGTAATCAGTTTCTAATACTTTTCTTAAAATGAGAGCAAAACCACTATGGTTTAATATTCTGTTTGAACATCATTGTGAATTAATAAATTCATTAAAATTGTTTTGGTGGTTGGAGTAATAGTGGGTAGGGTGCTTGCCTTGCACACGGCCAACTCAGGTTTGATTCCCCAGTATGCCATTTGGTCCCTTGAGCCTGCTAAGGAGTGACTTCTGAGTGCAGAGCCAGGAGTAAACCCTGGGCGCCAATGGGTATGGCCCCAAAACAAACAAACAAAAATTTTTGTTATATTAAAAAATTATAAAAAGGTATGTAAGTTGAATAATATAAAGGGGTTTAAAAAATCATATGGAGCTAACCTGGGTTTAGTTCTCAGTACCCCATATGGTCCTTTGAGCACAGATCCAGATATGTTCCTTCCCCCAAAAAGAAATCCCAGGTGTAACTAGTTTCAGCTGACAGACTGCATTTTTTTTTGGGGGGGGAGGGGTTTGGGCCACACCTGGCGTTGCTCAGGGGTTACTCCTGGCTGTCTGCTCAGAAATAGCTCCTGGCAGGCACGGGGGACCATATGGGACACCGGAATTCGAACCAACCACCTTTGGTCCTGGCTCGGCTGCTTGCAAGGCAAACGCCGCTGTGCTATCTCTCCAGGCCCCAGACTGCATTTTTAATATATTTTCCATATTATTTTTTCTAGTCGAGTAGAATTGAAAAGATTATGTGAGATCTTCACCCGAATGTTTGCTGATCCTCATAGCAAGGTAAGTCTGGGACTCATGCCTTACTTGCATTCCAATTTGCATGTCTAAGTGAACTATATAATATATTACTTAAGAATGAGAAATAGGGGGCCAGAGCAATAGTATAGCAGGTAGGGCTCTTGACTTGGAACGTGGTCAACTTGGGTTCGATCCCTGACATCCTATATGAGCCCCTAAACACACCAGGAGTGATTCCTGAGTGAAAAATCCAGGTATGACGCTTGAGCACCACTGAGTGTGACCCAAAAAACAAAATTAAAGAAGAATGTGAAATTAGGGTTGAGCACTTGCGTTGACCATAGCTGGCCTAGATTCAATCTCTGAACCCCATATGGTACCCTCAAGCCATGATCCCTGATCACAAAACTGGTAAGCTCTGAGCATCACTAAGTTGGCCCTTCCCAAAAAAAAAAAAAAAAAAAAAAAAAGAAAGAATGGAAATGATTTCTTATAATGCTGTTTAGACCATCAAATTCAATACAGTTTCAACCGAGCTGTTTAAAACTTGCAAGTTAAGCAGATGCTAGCATCCTATGGTGCTCTGAGTACTATGCCAGGAGAAGCCCCAGCACTTCTGGTATGATCCCCAAACCAAAAAACTCAATCTAAAAGCCATCTAGCTTAATATGTTTTAAATTTAATTCGTAATGGGGTGGAGTAATAGCACAGCGGTAGGGCATTTGCATTGTATATGGCCAACCCAGGATGGACCGGAATTCAATCCCCTGCATCCCATATGGTCCCCAACCCTGCCAGGAGAGATTTGTGAGTGCAGAGCCAGGAGTAACCCCTGAGCGGCGCTGGGTGTGGCCCCAAAACCAATAAATAATAAATGTATTAAAACCAATAAATAAATATCAAGAAATAAATTTAATCCCTAAAATGACTGTTATAACAACTTGGTGTACATTATGGTTTTATAATAAAAGTAAGTTTTAAATGTATTTCAAGTAAGCTATAATACATTCTCAGCAGATATTTTGGGGTGTCTTTTACAAAAATGTGGGCCACTTGCTGGATAGCAATATATTTGAATGTTGTACTATAAAATCGGATAGAGTAGACAGAAAAGAATCAAGTTGATAGTTATTTTTTAGAACTCATAATGAATTTGATTGTATAGGACAAGATAGAAAATCACTTTTTTTTAACATTTATCTAATGTTTCGTTGTTGTTGTTATTTTGGAGTCATATCCAGCGTTGCTCAGGGGTTACTTCTGGCTCTGCGCTCAGAAGTCGCTCCTGGCAGTCTCCAGGGACCATATGGGATGCCTGGATTCTAACCCGGGTCTGTCCTGTGTTGGCCGTGTGCAAGGCAAACGCCTTATCACTGTGCTATTGCTCTGGGCCCCCTGAATTTGTTTTTTAAGTTACAGTTTTGCCCCATGAGGTTTTGCTATCCCTAAAAACTAGCTGGAGAGTGGCTGATTAGCTGGTATCTTCATTTCTTGGGGCTAACGAGAACATTGAGACTGAGAACTTGTCTTTTTAATTGAGGAGTGCCTGAGGGGGAAGGAATTCAGGGTCAGAGAACTAGGTCTTTTGAGAAGCAATGCTAAGAGAAAGAGCCTTTACAAAAGTTTGCTGGGAATCTAGGGTTTTTTTTGTTTGTTTTTTGGGTCACACCTGGTGGAGCTCAGGGGTTACTCCTGGCTCTGCACTCAGAAATTGCTCCTGGCAGGCACAGGGAACCATATGGGATGCTGGGATTTGAACCACCGTCCATCATGAATTGACTGCATGCAAGGCAAATGCCCTACCACTGTGCTATCTCTCCAGTCCCAAGTCTAGATTTTTATTTAATGCCTTTGGGAAGAAACTTTGAGAAGTTAATAGGTGCTCTTTAGGGGAATGCTTGGAGTGGGGAGTGTAGAGAGGTAGTGCAGAGTTAGGTAAGGCTATTTGTACACAGCTGATCTTATTTGATTCCTGGCACTATACACGGTTCCTGAGCACCACCAGCAGTGGACTCTTGAGCACAGAGCCAGAACTAGTTTCTGAGCACCACTGGGTATGGCCCTTTTCCTTCCACCCCCCAATGAGAGATACTAATATTTGTAACTTGGAAGTACAGGTAAATAACAAACCAGAGTAGAAATTGATGCATTATAGAACCTTAAATCAGCAGAAGCAAATCTGAAATATGGAATATGTGGAATTTAGCTCTCAATGATTTTCACTGGGAAGTTGGGTCTCTTTTAAGTCATACTAGAAAAAAAGATTTTTGCTAGCCAAATAAGTCCAATCAGTTATTGTGATCTGTTTTTCTGTCTCTTCCTCATAGAAATTGCTCTTGTAATGTTAAAACATCCAATTTGTTATTGAGCACCTAAGAGTTTCCACCTTATGCAGAAACCTGTTAGCTCTGCTTTTTGAGATGTGGACAGGAGTATGAATGAGAATTCAGTTCTAAGAGAAGGCAGAGGCAGGCAGGGATGGGTCTCAATCAATGTTTTAAAACATGTATTCACGGGGCCGGGCGGTGGCGCTGGAGGTAAGGTGCCTGCCTTGCCTGCGCTAGCCTAGGACGGACCTCGGTTCGATCCCCCGGCGTCCCATATGGTCCCCCAAGAAGCCAGGAGCAACTTCTGAGCGCATAGCCAGGAGTAACCCCTGAGCGTCACAGGGTGTGGCCCAAAAAAAAAAAAAAAAACATGTATTCAGATTCCCCTTACGATCTCATAGCAAGTTAACATTAACAGTAAAATATATGAGGGGTTATATTTAAAGGCCACATAGCCAAAAATATAATCATCAGATTTTATCCTAAGGTAGTGTTGGAAGCAGTAAAACTTAAAGCATAGATACATAGCATAAGGGCTATTAGACAGTTTGGGACATTGATGAAACTTTTGTTACCTATTACCTCTAGATTGCTGATTCAGCACCAGACTATGAGACTAAAGAAGGAATTTTGTTTGCATCAGAAGGCTCTTGTACAGTGAGTTTGGGGTCTCAGTTTAGTTGATATCTGCCAGTTTCCGTTGAGCTACGCAAAGAACCTCACTGCTGAAGCTCACTGATTTTTTTTTTTTTTTTCTGAGCTGTCTCAGGGGAGACCCCTGGTGGTTTAATAGTTTCTGTAGAATTAAGTAGGTATTAATGATAACTGGATTTTCCCAGTAGAGCAAGACTTATTACACTAGTAGGGGTACAGTGCTGCAGATCTCTGAAACTGTTTCAGGGATAGTCTACTCTTTTCTTTCTCACCCTAAATAGTAATGATTACATAGCTTGAGAATCCATGAACTAGCAATACTCTGAATCATTATCTTTCTTACCTTCTAGTATCTTGGCACATCAAGGAATACATGAAAGCAAAGAAAATCCTTTAGTAGTCCTTGCTGCATGATAGATAGATAGATAGATAGATAGATAGATAGATAGATAGATAGATAGATAGATAGATAGATAGATAGCAATCAATAAAAAATAGAATTGGAACGTGGAAGGAAGAAAAGGAAAGAAAGGAAGAAAAATTTAAAAAGTCTTTCAGGATTGAACAAAAACTTTTCAGCAAAATTAAATTCTCTGTATTGACTTTCAAAGCCATAGTAATGAAGAGGAAGGAGAGTGATAGCAATTTGTATAGCATTTTCAGATCTTAAAAAGAAATTGCATGAAAATGGCATTAATTCACTGTGGATTAACATGGAATTTGTTTTGTTGCATGGCCTGTTTTGCGGTGGAATTCACTACAGAGAGTAAGTTTCAAACCTTTTTCCTTTATTTTTCTTAATATATTTGCCTCTGTAACATGACTAATGGTTGACAGTGTTGATGTAAGTCTAAGTCTGGGAAAAGCCAGTATGGGAATTTACGATGTTTTTTAGACTTTGGAAGAAATTATGAGTTATAAATGTGAAATGTTTGGTTTTTATTGTCTAGGTTTTCAGTATGTTTTTGGAGACTCTTGTGGATTTTATAATAATTCATAAAGATGACTTACAAGACTGGCTTTTTGTTCTTCTGACACAATTGCTTAAGAAAATGGGAGCAGATTTACTTGGCTCTGTACAAGCAAAAGTTCAGAAGGCTCTTGATGTCACAAGGTAAGTGTCTAGCAGTTTTTATCAATTATTTTCTGGTTTTCTTGAGACACTAATTTGTCATATTCTTACACACTTGTAAATGAACACATCTGTTTTAACTTTTTGAAGAACTTTTTTTTTTTTTTTTTTTTTTTTTTGGTTTTTGGGCCACACTCGGTGGTGGTCAGGGGTTACTCCTGGCAGGCACGGGGGACCATATGGGACACCAGGATTCGAACCAACCACCTTTGGTCCTGGATCGGCTGCTTACAAGGCAAACACCGCTGTGCTATCTCTCCGGCCCGTCTTTTTGAAGAACTTTTGTTTCTTCTGTTATTGTTGTTTTGGTGCCACACCTACCAATGCTCAGGGGTTCCCCATAACTTTGCATTCAGGGATCTCTCTTGGCTGTGTTTGGGGGACCAGATGGGATACCAGAATTAAACAAGGATTGTTCATGTGCAAGGTGAATACCTTATTATTCATTTGCTTTCTCCAGTCCCCTTGTTAAGGAAGTTTTATACCATGTCTGTAGTTGTAATAACATTTCCACAAATAGTGCAAGAGTTCCCATTTGACAATGTTCCTTGTATCATTCTTTTCACATAATAACCATTCTAATAAGTGTGAGTTAATTTGTCATTTTTTAAATTTATATTTCCCTGGGAATTAGTGATTTTGAGTACCTTTTTATAATTTTTTTTTTTTTTTTTTGGTTTTTGGGCCACACCCAGCGGTGCTCAGGGGTTACTCCTTGCTGTCTGCTCAGAAATAGCTCCTGGCAGGCACGGGGGACCATATGGGACACCGGGACTCGAACCAACCACCTTTGGTCCTGGATCGGCTGCTTGCAAGGCAAACGCTGCTGTGCTATCTCTCCGGGCCCACCTTTTTATAATTTTTATATATTTGTTATGTTACCCTTAAGAAAATGTCTTTTTAAAGAGACAAAGCTATTTTCATGTTATAAAGTTCTTATAGGTATGTCTTTTTGTTAACCACACAATGCCTGCTCTTACTCAATTCTAACATTTTCTTGTTTACAAATTTTTCTGAAAGATCCTTCTAGTTCATAAGTTGAAATAACTCCCATGAGTGGTGTTATTATTGCGAACGTCTAAGACAAATATAAAAGCAAATATGAATCTCCTAAAATATTTTTTACTGTTTAGAAAATATAATTACAAAAATATTAAAATTTGATTATTTATTTGAAGATCTTAATGCTTTAACTTCTGTAAGTCCCTCTAAATATCTTTCTGTCCACATATTCTGTTTATCCAGCAGTAGCCATTTTGAAAGTGCTTGCCTGACAGACTGATAACTTGTAGCAGTTGTAATTGTTCTGGCTGTTATTTTTTTTCTTTTTTAAAAATTGAATCACCATAAAATACGCAGTCACAATGCTGTTGATGGTTGAGTTTCAATCACACAGTGTTTCAACACCCATTCCTTCACCAGTGTACACTATCTACCACCAGTTTTACTCCCACATGCTCCTCTCTGGGCTACCTCTATGGCAGACACTGTTTGTTTTGTTTTGTTTTTGTTTTTGGGGGCCAAACTTGGTGTTGCTCAGGGGTTACTCCTTGGCAAAGTGCTCAAGAATCACTCCAGGCAGGCACAAGGGACCATATGGGATACCAGGCATTGAACCTGGGTCTGCCATGTGCAAACATCTTACCCACTGTAATTGAAACAACCACACCACCTGTATAGCACTCGCTCTACCATTGTTCTCACTTCCCCAATCTCCATAAAGCCTGTCCCTTGGCAGATATTAATAATTTACTTAACATTTCTTGGTACAACTACATGATAATAGAATTATTGGAAAAAACTTAATTTAAGAGAAAATTTGTAAAATCGTCAAATCAATGGGGCCATTATGTCATAGTTTTATTATTTTTTACTAGACTGTTTATTGCTTGTTGAGCAGAATCTGTTGTTGTGTTTTATCAGCATTCTAGAATTTGTACAAGTTACTTAAATTATGTATACTAAAGTGTATTTTACTTTCCAAAATGGTCCTTAGAGCTACCTGTATACTAATAAATGCCAGAGAAATGAATGTTTTTTTTTGTTTGTTTGTTTTGATTTTTTTTGTTTGTTTTTGGGTCACTCCTGGCAGGCTCGGGGGACCATATGGGATGCTGGGATTAGAACCACCGTCTTTCTGCATGCGAGGCAAATGCCTTACCTCCATGTTATCTCTCCGGCCCCAGAAATGGATGTGTTTTGGATCTTTATTACTAATTACAATGATGATCATCACACTGGTACCTAATATGGATCAGGCATATTGCATTCTACATCACTATTTAATTTTGAAATCCTGAATATTACACATTTGTTGTTTTTGTTTATTTATTTATTTTTGTTTATTTTTGTTTTGTTTTGGTTTTTTTGGGCCACACCTGGCGTGCTCAGGGGTTACTCCTGGCTGTCTGCTCAGAAATGGCTCCTGGCAGGCACGAGGGACCATATGGGACATCGGGATTCGAACCAACCACCTCTGGTCCTGGATCGGCTGCTTGCAAGGCAAACGCCGCTGTGTTATCTCTCCGGGCCCTGTTTTTTAATTTTTTAAAAACAGAATATATTTTTTAATTTTTTAAAATATCTTTATTTAAGTATGATTACAAACATGTTTGTAGTTGAGTTTCAGTCATAAATATTCGTTGCTTTTATAATACTTCTGTAAACTAAGAAAAATCTTTAAATGATTTACGTAGCTTTTTTGAATGCAATTTCTTTAAGAAACAATGTAAACCACTCAGCTTCAATTGTAATTAAAGTTTACATTGCATCATCTTCCCTATAACACGAAACATTTACTTTATCCATAAAGACTCAATTCAGTTTTACATATATGTTTTTCATATATGTATGACTGAATGACTGGCAGTCATTCCTGGCTCCACACTCAGGAGTTACTCCTGTCAGTGCTCAGGCACCAAATAGGATACCAGGGATTGAATCCAGGTCAAGCATATACAAGGCAAGTAAGTGCCTTGCCCTTAATACTGTCTCTAAACCCTTCATGCAGTTTTAAATTAATACTAGTGATTACAACATTTTAAGAGAGGGAACACTGACCCATCAAGAACTCTTAAAGTCACTTGATTGGATCAAAGATGTGAAATAACGACAAGAAATGGAGCAAGAGCCAAACTCCCCAGACTCCCCAGGTTCAGTGTATGTTTGGCATTTGACTGAAATTTTTCTTGCTAAGAAAGCCTTGTGTACTTTGCTGTGATGACTATACAGAATAGCGATCATGAACACTTACCTAGCCAGGATCAAGAGGACAGTACTGTTAGACTGATGAGCATCAACTCTAAAGCTGTAGAGTCATGGCATATATTAAGATTGGAATTGGGAGAGCTTTTCATATAAACTGTATTTGGAAAGACAACTGGGGAGATGATGCACAGATCCCTAGCCTAGATATTCATGTAGGATTCTCTTTGCTAGCTTATTAGCCTTGATTTTTTTAAGTTAGCATACTCAAAGTCAGTGGACTTACGCATCTTGGGACAAAATTTTCCTTATGTAAATTTTTATATAATGTGTATTGTTTAATATTAGGAATAGTACTATTTGAATGTGCACAGATTTGTTTTTACATATATTAACCTAGCAGTAATAAATGTCCTATATTGCTTGATATTTATTTTGTAATCTTTATGCACAAACTTTTCTTCTACCATTAGGGATTCCTTCCCATTTGATCAACAATTTAACATTTTGATGAGGTTTATTGTGGATCAAACACAAACTCCTAATCTCAAGGTTGGTAATTGTTAATACTCTTCTTCTACCTCTTCAAGTCTTATTTGCTTAAAATTTGTTTTTATTTTTTGCTTAAAATTTATCACTATACATGATTCATTGGCTATCATGAATAAATCAGTTGGGAACATTTTTATATAACTCTAGAAATGTTAGTAATAATTAACTATTGGAAAAACTGCCGGTTTATTGGGTGGATATATATTTAACTTTTTTTTACCCTTTTATTTTTAACCTTGTCTTAAACTACTATTCTAATCTATTCTATTCTGTTATATATCATATCATATCATATATCATATCATATCACATCATATCATATCATATCATATCATATCACATCACTACTAGTAATGTAAGAGAGCTCTGGTTATTTCACACCCATTTGAACATTTTTTCCTTTACTTTTTTCTCTTTACTTAAACTAAAAATACCATTCTTTGTCGAGCTAAGTATCTTATTAAAATATTTAAAATTTAATAATTCTAATACACAAAAATGTTTTTTTATATATGTGTCTATGGTTTTGGGTGACTCTTTTATCCTGAGATGAAAACCATCAGAGATCGTTTAAACAGTTTTCTCAGTGGAGACGTTAGAGCACAGTATCAGCTTGATGACTGAAAATGCTGCCTTGCAGGGCCTGGTCTTTGAATGTGTGACAGAAATGAGTCTAGAGCTCAGCATGCCATGTGGGCAGTGGAGGTGTTAGAAATCGCCCACCTGGACTACTGTTAGTGGCTTGTTGCATGAATGAAGGTCATAGTTTCTCTATTAATGCTGTGCACTAGAAATGAAGAAGACTCAGTTGACGTTCCTGTTCCTAGACTTGCTTACTAGTCATTTCTTTTCCTTTGAGGTGGAAACAAAAAGCCAAGAGAAAGGAGGCCGCCTCTCAATAATATCTACCAGCTTCTGATTCAGAATTCTATTCAGAGATTAATAACATGTACCAATGCTTTTTACTGTTGGGTCTTTCAGGTCAAAGTTGCAATACTGAAGTACATTGAGTCTCTTGCCAGGCAGATGGATCCTACAGATTTTGTAAACTCTAGTGAGACAAGACTTGCTGTTTCTAGAATTATAACTTGGACAACAGAACCAAAGAGTTCAGACGTGAGAAAGGTATGTCTAAGACAGCTTAACTTTATTATATAGTTGTTTAAAAAAAATTTAGCTTTATTACTGTATTATTCTATAGTATGAAAACCTTTATCATTTTTTTTCTTGTGAAAACTAAGGCTTTTCTTTTCTCTCTACCTTCACCAATTTTAGTCTTTGAATATAAAAATGAGATTATGTCTTGTATGATAGTTTGTAGCTTTATACATAGTTATTGTTTTTATATTTTATAATGTAAAAGTATTTATATATAAAATATATTTTATATATTCTATATATTAATACATATTTTATATATAAAGTATTTTTATGCTTTATAATATAAAAAGTATAAAAAACTTAGTATCTCTAACAAAGGACACTAGTTTTTCTTATGTAAGTTTTGTGGCATGTACTTCCAAGATATGGTTGCATATTCATGCTTACCATATCAAAAGGTACCTATTAGTAAAACGTGATTGAAAATTTGCCAAAATATAATGAATTCTTGAATTTAAAAAGAGTAAAAAAAATATTGATTGGATTACATGGTTTAATGTGCTTGCCTTGCATGCTGCTGACTGTTCCGATGCCTCCCACTGCTGGGAGTGGCACCTGAGTACAGAGCCAGGAGTAGTCCTTGAGCATTACCAGACAATAAACAAATAAACCCAGAAATAAACAAACGAGAATTTAAAAATCTTGCAATTATATACCAGACCTGTAACACACTCTGATTAAGGGGGTAAAGTGAGGGAGGTACATGGTCCAGACAGCTTGGCTTTGCTGTTTGAGCTTGTGTCTGGCAGCTCAGTTTCCTGCCATTCTAGGTGCCATAAGCAATTTTTGGCTGCACCTATGTCAAGTATATGCTAGCACTACAAGTATTATGAGAATGAGAATGTACTTCATCTAAAAGGTGTGTGACCAACACAACTCTGAAGTGCAAAGCCCCCCCCCCTCCAGTGCCCACCAAGCAGCATAGCCAACATGTGCCTGGGCCCCACATCTGAAGAGTGTTTTTTCCCCAGTGAGTACCACAGCCAAGCCTGTGTGTGGCCCTTGGTCATTTCCCAGTCGTCTTATTTTTTTTTAATTTTTTTATTTTTAATTATGATAACAATGATGCAGAGAGGAGAAGGTAAAGTTACAGTGGAAGGACAATCACCCATAAACAGAGTTCTCAAAAGAAATCCCCTTGCTGATGCCTAAATATTGAACTTACAGTCAAAGAACATTAAAAAAAATAAGGCAGAACCCATGTACAATTACTTTGTCTACAAGTCCCCTGGTTGTAGTACATTATAACATTTCTTAGCAGTACACAAAACAACCTAAAGCCATGAGATTTATGTAACTCCTTAAACATTGAAGGCATAGTATTTTTTTATATTTTCATGCACATGCATATTAGTTTAAGTTAACATCAAAAGTTTAAGGTTTTTTTTTTAAGGGTTAGAGTCAAAAGAGTGCAGTAAAAACGGTGTTAGAGTGGCAAATATTGTTTGCATAGGCCCACCAAAATATGGGGGACATGGAAAGGAAAAGCCTTGGTCTAAATACAAGGAGACCCTACCCCTGAAGTTTCCTTCAATTCTAGGCTCCAAGCAAACTAGTTTATTCAATCCAAGTCATTGTCTGTAGTGCCAATACAGTTTTATTTTTCACACAATCTCTATTATTGGCATCAGGTTTCTGTATTAAAGATCCTGGAATCTGTACATCCTACATTGAAGTCAGGCTGTTGTGGATTATCCTCTAGTTTCACCTCACAATTAAGGGGCAATACAGAAAGCCTTGTCCTGTAAGCAGGTCATTGTTGTTGTTAAGTCTTCTCAGTGTTAAGGGAAGTCTCTTTTTGAGTAGGTCGATGTCAGAGCAGCGGTAGGGTCTTCCCTGGTAGAGGATTGCCTCCAGGTGATGTTATAGACAACCTTGGATGTTTTGTAGATGTCTTCCCTAGATCAAGGGTGGATGGAGAATGCTCATTCTTCTGAGGCCTGTGTCAGGTCTTTATGTCAATGTTCAGGGTGTAAGGTCCCATTGCACTACAAGAATTGTGTGTTCCCATCTCTATTGGATAAGAACTTATTTGTATGTATAGTATTTTCCCGTTTTAATGTGCGTATGCAAACAAGAAATAAAGCCATGTGGCATATCAGAGTTTATGGGGGCGTAAGAACACATCCAACAATACCCATGACTTGGTTCAAACATAAGCATTAAACTGAGGGACTCTTTCACCAAATTCCCGATTGAACAGTTCACAAAGAGAAGAAAAGATTAAAAAGAAAGTGGGGGGGGGGGAATCATCACTGTATAAGAAAATATTCAGCAAGAGTTATAGCCGGCAAAGAAAACACACATAAAATGCTGAAAAGACATACATGTCCTTTTTATACCTTTTGGAATAGTTGCGGGGGGGGGGGGGTGTTAAATCCAGGGAACCACTTTGGTCTCTGACTTAGGCCCAGTCATCTTATTAAGGGATTGGAGGCAGGGGGCCGATAAAAATCATCTGATTGGAGAGGAACTTTAGAATCCCCTCTGCAATGTCCTATATTTGGGAGTGTTGTTCTGTCATACTCAAAAATCCCTCACTGTAGAACAGTTATACGCATGCACATGAGAGTGCAAAAACTTCAGGATTGTGTTTAATTTTGTTTTGCCTATATATACCTCTTATCTCTCGTTTGTTTAGTTAGCTAAAGCTTTCTGGAGTTTTTGGTTTTTGATCTGAGTTGGGGCATAGTTCAGCTGTTGACACACACCTACCTTGAATGTGGGTTTGATTTCTGGTCTGTAATCCCACCTCCCAATCTTTCAAGTACTTGGTAGTTCCTTAATTCTTAAGCAGAGATCTTTTCATTTTTTTTTTTTTTACCCCTAACTGTGCATTAGGATGAATTCAGTTTTGCATTCTCAGTTGCTCTGGATTTTTCTTTCTTTCTTTCTTTCTTTCTTTCTTTTTTTTTTTTTTTTTTGGTTTTTGGTTTTTGGGCCACACCCGGTGATGCTTAGGGGTTACTCCTGGCTATGCACTCAGAAATTGCACCTGGCTTGGGAGACCATCAGGGATGCTGGGGAATAAAACCACGGTCCATCCTAGGTTAATGCTGGCAAGGCAAACGCCCTACCGCCTGTACCACTGCTCCAGCCCCTGGATTAATTTTTTAATCCACCACATCTAGGCCTTTAGATTATTTGACTTTCAGTGTTGTATATAATTTGTACGGCGAGCTTGTTTGATTAAAACAGATATGTGTGTGTGTTTATGTGTGTTAAAGTACAGTATGTATTCTTTCCTTGTAATCACTTACCTACTAAATACTGCTTGAGACTACTGTAGTATTAGGCACTACAGATTCATCCTGCCTGGGAGTAAAGTCACCTTTAATTTGAATACGCCATTTCTATATACTACTACCCACTGAATGTACTAAAAATATAGATGTTGTATAATTGATGCAACTGACCACTCAATGGTCAATATAGTACCTAAGTATATTATGATATTTAGAAGTTGTGCCATGATATAGATCATTCTGCTCAAAGATCTAAACTTGATCTCTTGGGCTACAAATAATTGCTCATTGAAAGAATGCCTATTTCACATGTGCAATGCCTGGGGTTTGATCCCTGACATCTAAATTCAAACATAATTGTCATTTTAGAGATAGCTCAGTGGACTGAGCGCACACATAGACACAAACTGTGTGTGATTCCCAGCACCATATGGTCCCTGAGTACTGCTGAGTGTTCCTGAACACTGCTAGATGTGGTCCAAAACAACCAACCAAACAAAAATATCTATTGAAAAGTAAAACAGAAAGGCTTATAATAATTTTTGGAAGTGAGTCATTCCCAGTGATGCTCAGGATTCACTCCTGGCTCTGCCCTCAGGAATTATTCCTGGCAGTGTTTGGAATGCAGGGATTAAACCTGGATTGGCTAAATGGAAACACGCACCCTACCCATTGTACTCTCTATGTCCCTACTCTGAATAATTGAAGGCACTAACGATGCCCTTTTCTGTCTATCTTAATTACATGTTGTGTCTTCTCATCTTTTATTTGCATAATTATTAAAAGGTCGTATCAGGTATTAGAGAAATTTTTTTGTTTTGTTTTGTTTTTTGTTTGTTGTTGTTATTGTTGTTTTGGTTTTTGGGCCACACCCGGCAGTGCTCAGGGGTTACTCCTGGCTGTCTGCTCAGAAATAGCTCCTGGCAGGCACAGGGGACCATATGGGACACCGGGATTCAAGCCAACCACCTTTGGTCCTGGATAGGCTGCTTGCAAGGCAAACTCCGCTGTGCTATCTCTCTGGGCCAAAGGTACTAGAGAAATCTTGATTGTTTTTATACATACTTTGTGATCAAGAACCAAGCTCTCTTGTTATTCTGCTTAATTTCTTAATAGCAGGGCAAGGCTATATTCTAATATTAAGTACTTGAAAAATCACCTTAGTCTGAAATTTATACTGACCCATCATCTCCTGAGAATATGTTGATTTGATGGAAACAGTACTTGAGAAGTTTACAGACAGCAGTTTATTCTTTATGTTTTTGGGGGTTTATGTTGTTATTTGGTTTGGGGGCCCCACCTGGTGGCACTCAGGGATTTTACTCCTGAGCTCAGAAATTGCTCCTGGCAGGCTCAGGGAACCAAATGGGATGCCAGGGATCAAACTGGGACCATTCCAGGTCAGTGACATGCAAGGTAAATGCAGTACCGCTGTGCTATCACTTATGACTTTTCTGTTTGGTAAAGCACTTTCAAGAAGTTTTCAGCTGATCAATTCTGATTTGTGGATTTAAACAGTGTTTACCTTTTGTTTCTATTGTCATCTAAGGGCTTGGGGGTGGTTTATACTTGATATTTTGACAGAATATTTGCCCTGGTGAAGGGGGTGTGTTCTTTTTTTTTTTTTTTTTTTTTTATACCTGGAACCCAATTACAAATACGTTTGTAATCTTGGTGCTTAAATAAAGACATAGTTTTAAAAAATATTGATATTTTGAAATGGAGGAATGTTCCATTTGATCCACACAAGAACATGCTGCTCCCCAGCAAGATTATTCTCAGGCTAGGCTGGCTAAGATGAATAGTCTTGCCCACACTTCATCTGCTCTGCTTCAGCCCAGAAATCACTCTTCCAATTTGTAGTCATGAGAGTTCTGACTGCTTGTTTTGCCCAACCTATGCTCACCCTTTCTCACTGTTTGGATCTAGAGAGAGTCAATCCTAGAATTTATCCTCTAGTTGACTTCTATCTCTACCACCTGTTAATATGTGAACAAGTAATGCAACTTCATTCTTGTTGATTGTTCATAAAATAGGGACTAGGGGCCAGAGAGATAGTACAGTGGTAGGGCATTTGCCTTGAACATGGCCAACCCGGGTCAGACCCAGGTTCAATTCCTGGTATCCCATATATGGTCCTCTGAGCCTGAGAGGAGCAGTTTTTGAATGCAGAGCCAGGAGTAACCCAGAGCACCACTGGTGCAAACTCCCCAAGAAAAACCTCATTAAATACGGGATAAATCGGGATTGATTTAGCCACTTTCAGAAAAACTACTTGTAATAAAGTATATGAAAATAAAAAAGTTGCTTCAGTTGTTCTTGTAGCTCCCATTGCTATCATTGTTGTTATTGGATTGTTTTGGTTTTGCTGCTACTGTGTGTAGAACTAAAATTTCCAGCATTTGGAAGAGCCCCCACCCACCCACATTAGTAAATGTGGTCATAGCAATGAAACTTTTAATGGTATGTTTGTAGTTTTGGATTCAGAGTCCTGTACATCTTCTTGTCATGTATGATTTGCTAACATTTAGCACCTTCTTTGTCAGATCTAAAAATATATTTAGTCCCAAATGTTGTGAGAATGTGGGAGAGGAAAATTGCTTAAAGAAAATAAGAGATTTTAAACATGTTAAAGATGTTTTTGTCCGAAACGAGAAATGTATTGCAATGTTTAATACAAAGATAAATTACTGGCTAAAGAGAAAACTGCAAATCCAACTCTAAAAGCTAAGGGTTTTGTCACCAAACAAGATTTCAGCCTTAATTTTATCACCTATTTTAAGTTTCATGTTGACCCCTCTATCTTCTTTTCCATCACGTAAAGAAGAAATATAATTACTTCCTAGAAGGATCATAATTCTTAAAGACTAGTAAGAAGATGAAGTTTCAAACTCGTAGTTGCTTTTGCCATTCTTGATTTTTTAATTACAAATACCTACCTAATCTATACATAGAGAGAGAGCCATGATTTTGTAAGGGAAGACAGATACTTTGTCAGCACTCAGATAACCCTGGTTTCAGAGCTTCCTGCTTCTCGCTGATTAAATGCTGCTACCTTTCCTGTTTGTCAATTCCCGCTTCAGCATAGTCGAGTAGGTGAGGATTTCCCTGCTAGGTCAGCTTCAACCTGCTCTGGGCCTGGAGAAGGAAACTTGGAAGAAAATTGTAAACAGGTAGATTTAAACATGTCAACTAATTCGATTAAATACAAAAAGCTCTTCATTGTGTTTTCATTGATTAATATCCACTACCCTTATGAAGACTCTGGAAAGAGTTTGAAGAAATCTAAAATTAAAATAATACTAAGCATGTGCATGTGTGCCTCTGAAGTGTTTGTTTTGGTGTATTTTATGATTATCTTTCTTTCCAAAGAAATGGTCAGTGTAGAATATCACTCCCTAATTTTAATGAAATAATAAAGGAGATAAAATAAGACCTACGTGAAGGTTTTGAAATACCTTCTCCTTGGTGTAAATTTTTTGGGAAGGGGACCACACCCAGCGATGGTGACCAGGGGTTATTCCTGGCGCTCTGCTCAGAAATCGCTCCTGGCAGGCAGCACGGGGACCATATGGGATGCATGATTCAAACCATCGTTGGTCCTGGGTCGGCCTCTTGCAAGGCAAATGCCTCACTGCTGTGCTATCTCTCTGGCCCCTGGTAAATTTTTTAAAAAAATTTTAATGAAAATATGAAGGGGGTAGAAACAGTTGTTTAGTAATTTAGAAATTTCTCTCTTCCAAATTTAAATTATTCCCTAAAAATAGCATTTAATTAAACATACTTTTTTTTTTTTTTTTTTTTTTTTTTTTTTTGGGTTTTTGGGCCACACCCTGTGACGCTCAGGGGTTACTCCTGGCTATGCGCTCAGAAGTTGCTCCTGGCTTCTTGGGGGACCATATGGGACGCCGGGGGATCGAACTGCGGTCCGTCCTAGGCTAGCGCAGGCAAGGCAGGCACCTTACCTCCAGCGCCACCGCCCGGCCCCTAAACATACTTTTTTTAATTTCCTTTGTGGAAGAATTTTTTTTAACACCAAATTCAAGGTATTGATGTCATGGAAATTCTCCAATAGTGGCATATTCCCTCCTTCCCTCCCTCCCTCCCTCCCTCCCTCCCTCCCTCTCTCTCACTGTTCCTCCCTTCCTCCCTTCCTCCCTCCCTTCCTCCCTCCCTCCCTCCCTCCCTCTCACTGTGCTATCACTTTAACCTCTGTTCTTTAAAGTTGTCATTTGATCTTCAAAATACTCTTAGATTGTCCATTTGAAAAAGCAGTACTCACGTTCTGTGCCTCTTTTGAAAGGCAAGAAGATAAAGGTGGGACAGAGACATGACTTGTTTTTCACTTTTATTCCACTTTTTGGGGGGAGGTTGGACTTTTTTGAGGCACACCTGGTGGTGCTCAAGCCTTACTCCTGGTTCTGTACTCAGGGATCACTCATGACAGTGCTCAGGGAACCTCATAGGTGCCCATATTCATCACATGCCAACACTAGCACTTTACCTGCTATAGTATCACTCAAAACCCAATACTACATTTTTCAGTGCATTATTTAATGTGAAATAAACCTTAGATTAATAAGTAAATCAATCCCTTCAATGCATCTCCATGTTTGGAAGCTTTCCTTTAATGAGATTTATTGATTCCAATGCTAAATATGACTGAGTTTCATCCTTACTTAAATCCTAGCATTTTGATATCTCACTAATGCAGTTTAGATAAAATATTGCGTGTATACTATATCCAACTAGCCTCACAATTCCCTTTTTCTTTAATTTTGTAGCAAAACTCAACTTGTGGATCATTAAGGAAAGGTTTCATTAGTGGATAGAATTTAAAGACGAAACACTGTTTTCCTACACCTGTGACTTAGCCCTATACGTTTTTTCTTCTTTAATATGTTTACTAGCTTCCAAGGAAAATCACAAGAATTTAGTAACATTCTGTGACTAAGTAATCTCCAAGCATAGAGCCAGGAGTAAACCCTGAGCACTGCCAGCTCCCCCCAACACACACACACACACACACACACACACACACACACACACACACACACACACAATTGATATGAAGTAGTACAGTTTTTAGGTGTGTTGCCTTGAATTTCTTTCCATTTCTCAAGATCCCTCTAATTTTATAATTTGCTTAATGAAAAAAGCTTGTTTGTGGTATTAGATATTCCAAAAAGATAGTAATTTATTTTGCATAAAAATGTTTCCAAGGAGGGACTGGAGAGGTGGTTCAAGCAGTAAGGTATCTGCCTTGCGCATGCTAGTTAGCCTAGGACGAACCTTGGTTCAATCCCCTGGCATCCCATATGATTCCCCCAAGCCAGGAACAATTTCTGAGCACATAGCCAGAAGTAACCCCTGAGCATCACTGGGTGTGGCCCAAAAAACAACACCCCCCCCCCCAAAAAAAAATGCTTCCAAGGACTGGAGACATAGTTCAAGGGTTCAGGTATATGCTTGCATACAACCTGCTACTGAACTGAATATAATTCCAAAGTGCAGAACTATGAGTAAGCCCTGAGCACAGCCAGATGTGGCTCAAACTTGGTCCTTTCTCCAAAATACACTTCAAAAATAATGACACATTTTACAATTTTCAAGTGCCATTTTTAGATAAAACATATGCCTTAGGGACTGGCGAGATGGCGCTAGAGGTAAGGTGTCTGCCTTGCAAGAGCTAGCCAAGGAAGGACCGCGGTTCGATCCCCCAGCGTCCCATATGGTCCCCCCAAGCCAGGGGCAATTTCTGAGCGTTTAGCCAGGAGTAACCCCTGAGCATCAAACAGTGTGGCCCGAAAGAATAAACAAAAACATATGCCTTGTATTTCATTATTAAATGGATAACATTGATTTTTTTCCCCTCTGCTGAAATTCAAACCAGCGTCTTTCTCTTTGGTAGTTTTTTCTGTTTCTGCATGTGTTTTTTTCCTAACATCTAATTTTTGTTCTTATTTTAATGCACAGATTATTTTTGCATGGTTTGATATTTGCTCTTACATAAGTATAAAACATGGTAACAGTTAAGCAATAGTAATGGATTTCTTTCAAATAATGATTTGTTAAGAATGTTTCAAAAATGAAATGTATTTCATTTTCATTTCAGGTCATGTATTTTAGAATAGTAATGATAAGGTGTTTGTTGTTGTTTTTATGCCACCTCATAAAAACAGACTGATTCCCTTTTTACTCAGTTTGGATAAATAGGCTACTAATAATTGTATTTGCAGTTCAAGGGAGGGAAAGTGAGATGCTGAATGAAAAGAACTATGCTTACTGCATAATTTAGACATATTGGAATATAAATTTCCATTTTGCAAAAATATTACATTCATGATCTCATAAAATTTATTGTGAGTTTGGTTATATCTTTTTGGGTATTTGGAATTTTTTCTTCGCCAGGAACAAAACAGTGTTATTATCTTAATTGGACCTTAATTTTAGCATTGTGAATGAGAGCAATGAAATGTTTTGAGGTGTTTATTGTCAAAGAATTTCTTACTAGCCTCGTTTTTATGTAATTTCTATATTATAGGAAATATTCAGAATAATTACTGTCAAAAAATAGTCTTTAGAAGAATCAGTCTGCTTTTAGGCAAAAGATACTCAACTGAGTTTTCCTTTCTTTTGACTTCTAGACATTTGTTTTTACTAAATTTTTTTCTTGGCATTGTATTTGCTAAATTAAAACCTTTATATCTCATTCCTTATGCATCATAATTTAGACTTGCATACTACCTTAGTGCAGTAGGAAGCATATCACGTTCTGGAGAAGCATGGCTCTCTTGATAACAGCTTGCTTCAGCTAATGGCTTTACATGCCTTGCTGCAAGCAGTCTACCTGTGTGTTGATTCAGTTAATAAAGAAGAACAGAACATTTTCAAAAGACAGAAAAGTATGCTTTTAATATATAAAAGAGATATTAACTGCTTGGTTTCCCAAAAGCCATCTCTCCTCAATTTGTTATTAAAGTAGGACTTTTTCAGATGTGTTTAAGATCTACTTTTTTCTGAAATTTCATGGTTCATGGAACAGATTTGAGGAAAGTGGGTTTGGGGGCTGAAGAGATAGTAAAGACATTTATTTAGGCACTTGTCTTGCATATGCTAAGTCCCAGGATCTCAGTCCCCAAACACTTGTTCACTTGAACGCTGAACAGGAATAAGCCCTCTGTACTGCCAGGTATGACCCAACAGTTAAAGGACAAAAAGATGGTTTCTCAAGATAACAAAAACAAAAAGTTATTGTAGGGGTTGGAGAGATAGTACAACCTATAGGGTACTTGCCTTGCACATAGCTGAACTGGGTTTGATTGCTGATATCCCCATATGGTCTTCTGAGCCTTCCCAGCACAGAGCTATGAGTAAACATAGATATTGTGTAAGATATTTTAGTCTATTTAGAAACTTGTTCTTACCACAGTACAGTGGGAGCCTGTCTAGTGTTAATTTAATGGAGTCAGTAATCTTTAGCCCTTTACATTTTTTCTTCTTTAATGATATGTTTAGTAGCTTCCTAGAAAATCAAGGAACATTACAAAAACTTATTAACATGCTGTAGGACATTTAAATGAAGATAGGGCTTATTTTCCAGAATGCTATTTGACTATTATATGGGGATCACTATTTTCCCCAGGTGTTTTTGGTTATGTTTTAAATATCAAACATATCCTCGTATTATTTTATTCATGCAACCATGTTGTCTTTTGTAATCCTCATGAACATTTTTTTTTACCAAAGCATCTATTGTGCATTACATAAATTAATCTTTTTTCTTTTTAGGCAGCACAAATTGTGCTGATCTCTCTGTTTGAATTGAATACTCCAGAATTTACCATGTTACTTGGTGCCTTGCCAAAAACATTCCAGGATGGTGCCACTAAACTCCTTCATAACCACCTCAAGAATTCTAGTAACACCAGTGTGGTAAGTGCTTTGATCGTGATGTGTATGTGTGTATGGAAGATGTTGTCTCTGCCTGGGTTGTTTAGAACTTACTCTAACAGAATAAACTGCTGTCAAGTTGTTTTCATTTAAAAATCTGTGAGTCTCTGAATGCGTGAACCTGACCTTTAAATGTGGCCTCTTTTATTTCAGAGGCTCACCTGAAGGTTCTCAGGCCTTAATCCTAGCTCTGTATTCAGGGATCATTCCTGACAGGGTCCCAGGAACCATATGAGATACCAGGAATTAAACCTAGTCAGCCATTGTGTAAGGCTGTTCTATCACTTCAGCCCAAATGTTGCCTTTTCTTAAGTTATGTTGTTCAGCCAGTTTAAAGTTTTCTAGATTGTTTAGTCAGTCCTTCAGTCATGAAGTTAAGTTAATCTTTTGTTTGTTGTATCCACACTATGATGATGCAAATGCTCAGTTGCACCTGTTATGCTAGTACAATCAATCAAAAGTAAATAAAATATTGAGATTCAGGAATGTTTTTCATTTTTGGTATTTAAGTTTTGACCATATCACTTTGCTTATGCAAATTCTTCCCACTAATTTCATTGTCATTTAAAAGTCCAAGGGAATTGCGGAGCTCTATTCTGTATGAAGACGTTGAATAATGGTGCTTATTCTTCCTTTTCCTAGAGTTCTCCAAGCAATACAATTGGCCGGACACCCTCCCGACATACCAGCAGTAGAACCAGCCCCCTAACCTCACCCACCAACTGTTCCCATGGGGGCTTGTCTCCAAGGTAAGCCATTTCAGCAGAAGTACACTACTAAGTAGAGCACCTCAGATGTCAAATGTTTTAGACAAAAATTAAGATTAAAACAGAAGTGGATGTCAGGTGATCAGGGTCCTTACCCACACCTTATCTGTACAGTCTTAGACAAATTGTATGGTGAAAGGAGCTAAATGTCCCCTGAGACTTCTTACTCTAAACATGCTAGTACTACCCTGTAGGTTTTCTGGAAGTCAAGCCCAGAGTCCTATCACTGGCATGGCAAGTGCTTTGCCTTGGAACTACATCCCTGGCCTGTCCTATAGATTTTAAAACCAAAAGTTACATTTAATCATATCATTTTATATGGATGCCATTTCAACTCCTATCACCTGCTTTCGTAAGTGATAATTGTGCCTGAAGAGCAGTAGGACTTCTAAGTGAGTCTTCTGTAGTCTAACCACACATATCTTTTCCAATAAATGGTCATTTCCAGTGTAATTAATATCATTATGGGGGGAGGGGTCACACTGGAAGCAGAACATTTCTCTTTTTGTTTGTTTCTGGGCTACACCCAGCAGTGGTCAGGGCTTACTCCTAGCTCTACACTCAGGATCACTCACAGTGGGCTCAGGGAACTATATGGGGTGATAGGGACTAAACCAAGGTCAGCTGTGTGCAAGGTAAGCACTCTACCATTGCACTATTGCTCCAGCCAAAACAGAACACTGTTCTGGCAAAATGATTAAGAACCAAATCAGTAAAATTTGATTTCCAAATTACTGATTGAAAACATGTGAACATCGACCTTCTAAATATGGGGAACGACTTTAAAATGAAAATGCTTTGTTTCAAGGTCTTTAGACAAACTCCATTCGGTCAAGATGCTAGAAGTTTCTGAACAGTATCCATGGTGACACTTAAACATGAGTCCCTAAGCTCACTTTGGAGTGTCCTATAAGTCAGATTTATTTAGGAAAGAGCCAGTGCCTGGAGCTGAAAAATATCCAAGTGGTGTTTTGTCAACAAGAACTCCAGATCCCAAGAGTCACCAATATTAGGAAGCAGAAGGCTTCTCTCAGGCCTTGATACACCAACATCTTAAAATTAACTTTAAAAATGACAAGTATGCTATTTTCCCTTTAATAGGAAAAAAATGATTTTATATCAAGTCTCCAAATACTTAGCACTGAAGTCCTCATTTGCCTGTAAATATTTTGGAGCATAACAAATTTGCATTTTTCTTGAAGTACTAAAAATATTTTGTATACTTCTAGTAGCCTCCTGCCTATATTGCCTAAAGTTAATCTCTCAAGTGTCTACCTATCCTCCGCACTATATGTAGGAAATGTTAAATGTGATGTTATGTCTCCAAATTTGGTTTGTGTTGTAGTGATTTCAGCTGGTTATTGTATTTAGATACCTGAGATGTAACTCTAATGAAAACAATGTTTGAATCTCCTTAGGTATGTTCAAGATGTAGCCAATTCTTTCTCCCACCCCTGTCCCCCACATTCACATTTGTGTCTAAAATATATGGGGTACCTTAAATGAGTACCTTAAATGACCAGAATCCAGTGTGCCATCTTCTGTGTAAAATTATAGACTCTTTACTGGAGTGAAAGAATGTTATAGAAATTTATATACTTTGTGTAAATTATAATGTATAAATTGTGCTCTGGTATAGAAGTGATATTCATTGGGAATATTCTATAATACTCATTAATAACATTAGTTTATAATACAGAATTTGTACTTATTTCACTATTATAGTGTTAGCTTCAATTATTTTTTTACTAGAAAACTCAAGTAATATTTGAGAGAGACTGCTACTATAATTTGTCAGAGCTCAAACTTGGCGAGGGGCCTGAGGAGCTCAAAGGAGCACAGGCTTTGCAGGCTGGAGCCACATATTCCATCCTCAGCACCACTATGTCTCCCAAGCATTGCTAGGAGTAACCCTTGAGCAACTTGCTAAGACAACTACTGGACACCATTTGGTGTGTCAGTGAAAGGTCATTTTAGGTGGACTTTACATTCATTCCATCTAGGCTCTAGAGTATCCATAGATTCAAAGAGGACATTTAAAAAGAGAATCTGTTAGGAGACCTGCACTGGAGAATGTGGCCTGTATTGTACCCTCTAACTCTACCCTCCCCCCCACCCCCCGACTGAGAGTGACCAGGTCTGGAGACCTCTCATCTACCTACATTATTCTCCTTATAAAATAGGACCAGAGCTGTCCTCATGTGTCCCCATGTGCAATAAATAACAGGTACAATAAATGCCAGTGGTGGTCAACACTGGGCTGAGACTACCCTGTAGCCTCATTAAACTCCCCAGTCAGTTCACCTCATTCCTTTACTGTAGTCTTTGGTTTTTGTTTTCAGTTCTTTTGAATTGCAGGGATTTGCTAGAATTTTTCTTCCAGTCCAGGTCGCTGGGTCATTTGCCAAGTAAAGAAGGCTGTTCCTGGGGCCGGAGTGGTGGTGCAGCAGTAGGGTATTTGCCTTGCATGTGGCTGACCTAGGATGAACCTCGGTTCGATCCCCCGGCATCCCATATGGTCCCCAGGCCAGGAGCGATTTCTAAGCATATAGCCAGGAGTAACCCCTGAGCGTCACCAGGTTTGGCCAAACCTCCTCCCCTCCAAAAAAGAAGGCTGTTCTTAAATTTTAAATCTCATATTAGGGGATATTTTAATTATAGCATTTGCTGATAGAGCCTTCTATTATTTTTGGTCTCCCCACTTTAAGATGGCAGCCTGTCCCTCCAGTGGTACTGTGGCTCTTTCAGAAGGAACAGGCTTGTGGCAGCCTCCCAGCTCCATCTGACTGAACTCAGTCTCAGTGCTTGAGTGCTCTTGTGAGATGGCACATTCTCCTGGTCTTCCTGCTACTGTTTCCGAGCTTCCATTTGAATTAAGGCCCATAATGCTTTCTTGGTTCTTTCCAAGAATTATTTACACTGTCTGAAAGCACATATCCCTGTTCTCTTGTGTTTGCTGCTTGCTGTTATTCCCAGCACACACAGACTACACACACTCCACCTTGGTGTCTCATGTGAGTTCAAACTGTCCGTGGATGATTGAGAAGGGGGAAGCAGTAAAACGGATTATAAATTATAAAACAAAGTTCATTCTCTTTACCTCTCTATAGTAAAGTAGTAATCTTGCTCTGGTTTACTATGTAGAACTTTATCAGGGAAAGAGGAGACTCGACACTTAAAATATAGTGTCTTTTTCTCCCCTTCCTCCCCCCAAAACTTTTGCCGTGGTTTTTTTTATTTTTTTATTTATTTTTTATTTTTTTTTGGTTTCTCTTTCTGATTTTCTTCTCTGATCACTACAGTCGGTTATGGGGTTGGAGTGCTGATGGGTTATCGAAGCACCCACCTTCCTTTTCTCAGCCTAACTCCATTCCCACCGCTCCCTCCCACAAGAATCTCAGGCGCTCTTACTCTCCCAGGTAACAAGCTACCTGTTAAACTTGTCTGAGGTGTCACAATATTATGGCATTTCCAAGGTCGTCTTAGGTCTTTTGCAGAGCCTCGAAGCTGCCTGCGGTATGGCCCCAGCGCCAGCTGAGGTGAGCAGGAGTAGCGCCTTGGTGAGAAGTGTGAATAGGTGTGTCACAGGAACAGATGGCCAAGTCATCTACCCAGCAGCGTTAGCACATGGCTCCCGTGCAAGTCTTTTAGTCGAGGGCCATGCTCAGCACCCAGAAAATGCTCCAGTAGAGGCTGTGATGGAGCCACAACAGTCAGAAGTAGGCAGTTTCCTAAACACAGTATTGGGGTGGGCAAAGCATTCTCTCTGGGAATCAAACAGGTCTGTTTTCCCCAGATGGTACCAGTCGCTCTTGTTGGCTTCTGTAGTTGATGATACCACCTGATTCTCCTGATGGACTGTCATGTGGTGATGGTCTGAGGGCACCAGCCCTGACAGGCAGTGCTGAGGAGGTGCTTTCACTGTTGGATTTCACTGGAGGTGCCAGTTGCTTAGAGAGAGCCACCAGTGAACTCCATCCCCATCCCCACCCCTGGCCTTGCCTGCATGGCACTGCTCCAGAGGCCAGAGGAAGGCAGGGCTCCCATCCTTTGCCAGTCTGTGCTTCAAAGCACAGACCGAGGAGCCCTACAAATGATAAGTCTTTGGAAATATTTTATAAAGATCTGGCAGTTGGTGATTCCCCCCCACCAGAGGCTTGAAATGGTGAGTGAAGGTTGGGGTGGGGGGCGCTGTAGCTGAATGATTTGTGGTCTCTGGTAAGATGAGACTATTGAGTCTTCACAGAGAGCTCTGCACAGGTTTACATTCCTACTTTTGTACTCTGAGTGGAATAAAGTTGTACATACAACATAGAAAACAATGTATGTATTGTACACAATAAAAATGTTTTGACAACATTGTACTAAGAAGATCCTATAATGACTGTTTCTGGATACACAGGGCAGGGGCACAAGGAGACAAAGATGGCCGTACTTTTCAGTGCTAATAGAACATGGCCCCCCTCCTCTCTCTCCCCTCCTCCTCTCCCACTCTCTCTCCTTCCCTCCCTCCCTCCCTCCCTCCCTCCTCTCTCTCCTCCCTCTCCTGTCCTCCCCAGAATAGCTTCTCTCTGTGTGTCTCTGTGTCTCTCTCTCCCCTTTCACCCTGTCCTTCTCCCCCAACCCTCTTCCCTTTCCTTTTCCCTATCTTTATTCTCTACTTCCCTCTCTTCTTCAGTTCCTCTTCTCTCCTCTCCACTCTCCCTTTTTCTTCCTTTTTCTCCCACACAGACAAAGCTAGTTTATTGACTGCAAACTGCATGCTGGCCTATGTTTCTAATGGGTACTCAGCTGCACCCTTAGTCACAGTCAGTCATAGTCATCCTTTGCAAAGGGCCTCCCTCTTTCAGAATCATCTCTCATGTCTGCTCATAGTAATAGAGCTATGGTTGACTTAATATACCTATAGCCATCAGAGTATGATGGTATTATAGCCACCCAGACATCCAGTGTCAACTGGAGTCTTTACAACTAGAAAACATCTTAGTTATGTAAATAAGGAAATCTAGATCTCTTTGCTCTATGCTAATAGTCAATTAATGTCTTAACTAGAAATAAGTATCATCAGCCCATTCACATAGTAACTCTACCCTAAAAAATGACAAGATGTCACAAAGCAATTCATCTTGTTTGGTGAATTGACCTCTGCCTGTGTGCCTCCTTAGCTGAGGGCAAATACTTAGCCAATAGGGCAAGTTTAGGACTTTATTCTGTTTCAGCGACATGGTCTAACCCGTAGCCAGTGAATATTGACTAATTGAGCAACTCTTTCTAACCTAAGGGATTCTAAGAAAGCTTTTTAGTGTCTAATCACAGTGTTTAAATTGACTGAGACCTCACCTTTAACCTAAAAGATTATGTCTTTGAGCTATAGCAGGATAGAATGTGGGACAGTGATAAACTGGAGTTTCCCTAACAAGATTTCTTTTTTGTTTTGTTTTGTTTTGTTTTGTTTTGTTTTTTTCGGGCCATACCAGTTTGATGCTCAGGGGTTACTCCTGGCTAAACGCTCAGAAATTGCCCCTGGCTCGGGGGAACCATATGGGACGCCAGGGGATCCAAGCGGTCCTTCCTTGGCTAGCGCTTGCAAGGCAGACACCGTACCTCTAGCGCCACCTCGTCGGCCCCAACAAAGTTTCTTTAAAGTTTCTATGTTTTCTTTTCTGCTCCAATATTACTTTTTGGCCTTCATCAAAATTTCCTTTTACTTTAGAGAATGAAGGCACTCAATTGGGGTTGGAGAGCAAAAGTCAAGCCAAACCATGAAGTGGAAAAGAAAGTATTGTTTTTTGTAAAAGAAAGGCCATGTTTCCATGTGAGCCCATCTGGAGCTCCCAGTTTTTGCTTCAGACCAAGAGGATACTTCAGACCTCAAGCTAGAGAATCTAAAAGTGTCACTAATTATACTTGGCTATCCACATGTACTTCCAAATTGGAAGTCTAAGTTGGTTTCTTAATTGAAAATAAGGAGGGACATTAGCCAGCAGAATTCTTTATTTTTCTAATTTTTTTTTTAAAAAAAGGCTGCTACAATGATTCCGTTGAATTAACTAAAATGAAATATTTCAGAAGCTTAGGTGCAGATGATGAGATTGCATACATAAAAGCTCACCTTATCTGAAACGACATGGAAAATAATATTGTGACATCCCTTAAAAGCTGAACGTTCTGCCAGAAATCTATCCATTCCATCATTCTTTTTTAATTTTTTTCTTTTGCATGGGCTATGCTATTTTTGGTTCTTGTGATTCAAAGTATTTAAGGCATTTTTTTTACATATTGTATATATTTTTTGGTTTAAGTCACATTTAATATATATATGTGTGTGTGTGTATACACACACACATATATATAG
This sequence comes from Suncus etruscus, assembly GCF_024139225.1. Classification (NCBI taxonomy): domain Eukaryota; kingdom Metazoa; phylum Chordata; class Mammalia; order Eulipotyphla; family Soricidae; genus Suncus; species Suncus etruscus. Next base: position 65,412,140 of record NC_064852.1, on the reverse strand, counting down.
TAGCATACTGGTCAGATGTATAAATACCTTTGTTTACACAAAAACGAGTGTTGTGGATTATAGATTGGAGGTGCAGGCTGCCTCTTTGCTCCTCAGTCATGCTTTCTTCACATTAAAAGAATATTGCTTCATTGACAACCTTATGAACTTGAAAGGGGTTGAAATCTTGAATTCTGTTCAAGGTTTTAATTTCACCTGTCAGTAGCTTCATGGGATTTTACCTGTGAACGTGTTCAAGTTCACATTTCATTTTGTTTGATACCAGAGCCAATTCTTGAATTGGCGTGTACTTTTGTGATCTCTCCAAGTACAGCTGGGGCATGTGTTTTCTTTCCATGTATCAGAAAAGAAAAGTGGGTTCTATCTGGGCCACTTTTGCAATTTTAGGTCAAATGAATCTTTGAGATTCATTTGAGATCTGGCAGTCCATCAAAACCTAACTTGTCTCACAAAACACTGGGTCATTTTAACTGCAAGTCAGTAGAGCTCTAATCCTCCCAAGTGAAAACTGTTCAAATTTTGTCTTGTCCATCTGCCCAGATTTTTTCTTTAAGTTAGGAGAGACGGCTTAATCAACTTTACTTGTTTGTTTGTTTTTAAGTTACAGAAAAGTTGCCTTTTGTGAGAATGTACAGGGATGACTGAACAATTTTCTACCAGCTCTAGATATTTCCCTGTAGAATGGATTACTGTACTTTAGCTATTAATATATGTTGAATTATTCTGTACAACCAAGGATTCTTTTGGTGATGCTGGCAGAAATCAGTATAGTTGAAGGTTTTTTACAAGTTAAATTAGACCAACTCATGAATATTTCCTTGAAACAAGAGGCTATTTAGTTATCATTTTTTGACTTGCTGTTGGCCAACTGTTGCTTCATGCTTTGCTTTCTTAGACTGATCTCCCCATCTGCCGCTTTGCTATTTTTAGTGAGGAATAGTGGTGGTTCACTTTCCAGACATCTGAAGGCCACTTGGTTAGCATGCAGCTTTATATCCAAGATTTTTTGTTTCATTTCTTGTTTTGCAGCCCTAAATCCCAAAAAGGACAGCCCTTAATGTTATTTTTTCTGTAACGGACAAATCCTTCTTGCTTTTTGAAGTACTTTTAAATCTCCACCCAGGAGTATGCCTCATCTTGAAACAATATGCTCATAATAGAACACTACAAGCACAAGCATCTAGAAGAGTTTGGGATTCACAGCAGTCTCCTGGGTTTGATGATGATTTTTAGAAAGCCACTGGTCGAGTACATCTGAATTGAATCATAGATTTGTTTTGTTTCATTTTGAGGTTTTTAATATAGACTATTTTTTTTTCTTGTTATTGAAGTGACCATAGCCTGCACACTTGGTGGTGGGACAGGAAGGCTTCTACTTTTTGAATTTTGCCAGTGGCTGCCCTGTGATTCACTATATAGATCATAAACTCTGTTGTGTGTCATTGGGATTGCACTCAACATGTGGGGTGGTTCTTAGGATTAAACTTGTACCCTTAACCCATTCAAGGCAGGCACTCTTCCAAATTAACCATCCCCAGACTCTATGTAGGGTTCTGTCTTACAAGTTTCTGATATTGGGGAGCATAACCCATTCTCAAGTCATTTATTTTGCTCCTCTGAAATTTTTAATTTTAAAATGTCTATTCCTCTTAATGTAAGTTTGTACATTTGAGACCAGTAACAAGCAAACTATTTTTTTCCATCTTCAAGATATGAAAGTTATTTTCCCACTTTCATTACCTTGTACATTCAGTCACCAGTCATCATTCTTTGAGTTTGTGCATTCTCGTGGTTATTGTTGTTTCCCACTGGTTCTTATTGAGTGTTGGTGTGTAATCTGTTTGGAACCAGATTTGACAAGGAAGCTGTATAGTTGTCCAGTGGATTGTGTTCTAACAAAAGCTGTCTCCTGTCCATTCCAAGTCACCTTAAAACAATAATATAACCTTACTCTGTAAATTATTGAAAGTAACTGATCCATATCTCAGTTACTATGCATATGTATAAATTCAAGAAAAAATTATTTTTGATCTTTAGCATGCTGGATTATGATACAGAGAACCTGAACTCTGAAGAAATTTATAGTTCTTTGCGAGGAGTTACAGAAGCCATTGAAAAGTTTAGTTTTCGAAGTCAAGAGGACCTAAATGAGCCAATTAAGCGGGATGGCAAGAAGGACTGTGACGTAAGTATTCCTAAACTCAGAGAGAGCTCTTTGTTTTGTTCTTATTGCTGGTTTTTTGGATGCTTGTGTTTGGGTCCTTGTTTGGTGGGAGTCTATGCAGAGAATTCAGAGAAGGTTGTTGCATGGCATTAGATCCAGGATGGTTATTAGAGCAAGCATCCTCAGTGGTGAGAGGTCAGGGAGAAAATGTGCTTTAGTATTGAGGACCATAGATGCAGTATTGGCAGACAAGAGTCCTGCAGAACTGGGGATGAGGTGCACAGCCTTCTGTTCTCACAAGACTGTTGAAATGCACTCTGTTAAGTCTTTTAAATTTGAGGAAAATAATTGCCCAAATTATTGAATAAAGTAGATTTAACATATAAATAAGTGAATTACTAGATTAAAAGCATAAATTTGTTTGGAGCTGGAGAGGCTGTAATGCAGGTAAAGTTTTTGCCTTGCCTGCTTGTGGCCACCCTAGGTTCGATTCCTGACACCACATATGGTTCTCTGAGCCCACTAGGATTAGTTCCTGAGTGAGGAGTCAGGAGCATCCTCTGAGAATCTCAGTGTATGACCTGAAAAGCAAAAGCAAATCCACTCAGTTGTCACTAAGATCTGTATCAAATCGGATAATCACAAATTGAAATTTGAATGACAAGCAGGCAGGGTTCAAGTGAGAGATCTCTGACTCTCCTAATACTTTTGAAGACATCAAGAAAAGATTTATTCAAAGTTCTGAGGAAGAATTGACAATGTGCTGTGTTCCAGGTGTCTCGTGATGGTGGAGTCGTCCCCCTTGGCTCCGAAGGCCGGGGAGGCAGTGACGTGGTAGAAGGTGGCAGAACAGCTCTGGACAACAAGACCTCTCTCCTCAACACCCAGCCACCACGCGCTTTCCCAGGGCCTCGGGCACGGGAGTACAACCCCTACCCCTATTCCGACACCATCAACACCTATGACAAAACAGCCTTGAAGGAGGCTGTGTTTGATGATGACATGGACCAGCTTCGAGACGGTGTGTCCTCCTTTGATTGTCTCCTGTCCAGGAGAACCTCCTCCTGGCTTTCCTCTTATCGTACTACTCTGAGCCCTCTAAAAACTCGATCTCTGGTTACAGAGGCTTCACAGCTAGAGCACTTGGCACAATGTCATTAATACTGGTAGCCAGGACAGTTACACAGCAAGGGAAGCTTGCTTCAGTCTGAGGGAAGTCTTTATGAGGAACCTTCATGGTGAAGATTGAGTGAATTGGGGATCACACAGTGGGGGCAGAGGTATAGCCTCCTAGCACAGGACTCAGCCTTTGTAAAGGAAGTCTCAGGGTTCCACTGAGTGTTCAGTTCAGATCCTAATATACCCCTGAAAAATTCCACACTTCTTTCTGTACCAGGGTTTGTCCAGCTCTCCTAGCGCTACTGTAGTTAGGAGAGAAAGATACTAACACATATCAAGCACTGACTTTGCAATGGCTTGTACTGACTGACGTATATAATCCAATCCATGGGGTTGCTTCTCTTACTATAGATAGACAAATTCAAAAGGTTGAGTTACTTGCCATAAATCTCACATTCTGTATATAGAATAGGACTTGCCTGTTCTTTTTCTTTCTTTTTTTTTTTTTTTTGGTTTTTGGGCCACACCCGGCGGTGCTCAGGGATTACTCCTGGCTGTCTGCTCAGAAGTAGCTCCTGGCAGGCACGGGGGACCATATGGGACACTGGGATTTGAACCAACCACCTTTGGTCCTGATCGGCTGCTTGCAAGGCAAACGCCACTGTGCTATCTCTCCGGCCCGCCTGCTCTTTTTCTCACTCATGTGTTAAACCCAGGATTCATTATCAAGAAACAATTATGGATTGGTATGCTGGTAATTTTATCTGGAATTTAATTATTTCTTTTTTCCACCTTGCTGTCACATTCACATGTTTTGATTTAGCACAACAAAAATAGTTATTCTCCATCCAAACCTAAATTATATGTTTTTTTCTAAGCCTGTTGATATTCTTTTCTTCCTTTCTTAAAAATTTTGTCCAGGGGCTGGAGAGATAGCATGGAGGGAGGGCAATTTCTGAGCACAGAGCCAGGAGTAAACCCTGAGCACTGCCAGGTGTGACCCAAAAATCAAAAAAAAATTTGTCCAAAGAATTAAAGGAGGACCCCAATGTTGAATATACTTCTATCATGAGGTATGTGACTTGCCGTCTACTCTCTGAGCAGTAGAGATCAGAGTGGAATGTTCTGATAGAAAAAAAAAAGTCCAGTGTTTGAGACAGAAGGACTTCAGAGGGTGAAGGTTCTCCATAGCTGATTGTAGATGGGTAGCAACTCAGGAAAGAGCAATTCCACTTGCTGCACAATTGGAAGTGTGGGGGTGGGGTGGGGTGGGGGTGAGCCGGAGGAGGGTGGTTGTATGACTCACACTTTCTATGAGTTGTGAACTATTTTACTTGTTTGTAGAAATGGGTACATTTAACTTAATCCATTTGTTGGTTTTGTTTTGAGGTGTCATAGAGATTCTGGTTATTTATTCACCAGAGTGAAATATTTTAAGGGAAATGTGGGATAGTAGAGGTCTAGGGACAATGTAGCAGGTAAGGTGATTGCCTAGCTTATGGCTGACCCAGATTTTATCCCTCTCACCATATATAGTCGGGGCCCCCCCCCCCCGCCCCAGCACTGTCAGAAATTATCATTGAGTGCAGAGCCAGGTGTATGTCCTCCTGACCACTACCCTGTCCCCCAAATAGAGGTTTATCACTTTTTTTTGTTTTGTTTCAGGTTTTTTTTTGTTTGTTTGTTTGTTTTTGTTTGTTTTTGGTTTTGGTTTTTGGATCATACCTCAGTGCTCAGGGGTTACTTCTGTTACTCCTGGCTCTATACTCAGAAATTGCCCCTGGCAAGCCTTACCTCATTGCTATCTCTCCAGCCCCAGGTTTATCACATTTTTAAATCTTGTGTGTGTGTGTGTGTGTGTGTGTGTGTGTGTGTGTGTGTGTGTTCATCAATCTTAGAAGAAAAAGGAGTATACATATGGAAAATCTAAACAGTTCCTTACGGTTTGACTTTGTTTCTCTATCTCTTCCATTCAAAGTGTTTAGAGGGGGTGGAGCAATGGTACAGCAGGTAGAAGGCACTTGCCTTGTATAGGGCCAGGCTAGATTCAATTCCCAGTGTCCCATATGGTCCCGAATAGTCCCCCATCACTGCCAAGAGTGATTCCTGAGTGCAAAACCAATAGTAAATCCTGAGCATTGCTAGGTATGACCCCAAAATAAAATAAAATGAAAGTGAGGTTTCTAACGATCCTAGAAAAAGAAAGGATGTAGGGGCCGGAGCCATGGCGCTAGAGGTAAGGCATCTGCCTTCCAAGCGCTAGCCTAGGATGAACCACGGTTTGATCCCCCAGCATCCCATATGGTTCCCCAAGCCAGGAGCGATTTCTGAGCGCATAGCCAGGAGTATCCCCTGAGCATCAACAGGTGTGCTTCCCCAAAAAATAAACAAAACAAAAAAAGGATGTGGCCTTGTGTATTCGGGGCCTGGAACTGGGCAGGCAGGTAACGTCACAGGTCTGCAGCCTGGCACCAGTCCTGAAGAGTTCACACACTATTTATGTACTACTATTTGTGTGCTGAGTTGGTTATTAAGCTCTGGACATTTGAGAAGAGAGGGGATATTTAGTAATCAGTCAGATGTGATATAAGGTGTGCCATGTGGCAGACTTGTATGATTGAGTGGCTCTGATAGCTTGCAGGAGCACCTGACTTAGGATGCCATTAGTGAGGAGATGAGAAGAGAGTTGGAAAGATGATAGACTTGAGGTGTGTTGAGAGGGTGTTGTAGAGGGATTCTCTTCTTCATATGAAACGGGTGAATGAAATAAGAGTTTCTGAAGTTGACATGAAAAGATAAGGGGAAAGGTAATGCCTGTTGGTGCTGGGGACCTAGCCTCGGGTTCATGATTCCATAGTTGAGTGTAAAGGGTGAGACTCTGGCAGGGACTCTTAGAAGTGCTCGTCTCCTGTCCTGTGGAACTGAGGTTGCTGAGAGCAACTGAGGTTGCTTATGTACTTTTCCTTTGGAAGTGACTTTAGTCTTTCTGTCTGTCCCACAAGCGCCCATTGACCATTCTGACTTGGTGGCGGACCTTCTGAAAGAGCTGTCCAATCACAATGAGCGGGTGGAAGAGCGGAAGGGCGCCTTGCTAGAGCTGCTCAAGATCACACGGGAGGACAGCTTGGGCGTCTGGGAGGAGCACTTCAAGACCATTCTGCTCCTGCTCTTGGAGACTCTCGGAGACAAAGATGTAAGGAACTTTTCTGTCCCAGGATTCCCCGCTTTCTCATATGAGTCCAGGACCTTCCCAGTTGGGTTCAGCTTCAGTTTTAATTCTTATATTATACTCTCCTGTTTATACCAAAACAATTTTTACATACTTTTGAAGTGCTTATTAGTAAGGTGATTTATTTTTTATTTGGTTTTTGGGCCATACCTGGTGGTGCTCAGGGGTTACTCCTGGCTCTGCACTCAGAAATTACACCTGGTATTATGAACAATCTTGTATCCATGGTGTTAAAGTAATTAAGAAAATTAAAGGGATGGGGTGAGAGTGATAACAGAGGACAGGGTGTTTGGCCTGCACACAGCTGAACTGGGTTTGATCCCCGGCATTCCATAAAATTCCCTGAGCCTGCGAGGAGCGATTTCTGAGTGCAGAGACTGGAGTACTGAGCACCACTGGGTGTGTCCCAAAAACAAAGACTAAAGGAAAAATGATGGGAAAAAATGAAATTACTGTCAGGCTCGGTAGACAATATGGGATGATTGGGATTAAACATGGGTTGGCTGCATGCAAGGCAAATGCTCTACTCACTGTTATTGCTATGGCCTCAGTGAAGCATGTTTCATTAGAAAAAGACCCATTCTAGCTTCTATGTAGATTCTCTGTTATTTGGTGTATGGTAGTTGTAGGAAACTTTACGTCAGGTTCCATTAACACAAAAGTTCTTAAAACTTCATTAGTGTAGACTATGTTTTATTTTGTTTTTTAGTTTTTGTATTTTACATATTTTGTTTTGGTGCTTAGGGGCTACTTATGAGTGATTCTGTGTGTGTTCAAGGGTTATGCTTGGTAGTGCTTCAGAAACCATATAGTACTAGGATTTGAACCCAGGACACCTGCATTCTAGTCCATTGAACCATCTTTGGCCCCTATAATCCTCTTTTCACAGTGAACATTTTCTTGGTCTACTGTTTCATGTGTAAGAAAAAGACTCTTCCAGAGGCTGGAGCAATTGTTCTGCTAGTAAGGATCTTGACTTGCATGCAGTTGACCCAGATTCAATCCCTAGTAATCCCATATTGCTCTCTCAGCATCACTAAAAATAATTCCTGAGCACAGAGTCCCTTAGCATTCCATATGGTCTCCCGAGCATCACCAGGAGTAATTCCTGAGCAAGGAGCCAAAAATAACCCCTGAACATTTCTGGGTCTAGCCTAACATTCCACCACCCCCAAAAGAAAAACAGACATATCTAATTGTATAAAGTTCTCTTGATTCACTTCTCTACATATATACACAGTTCTAGTCATGTTTTTTTCTTTTGGTTTTTGGTTTTTGGGTGACACCCGGTGATGCTCAGATATTGCTCCTGGCTATGCGCTCAGAAATAGCTCTGGGCTTGAGGGATCATATGGGACGCTGGGGCATACTAGGACCTGGTCTATCCTAGGTTAGTGCATGCAAGACAAATACTCTACCACTTGCGCCACCGCTTCGGCCTCAGTTCTGGTCATCTTTATTGATCAAATGGCAGGGTCCAGATACACAATTCCTCTATAACTGTTTTTCAGATAGAAAGCCCTAAACACCATGAATGTAACAAGCCTAGTGTCACCTGAGTCATATTACTGGTCTATGATCCACATATGATACCTGTAGACAGCACTTAGAGGAAAGATTGATCTCCTCACAGCCTTACCCCCTCACTGCTGCCTCTACAGAATAGGAATACATTTTAAGATTATCTAGCAGTAAACATCCTTCAGAGCTTTGATAACCTAGTGAAAAAAAAAATAAGGGTGGTGAATGCTCAGTGGAGCCAGGGTGGTGAGAAATACAGTCTGTAGTGAAGGTCATTCCCAAGCTCCTGATGTGGTAACCTCAGTGGAAGGGATGTGAAGAGGATGAGGATAAGAATACCGGGACCCCAACTTCTTTCTAACATTTGGGATTATTGACTCCATATTAGAAGTAACAACAAACAAACAGTGATTTAAAAACGAAATTTTATTAATGTCTTAAAACAAAACAGTGGTTACTAAAACACTTCTGCATGGTTGGGCTTTGTCAGGGGATGAAAATGATGTCATAGAAGGAACAGGCAGACAATGTTTTAGTCTGTGACTTGTACAGGTGAGTGACAAAGAATCAGGATGTACTTTTTGGCTCTGTTTGGTGTAAACTCCATTCTCTTTTATTGAGATTAGGCGTCTGTTTGGAATGGCTTTCCTCCAGATGCATGACTCGAGCCTCAAACAGCTTGGGGCCTGTGCAGGCACCAGTCCCTCATGCTTGGCATGCAGAAGGTCAGGCACTATCTCCAGAGCTTCAGTTGGCCTTCAGGAGTCTACAGTTCAACAGAGTATTCCCAGGAAATGTTGAGATGCTTTTACCGTGGGCCTTCGTTCCTTTTTATTAAAAGGTAGCTTGGATGGAAAACGACTAAGGGACACTTGCCTTGTATGCTGCCAGTCCCGGTAAAATCCCCAGCACCACATGTGGTCCCCCAAGCACTGCTAAGAGTGATCCTAGTCCCTGAGCATTGCTAGATGTTACTCAGCAAAACAAAAACTGAAAAAACGAGGGCCAGAGAGATAGATAATTTTGTAGATAGGGAACTTGCTTTATACGTAGCAGGCACATTATAATCCCCAAGTACTATCAGGCATTAGTGCTAAGCACTAACTTGTGGTGTGGTCCCAAAATAAATAATTAAAAAGTAACACGCACACCCAGACCTCAGGAACCTAGAAATCTCTATAGTATGTTGTAATGAACCCTAGATGTATCAACCTCATTTTGTCTCCCTTGATTTGCTTTTGGCTTATTCAAGCTTTTGTTGAGTGCTGTCTCCTGCGAATGTCCTCTGCAGACACAGTGCCTGTCTCGTGGAGCTGACATCCAGGATACCTGTGTCACATAAATAGTGTGCTCTAGGTCAAGATGACTTCAAGGTGTCCAGGAAACATAAGCTGGGTATGTGGCATTGCTGAGCTGCTACTGGGGTAGTCTTTGTTTGCTGATGTCTTCCTTCCTCCCCATCTTCTAGCATTCCATCCGAGCACTAGCATTGAGAGTGTTACGAGAAATTCTGAGGAACCAGCCAGCAAGATTTAAGAACTATGCTGAGCTGACAATCATGAAGACTCTGGAAGCCCACAAAGACTCTCATAAAGAGGTGAGTCAGGCCTCTGGCCTAGGGGTAATGAACAGACAGATATGGTATATGAGAAGCAGAGTGTTGATCAGTATTTAATCTTAAAAAAAAAAAAAAAAAAAGACTCCCTGGGCCAGAGTTGTAGTACAGGAGGTAAGCTGCTTACCTTACATTTGAACAACTGGGTCAAGTCCCTTGCATTACATATAATCCTCAAAGTATTCAGCTAGAAACACGGAGTACCACTATCTGTAGCCTAAACTGCCCCTGCCTCCTTAACCCACCCCCTAAAAAACCAAACAACAACAAAAAAAAATGTCCTTTGAATCCTTTACCATAGTCATAGTAGAATGAAAATTCCATTGCTTCATAGTGGCGGAGCATGAATGCTACTCGGATCCCAGTGCTTCTTGCTTGGGTCTCTCATTACTTTTCCATGTATATATTGGACTCCAACATCTCTGCAGGGTTTTCCTAGGCAGTGATTTCCAAGGTTTGGTCAAAAAGAGGGATCTGCCATTTTCTTCAAGAGCACAGCATCTGGAGCCAGAGTGATGGCACAGCGATAGGGTATTTTTCTCATACACGCCTGACCTAGGATGGACCGAGGTTTGATCCCCCGATGTCCCATATGGTCCCCCGAGCCAGGAGCGATTAGTGAGCACATAGCCAGGAGTAACCCCTGAGCATCACAGGGTGTGACCCAAAACTAAAAAAAAAAAGCACAGCATCTGACAACCTGCTGTGGCAAATTGAGATTAGTTTTTAGGGACAATGTAGATTTTTCTTGCTCCAGAATCTCAGATTAGTTAATTTCCCTCGGGACTTGTTTACTTGTGTGTAAGATAGAGGAGAATGTTATTGTCAAGAGTCTGGGTGGGATGAAGGGCTGGAGTGATAAGATGTTGGGTGGGGCACTTGCCTTGCTCACAGCTGACATGGCTTTGATCCCCAGCATCCACCAAGAGTGATTCTTGAGTACAGGACCAGAAATAACAGGGTCAGTGAGATTGTACAGCAGGTAAGGCACTTGCCTTGCACATGGACAATATGGGTTTGGTCCTCAGCATCCCATATATCCCAAATAACTCCTGGGCACTGCCTGGTATGGCCCACAAACAAAAATAGTGTCTGTGGGAATTACGCAGGTATCCAGTGAGATGGCTCCCTTCTGTTTCTTGACTGCAGTTAGTGCTCATCTCTCTCCTCTCTGCACATGAAGAATAAATGCAGGCAATTATAGCACACTTCTTCTATCTCTGGAACATAGAAAGTGCTAGCAAACTGCCTGTGGGTCTGGGTATGCCGGGTAGGTGCCTATGAAAGAGCAGGAAAGACTTTTTCTTTTGTACCCTTTTATACAACCTGAAAACACTGGACTTCCATCTAGTTATCATCATGTTGCTTTTTCTTTTTCTTTTCTTTTCTTTTTTTTTTTTTTTTTTTGGTTTTTGGGTCACACCTGGCAACGCTCAGGGGTTACTCCTGGCTCTATGCTCAGAAATCGCCCCTGGCAGGGGGACCATATTTCCATGCTATCTCACCAGCCCCATCATATTGCTTTTTCATTGTTTTAAATGCTATAGCTCATCTTCCAATATGTAGACACTGACAAGGGGAGTGGTCTGGTAAGATCCTCAGTAAAAGTGACTTTCCCCAATGACCTTCAAATGAAAGGCATTGTTGTGCACAGAACCTTCAGTTACCCTACTGTGACATGATGAATTTGACCCCAAAGCAGAAAAGATAAATTCAGACTGCTGTCTCATATATGATGATTATGTCCACACTTGTAGATTCCAGCATTTGTGATTCACATTATCTTTATAACTTAGTGAAAGATTCTGCCCTGAATTACAAGTGAACAAACACTAGTCTCCATTTTTTGTGGCTGCTCAGAATTGTCTATGCTAGACAATTCTACTAGATCTACTAGATCTACAATTCTCTAGAGTTGCAACTTGATGGAGGACAAATCTCCCCCTGAGTGGGCTTCCCACACTAAATAATCAGCCTGAGCACAGTTTAGGGGATGTTGAGGTGACAAAGGTGTTTACTAGGCAGTCGCTGATGTTTTGAAATCTGGCCTGATTTTGTGATTGTGACAACATAACAAAATCCTTTCTACGCATAGTCATTCGTTTTCAACCATGAGGTTTAGATGAGTTAATGAAGTCAATATGTTTAAATTCTCAGTGAGAAAAGCAGTTCCCAAAAGCTCTAATTTGCCAAGTGATGTCCAGTTCATTCCTGGAAGGACAAACTGAATCTGGCCATGTGTTTCCTTTAAGGGATCAGCTGGCTTTACTGACTTCATTTAATTTTAAATTTTTACTTAGTGAAGCAAGGTAATTTTTTATTAAAATAAACTTGCTTAGAAAGATATAAGAGAATCGGGGCCAGCGAAGTGGCTTTAGCGGTAAGGTGTCTGCCTTGCAAGAGTTAGCCAAGGAAGGACTGTGGTTCGATCCCCATATGGTCCCCCCAAGCCAGGGGCAATTTCTGAGTGCTTAGCCAGGAGTAACCCCTGAGCATCAAACGGGTGTGACCTGAAAAAACAACAACAACAAAAAAAAAACCTTAAAAAAAAAAAAAAGAAAGTTATAAGAAGATGGGGTCGGAGAGATAGCACAGTGGTAGGGTTTTGCATGTAACCATGGTAGTTTGAATCCCGGCATCTCTTATGGGGACGTCCCCCATGCCTGCCAGGAGTGATTTCTGAGTGTAGAGCCAGGAATAATCCCTGAGCAAGAAAGAAAGATGTAAGATGAGAGAAAGAGGAAAGAGGGGAAATATATGTTGAAGAGAGAACACAGGCTTCTCCAGAGTAAAAATAAGCAAAGAAACACAGACAAGCAAGCAAGAGACATGTTCAAGGGAGAGCATGAACTTAGAGTAAGTGATCAACTTCATTTTTTATTTATTTTTATTTATTTTTGGGCCACACCCAGTGGCATGTAGGAGTTACTCCTGGCTCTGCACTCAGAAATTGCTGCTGGCAGGCACGGGGAACCATATGGAATGCCGAGGATCGAACCCAGGTCCATTCTGGGTCAGCTGCATGCAAAGCAAATGCCTTCCCTGCTGTGCTATCACTCCAGCTCCCCAACTTCATTTTAAAAAACCATCAAAACATTGAAGTTCAAAGAACCACTCAGATTGCTATCTTTTGCATAGGTAAAATCAGGTGGATCTCCCCACCCACCCACATTTTGATGAAATTGAATAGAATGTGGCATTTTGGTGAAATTGTGTCCTTAATGTCCCTGTAGGGGCATCCTGATATGAAATCCCAAAACTTTGACAACAAGGCCCTTAAGTAAAGATTAACAGAATGAAAGTGTATGTTTGCAATTTGTTTTTCTCAAGGGTTACAGTTTGCTTCTTTTCTGCAAAACAAGGAATTTAGGAGAGAAATTGTTCAGTGTCAAGTCCTTTCAGTTTGCCCAAGGGGCAAGAGGTGAAACTTGCTCCATAAAGTCTATTTAGCAGCAGTCAGTCAGTCCCTGGAATTCCTGTAACCCAGGGGTCTCCATGCTGCTGTCACCGATTGCCTGATAAAGCAGGTGGAGAAAACATTGTGTTCCCAAAGGAGTGCCTTTATTGGCAGGCCTTCCCTGCTTTGCATACTTGTTTGAAACTCACCTTGACTTGGTGCCCTTGTAATTTTTCTTATGAAACTTCATCCTGTCCCTTTGCTAGAAGCTTTCTATTCAGACAACCTATGTAGTTCATATTTGACTCAGGTTTTCCTTTTGTTGTTTTTTTTTCTTTAAAATTCTTCTAACCTTTCCCCTATTTTTAAAAAATTATTTAATACGTTTTACGATAGGTAACATGGCTATAGAGGTGTTCATCTTAATGGTTTTAATGTACAAAGTTGCTGCACACACAGCTACCCAAGTGCCCAAACTGTCCACTAGCCTGGTGTCATCTCTTGTCTACTTTTTCCTTCCCTTCCCACCCACCCACTCTCTTCTGACTGCTTCATAATCTATTTTGGTTTTTTTGAGGAAGGGTACACCCAGCTGCACTCAAGTTATTCCTCAGTAACTGCACTCAGAAATCATTTTGACAGGCTTGGACAACCAAATGGGATGCCGGAGATCGAAGCCGGCTTTACCGAATGCAAGGCAAATGCCCTGTTGTATAACCCAAAGTCATGGGTTTGTCATCTTGCAATACTGTCTGTTCCTTGTCTTGTTTGTCTACACACCACAGGAGTTATTTTTCACTGATCAAGTATTTGTCTTTCTCCCTCTGACTTATTTCACTTAACATGATGCACTCCAATTCCATTCAAATTACAGCAAACTTCAAGATTTCATGTTTGCTTATAGCTGAGTAGTATTTATTTTATTGTGCATATAAACTACAGCTTCATTTTATCTATACATGGGCCTTTAAATGCTAAGACTGTTTCAATTTTCTGACTATTGTAAGTAGAGCTGAAAAAAACATAGATGTGCATATTACTTTTTAAATTAATGTTTTTTTTAATGTTTGGGGTATACATGCTAATCTGGTGTTTAAGGCAGAATACTCTGATGCATGTCAAGTTTGTGTTGATATATGCATATTTATTACATGTTGCATAGCACATATTTTAATTGTGAGTACTACTTCTCTTATATTTTCTTAGATTCAGATATTTATTGGAAAGGGTCCAAAATATTTTTAGAACTCCTTACAGAGGCAAAATCTATTTCCTGTTGAATTTGTATTTTCAAGAGTTTTTCATCCTGTGTAAATTGTTTCCAGAACTTCCTTACCATAAGAAAAAGCTAGGTTCATATTCACAGACAAAAGTGCAGCTTCAGCAGCAGATGAAGGAGCATGTAAGCTGAATGCTGACATGGACTATCCAAGAGTCAGTCCTCCTCTGCTTGCTTGGGAAGAGCCAAGTATATAGTCTAGTTCTGGCTGTGAAACTATAACAGTGAAGGATGAACTCTTTTTTTTTTTTTTTTTTTTGGTTTTTGGGCCACAACCAGTGGTGCTCAGGGGTTACTCCTGGCTATCTGCTCAGAAATAGCTCCTGGCAGGCACGGGGGACCATATGGGACACCGGGATTTGAACCAACCACCTTAGGTCCTGGATCTGCTGCTTGCAAGGCAAACACCGCTGTGCTATCTCTCCAGCAAAGGACGAACTCTTGAAATGCCTTTTCTCTCAACTAAAATTTGTCATTCAAACTCTTAAAGAAAATGAATTAGATAGGTCTGAAGGTACAATGGTTTTTTAAAATACTTTTTTAATTATAAATATATATATACTTAATACTTTATTCATATAATGAATTATAAAATATTTATATTTGAATTGTATGTTTTTATTACATATTTAATTATTTGTTATACTCTACTCTAGTGCAGGACCATTTTTATACTGTCCGAAGAAGTATCAGGTTCTCAGTGTGTCTCAGCATTATTCATCTTAGCACAGCTAACATAGATGCTGCACAGTAGACAAGCCAGACGATTTGGATACTAGTTCTTTTCTTTATTTTGGGAGGACTCCCAAGTAGTGCTCCTGATGCCTGGGGGCCATCTCAGCAATTCTCAGTCAGCAGAGTCAATGTTTCTCTGTGATGGCCCAAGCACATAGTGCCATGAAGGCCCAACAATGCCAGAAATTACTACCTTGCCTTCACCAGGAGTAGATTGACTACATGCAAGGAATTCACTTTAATCCCTGAACTATTTCTACAGACCCAGGGTTGTTATTTTTATCTTATTGTTTGAGCCACACCTGGCAGTGTTCAGGGCTTAATGCCTGGCTTTGTTCTCCTGTAATTCTCCTGATAGGGCCTAGGGAGACCACATGGGGTGCCAGGGATTGAACCTGGGTTAACCATATGCAAGGCAAGCACCCTACCTTACTGTTCTATTGCTCTAGCCTAAGGAGCTTTTATTTTTAGACTCAATGTTGTCAGCTAGCTCTTAGACATGGTTTTCCCATAGTCCCTACTAGTGTTTTGATTTACTTCAGTGCCTCATTAATGAAGTTGCCGTGGTTCACATTCGTGTTAGGATTGAGTAACCATCTTCAAGGGCTCAGACCATTGTGACCTTAAACCTTTAGACCATTTTCTGTTTTTCAGAAAGTTTCATTGATGTCAACTCTATTTATTTTTATTTTGACCATATTGACTTACATATCTTTCACAGTAGTATTTTAGGTACATATAATCATTGAATCAGGGGAATACCCATCACCAAATTTGTCCACCCCCCACCCCCGTTCCCTTCCTCCAATCCATATCCCCCACCATCACCCCCAGAACTGCTAGAGTAAGTGGTCCCCTCTGTGTCTAGCTTACTACTAGTGATCATATATCTATTTGGGCCTGGTACCCTCCCTAGTTTTCCCCACTATTTGAGAGGTGGAGCTAGATAGTTCGACATACATGGTTTTGTTTGAAGGAAAGAAAAGCAATAGAATAAGATAAAAAATCAAATAAGCTGAAAATGGGCGGAGTCCTTCTAGAGGCTTTCAACCTCAGTTTGAGAGAGGACAGGAAAGAGATAATTGAAACACTGCAACAATACAGAAAGAAATATCAAATAATTTATTTGTTGTCAACTCTTTTAATTTAAGAATGTGTAATGTTTGTTAGGACTGGTAATGAATCTCTTCTTCAGTAAGAGCAGTGTAAGAGAATTGATAACTACAGATGAGTGTCTAAAGCTTTTGTGAGGTGGGAATGCTGTGCCAGAAACCCTGACTACTGGCTACTGGAGATTAAATCTATTCCTGGTGAAGATGCTAGAAGCATTATTAAAAGGACACCATGATGACATAAGCTTGGTTGATAAAGAATCAGGAGAGCTTGAGAAAATTGGCTTCAATTTCTGTGGTGGACATAGTTCCTGTAGAACAGTATCACACGTAGTTCATGAAAGAAGGATCCATCACTGACAACCCTCACTTTGGTCTAATGTTAAAGATCATTAGTCATCCCCTCCATGAGCACCTGGCTGAGTAAGCTGCATCAAGACTCCCCACCTGCAGAAATATAACAGCTCTTCTGTACTGGATCAAAATAGTACAGTGGATAGGGCCTTTGCCTTGCACATAGCTGACCCAGATTTGATCTGAGTGGATCTGAAATGCTACCAGAATCAGCCCTAAGTACCACTAGTTGTAAAGGGGGCACAACGGTTCCTGAGTGCTCAGATGATGGTTAGCTATTCTCACAGTTAAGTATTTTTAGTTAAAAAGTTTCAGTGTTGGGGCCGGAGAGATAGCATGGAGGTAAGGTGTTTGCCTTGCATGCAGAAGGTCGGTGGTTCGAATCCCGGCATCCCGAGTCTGCCAGGAGCAATTTCTGAGCGTGGAGCCAGGAGTAACCCCTGAGCGCTGCCGGGTGTGACCAAAAAAAAAAACAAAAAACAAAGTTTCATGTTTAAGGCATCAGAATCCAGCTTCAGTTGATTTGGCTTGTTTGAGAAGTTTGCTTCTTAAATATAATTTTTAAAAAGCCATTATTGGGGCCAGAGAGGTAGCATGGGTATAAGGGGTTTGCCTTGCATGCAGAAGGACAGCGGTTCGAATCTCAGCATCCTATATGGTCCCCCGAGCCTGCAAGGAGTGATTTGAGCTTAGAGCCAGGAATAAACCCTGAGCGCTGCCAGGTGTGACTCAAACAACAACAACAACAACAACAACAACAACAAAAGCCATTGTTATTTCTTGGGATTTTATTCAGGGCCATTTCTCTTTAATTTCATGATTTTTGTTTTGTTTTATTTTGTTTTTTTTTTGGGGGGTCACACCCAGTGATGCTGAGGGATTATTCCTGGCTATGCACTCAGAAATTGCTCCTGGCTTGGGGGACCATATGGGACGCCAGGGGATAGAACTGCGGTTTGTCCTGGGCAAGTGCCAGCAAGGCAGACGCCTTACTGCTCCATACCACTGCTCTGGCCCCTAAGAAAAATTGTTTTAAAAGAAATACTAGGTCAAATTATTTTTTTAAAATAAAAGAATTTCCGGCTTCTGCTTCATCCATCCAATATGATTATACTTTACGTGATCCTTTGGGCAAATGTCATGGCCAAAGACTGCCAGGCAGTGGACCTTAGAGGGAGCTGATAGTCACGCTAGATACCAGTTAAAGTCCTATCTGACCACATCCTCCCAGGCCCAGTCTTCTGAAATGACCCAGCACCAGCTCTCCCGGTCTTGATTCTAGAAAATCCAGCTCAAATTCAGACCATTCCTATACTGGTCTCTTACCAAAGAAAGAATTCCCCCTGGTAGAGGGATTCAAGCCAGAGCAATTCCAGGATGGTAAGAGATTACATGCTGCCAATAGTGAGAGATCTTGAAGGTGGAAGAGAGTCCACTGTAAGCACTTGGGCATTACTCTACCTCTCTGGACCGTGGTTTTTCTTATCTCTGAGCTCATGAAATTAAGGGAGAGGGTTATCTGGTCTGTGTTTTATCCAACTTCAAGATACTAGAAGTTTCTATTGAATAACAATAGGAAAAATCTGAACTTCTCGGTATACCTGGGTTCAATTTTGATGTGTGACCAGAAACACTATTTCCTTCATATGTTTTCATTGTTTAGCAAAAAGACTAACCCTGGTGACCGCACCAACAGTTTGAGTAGTTTTACACTACACCAGCTTGAAAGTAGCAAAGAGCCTGCTTAAATGTTTGATGACCAGAGAGGATGGGGAGTGGGCTGTGCATTCAAGGAGCTCATGATTTATCTGGTTAGAGCAAAAGAATCAACCTGTAGCTCAGAGCGAAAGCCTTGAGCTTGGATTGGCCAGAGTAGTCCAGGAAGGGTGCCAGAAGCAAGAGAAGCCTGAGGTTAGCCGAGGGAGAGAGTTCTGCTGTGAGCAGAGGCAGCTTGAGGTCAAGGGGCAGGAGCATGGGTTTAGGAGACTTGCTTGGCTTGAGACCCAGTGAACCAAAACTGCCTGTGTTCCATACACCAGTGAAAACATGTCCTCACAGGGTTGTTGGAAAGGGCCAGGCACAGAGTCCAGATGTGAATAACTATAGTAGCCACTGCTGTCAGGGCGAAATGAGTCCTCTTCTCTGAACAGGGGAATATCAGGAACAAGCTGTGACTCCTGCCCTTCAGCTTTTGTACCAGCTTCAGAAAGGTTAGCAGAAAGAAAGAAACAGAATCAGCTACAGGCAGCAGTCCAAAGAGCCATCAGAACATCAGCCATCATTGAAATCAGAACCTGTGGGTGTGGAGTTTGACAACAGGCCCCTCATCCTGCCCTTATTTGCTCACTGCAATTGTGGATGTGTCTCAGAAGCTCTCAGGATCTCCAAGATGCTGGGTGCCTAGAGACATGCCATGCCCTGACAGGCCTGCCCTGTACTCTTGACAGTGAGGTCAAGTGAGGTCACCGTGGCTGACACCACTGCAAGTGGAAAATTCTGGCATTTTTCTAACTTTTTTCTACTGAAGAAAGTAGACCTATTCTGAGTAGAATTGTCATATATTTTGAATGTTACACAGAACAACTATAACTGCATTTTTCTAAACATACCAAAAAGACTATTTTAAAGTCAATTTTCATGAATTTTTTTTGCTTCAAAATATTTAATACGTGTTAGACATGTGAAGTTACACTTTATACAAAAACAAAAAAATATGGAACGCTTCACGAATTTGTGTGTCATCCTTGTGCAGGGGCCATGCTAATCTTCTCTGTATTGTTCCAGTTTTAGTATATGTGCTGCCGAAGCGACCACCAATTTTCATGAATTTTAAAGCTTCTTGAAAGAAACCAAGGAGATAGCACAAGTGAAGCAACATGCTAGACGCAAATTCAGTCACCAGCACCCAGTGCTTCCCCAAACCCCACCCTCAGCATTGGTGATATAACCATAAGGACCTCTAAACACCCCTTGCTTGCATGAGATCATGGGTTCAATTCCAGGCTCCACCAAACAACAGTATGGCTTATATGTTTGAAAAGCAGCTGGGGGCCTGAGAGATAGCATGGAGGTGGGGTATTTGCCTTGCATGCAGAAGGACAGTGGTTCAAATCCCGGCATCCCAAATGGTCCCCTGAGCCTGCCAGGAGTGATTTCTGAGCGTAGAGCCAGGAGTAACCCCGGAGCACTGGTGGGTGTGATACCCTCCCCCAAAAGAGAAGCAACTGGATTCATCAGGATCTGCTTTTCACACAGGAAGTGATGGTCTTGTTAGAGATTGTTGCATTCACACTCTGCCTCCTGAACTTGATGTACATCTGTACACCCACACATGTATCGGGCCAAAGAATTTGGCAGGGAGGGGTAGAAGATAAGTCTGATAATCCAAAACATTGTGAAAATGCCTCTAGCCCCTCATTGCTTCTCTGCTAGGAAAGCATGTTAGAAAGGAGGAATTTCCCCTAAGATTATTTAACTAGTTAGAAACCTCTTATGTTGGTACATATCCTTGGAACTGTGGCTTGGCTGTCCTCTTGTGTAACTCCGTTGTATCAGGAATTCTTTCAAGGATCTGGTCTTATCCCATTGTTTATGGGGTTTCTGTCTCCTCATCATGTCTAGTGCTCGTTGGAGATCTGGACAAGGACCAGAGATTTGTATTCAAGTAGTAGCATGTGCTAAGAGAACTTAGAGTTTGAAGATCAGCCAGTACTCAGGTCACCTGCTGTGTCAGGATTGAGAGAACCTTGGCTGCAAGCAGGGTTATGTGGTGATCAATGCCCGGCAGTCACCAGGCTCCTGGACATTGCACTCCTGGTGGTGGCTGGGAAACCCATACTGGGGTGAGTATAAGAGAAAGTCAGGTCTTCATTCCAAGCTGGTAGTGGAGTGTGGGAAAGAGCATTTTAGGGCTCTCAGGAAGCAATCTGACTGGCCGTGGGCTGACAGGAATACAGCACACTCAGGAGTTCCATAGCCAATGAGTTAACACTTTGCAAAGTCAGTCTGCAGGGTGCAGTTTGTAGAGGAGTGGCTTGCTAGTAGAAATAGAAAAGGTCAGAAATTGACCAGGGTCAGAGCCATAACATAGCAGGTAGGGCATTTGCCTTGCATGCACTGACTCATATTCAGTCCCTGGCACCATATATGGTTTCCTGACATGGCCAGGAGTGAGTTTTGAGTGTACAGCCAGAAGTAAACCTTGAGCACACTGGGTGTGGCCCAAAATAATTTAAAAGAAAAAAAACATAGCCAGGTTTGGGTCTGACTGTTAGGAATGATCTTTCTGAATAGTTGTCTCTTAGCTCTTTACTTTGTGTAGGTGACACTGATCTGATATAGTAAGGACTGAAATCTAATATGGCACCTGCTAGTACTGCTCTCAGCATGGCTCCAAGATGTAGCACCTTTGGGCAACTGCACTTTATTTTATATCCTACAGTGTCTTGCATAAGTGTTTCTGCATAAGGGGGCCTCTCTGCCTTTAGTTCAGAGTGGTCCCCCCTTTTTTTTCCTTGTTGGGAAGCTCTGTTTGTCCAATATTGAGTTCTGGTCTCTACTTGTAGATTGGGAAACTGTCTTTGGTGCTCTAAATTCTGGGATTCAAGTGGAGGGCCTGCATGAGAGGAGAAGGTGGAGAACAGGAAGGAAAATTGAGAGGGAAGAGGAAGAGGGAAAGAAAGAGAGAGACCAAGGTCTTAATTTTCTGCTTAGTATTTCTAATTTATCTAGCTCACCACTTATGATTCATTTTTCACTAAATGATTACCAGTATATCAAAAAAGTAAACATAACTTTTTTAAAAGCACCAAGATGTATTGTTTCAATAAATCACCATACTGCCTATTTACAAATAGAATCTATTCATATATAGAGTATCTCCATATTAGGCAGTGAACTGTTTTCTGTTCTTTTTTTTTTTTTTTTTTTTTTGGTTTTTGGGCCACACCTGGCCGTGCTCAGGGTTTACTCCTGGCTGTCTGCTCAGAAATAGCTCCTGGCAGGCACGGGGGACCATATGGGACACCGGGATTCGAACCAACCACCTTTGGTCCTGGATCGGCTGCTTGCAAGGCAAACGCCGCTGTGCTATCTCTCCAGGCCCCTGTTTTCTGTTCTTTTGCACCTGCCAAGAGTTGGGAAGTTTATGCAAATGTCACTTGTAACATCAAACTTAGTATTTACTTAGTTGTACTTTTTTTTAATTTGGATCCAACTGTATTTTCCAGTAACTTGACTTCAAAATCTATTTAAAGCTTGGGGTCTTGAAAAGTTTACCTGTCATCTTAGCAGCCACATCCAAAGTTGGGTAAACCAGGCCCCTGCCACTGAGTGTGCAGTAGCTAAACACTCAAATGACACTTGGTTAGGCTGACTGCCCTTGCAGGGAACATTCAGGGCGCAATTCCTTCTCTATAGGCTGAAATTCTGGCTTCAGGAAGTACAGTGGCAGCAGAATGAGACAGAATGTTTGTTTGTAGACACCCATCTCCATCAGCAACTCCTGTTTGGACCTAAGAAATTTCTTAAAAGTTGGGGATATGATGGCCGGAGAGATAGTACAGCAGTAGGACTTTTGCCTTACATGCAGCTGACCAAGGACGAACGGTAATTCGAATCCTGGCATCCAATATGGTCCCCCCAAGCCAGCTAGGAGTGATTTCTGAGTACAGAGCTAGGAGTTACCCCCTGAGTGCCACCAGGTGTGAACCCCCCCCCAAAAAAAAGTTGTGGGCATATGCTTAGAACTAAGGACAGAGTAAGTGATAGAGCACATGCCTTACGTGTGTGAGGTCTGAATTGGATTCCCAGCTCTGGAAGGACAGAAGGGAGGGGAGGGAATTGATTGCACAGTAGCATTAGTTTCAAGAATTAGAATAAAGGGAGGTGGAGGGACAGTGCTGTGGATAGGGCACTTGCTTTGCATGGGATAGATCCCAGTTGGATGACCTACATCCCATGTGGCCCCGAAAAAAACAAAATCAAAAACAAACAAAATTAGAATAAAGGCCTAAAGTTTACAAGGTTAGTTAACAAAAGCCCTTATTTCCAGATTTTCCCAGAAGGTGGCGCCAACTTTCCCCTTAACTTCCTAACATTGATTTTTCTGCTAGAGAATCCTCAGAATTCTTTGACTCAGTTTTCATTTCAGAACATTTGTTTGCTTGCTCACTTTAACATTTTTTTAACTGAACCAGTTGTTCTGATGTTTCTGTAAGGGAGCCAAATCAAACTCTGTGAATTTAAAAACATGCAGTCCAAATTTTGACAAGTTCTAATGCTCCAAAAGAAACCTTATCTTTAAGCAAACATTCATCAATATCCTGAGTAATTCCTCTCTCTCATTCTCTCCGTCAAATAGAAAAATATTGGATAAGGAAATTATCTTCCTAGCAAGACACACTCTTATTTTACTAAATTTGAAATGCAAGAATTCTCTTTCTAGTCAGACTAGCATAATCAGCTGAATTGGAACCACTTTAGGACCTCAATGGTGGGTTATAACTCAGAAGTTCTCATGGCCCTCCTACCTGTCACAAATCTACACTTCTCCCCACTTTTAAATATCTTCCTTCTCCTGTCTCATCTGCTGAACAGCACTGAGGGCCTCCTTTCTGTTGCCGGTGTTTGCTTTTGCTCTTTGTTTGCTTACATTTATAATCTTTGCTTCTTATGTTACAGAGAACACAGGGGCAAAAACCTAAAGTTCACCCCGAGTCAGGCAGCTCGCCAAAAACTTGGGTGGGTGAGGGATTGGCATATAAAGAGAGGCGAGTGAGGTACACCTTCGTGACTTGGGGAACTCTTTGGCGCCTGTCTTCCAGCAGTTTCTGCCTTGTGTCCTCAGACAACCGCCTTGTGTTAGCTGTAGCTAACACTACAGACAAACTATGTGCAGGTGAATTCAAGGCACATCTTTCCTGGGCCTTATTGGTTTCATTCAGAGGATTTCTGTGTGTCTGCACAGGTTTTTCAGTAAGCACTTTTTTCAGGGGAGCACACCAGGGATTACTCCTGGCTCTACACTCAGGAATTAATCCTGGCAGTGCATAGGTTACCATAAGGATGTCGATCAAATCTAGGTCAACCACATGCAAGGCAAATGCTCTGCTCACTGTACTATAACTTTATTATTGTTTCCTAACTCATTTCTTTTCACCCTGTTTGAAAATGAAGACCTGAGGGTTTCTCACTCAGTGTCACTTAGCTCTAGCCTAGAAAAAATGAATTCTCATGGTAGGAATGCTGTCATGCCCAGCAGAGGCTCATTGCTGTGTCTGCTTAAAAAAGGAACAGGTCCTGTCTTCTGCCTGTCCTCTTAGCCCCTAGATAACCCCCCCATGCCAAAAGCTTAGATTTCCCTTGGCCAAGGTGGTTGGGGTAGGGAGTGCATGAAAAGGAGGAAGAAAAGCACTTTAGGGGCCAGAGCGATAGTACAATGAGTAGGACATTTGCCTTGCATGCATTTGACCTGAGTTCAATCTCTAGCATCTCATATAGTCCCCTAATCATGATAAAAGTAATTCCTGAGTGCAGAACCAGGAGTTATTGGGTATAGTTTTTTGTTTGTTTTTGTTTGGGGGGCACACCAGTGATGCTCAGGGATTGCTACTGGCTATGCGCTCAGAAATTGGTCCTGGCTTGGGGGACCATATGGGACACTAGGTTAGAGCAAGCAAGGCAAATGCTCTACCACTTGCGTCACCGCTCTGACCCCGTCATTGGGTGTAGTTTTTTGTTTTTGTTTTTTAAAGGCATTTTAGGGGCCAGAGCGGTGGTGCAAGCAGTAGGGCATTTGCCTTGCATACAGCTGACCTAGGACAGACTGCAGTTCAATCCCCCGGCATCCGATATGGAAGCCAGGAGCGATTTCTGAGCGCGTAGCCAGGAGTAACCCCTGAGCATCACTGCGTGTGCCCCCCCCCCCAAAAGGGCACTTTAGCTTAGACTCTGTTAGAAATATCACAACCTCTTATAACAGCTCATTACTAGAAAAAAATTCACTTGATTAATCTCATTTCCAAAATGTTACTTTTACTATATGTCACTGGAAGGAGACTTGCAGAACCCTTGTGTTGCCCTTGTGATGTTGGTGTTTCCGAAGCCATGTTGGTCATTTGTAGATGTCTTGCCATATCATCATTTTCTGAACTAGATCCTTAGCCAGACTTGTCATAGGGGAGCTTTCTATTTAGTGGGAGACACTTTTGCACATTTTAGAATATCAAAATACAAGGAATCAGGTGAACCTCTTAAGGATAAACTTTTGTGGAGCCTCTATTGAAAGAGTGGTTCTAAAGGATGACTTGGCTTTGCTGGAATGAAAAACACAAGACATGCAGGAAAATGAGAGGAGGTTGGGTACTGTTACCAGCATATGGTGCAGTGGGCTCTCATGGCAGAAGAAATGGTAAGGATAGTGAGGAAACACCACTGAACAGGCAGGCAGGAGGCTGTCTGCTTGTCTTGGTTCCACATGGCTGTCAGGCTAGCATTTTAGAGGAGTAATTGGAGAAGACCATCCATACTGGTGTTAGACCCCATGGGTTCTCTGGGTTTGAGGGCACAGGACCCTACTTTTGGTAGCCTTCATGCTCCCAGGTTTATTGCTTCATCTGTGTCTCTGCTGCCAGGCCCCACATCTGCTTCTTTTGTTTATGGTAATCCTAGCATGCTTTATAACTGTAACCACAGCATCTTTTCTCTTCTACGTAATAGGGAAATAAATATTTTAGACCTGTTTTAGATTTTTTTTAATTGAGGCTCAGAACAGTTAGATTTATTATGGGATTGATCTTCAGTTTAGCTGGTATTAGGTTGGAGTAAATCCATTTGACCTTGGAGGCTGGTTTCCTGAGGATGAAAGGTTAAAGGTCATTCCTACAAGGGCCAAACAATTATGGGAAATATGTAGGCAAAGCTACACTTGAGGGGTCAGAGAGAGAGCACAACATGTAGGGTCCTTGCCTAGCATGTGGCCATCCCAGGTTCAACCCCCTACATTCCATATAGTTCCTTGAGCCCACCAGTAGACATTCCTGAGTGCAGAAGCAAGAATAATCTCTGAGCACTGCCAGGTATGGTCAAAAGAAGATTAAAACTCACAAATGGACTTCCTTTAAGTGGCTTCACACATATGTATGTATGTATGTATGTATGTATGTATGTATGTATGTATGTATGTACTTGGAACGAGATGCCATCACTGTCATGACAAGTTAATGCTCATTGATGGGGAAGCAGCTCTCTTATTTATTTTTTTACTTAATATTAGTGAAGCAATAGTTTCTGTTTATTTTTTGTTTTGTTTTGTTTTTGTATGTTTTGGGGCCATATCTATCAATTCTCAGGAGCTACTTCAGGCTCTGTGCTCAGTAAGAGCTTTTGTAGATGTGGAGGACCAAATCGATGCCAGGGATCAAACTCAGATCAGCTGTGTACAAATACCAATCCTCCTACCTTCCCTATCATTCCAGCTCAACAAGATAGTTTCTATTGAACAAAACTTGCTTATAGAGATGTGAGAGGAGAGAAAGAGAGGAAATACTTGTTCATGGGAGAACAAGGGCTTGTAGGACCTGAGCCTTTCTTATAGATGGCTTCTGGGAAGCTGTGCTGCTGCCCATTAGGAGAGAAATGGGTAGTTGAGGGGGTGCCTCAACTTTGCCTGGCCCAGAGGTCAGAGCTGAAGGAAAAGCAAAGACAGCAGAGAAGCCTTTCATTCTGTCCTGTCATTCATTCTGTTCCATCCCTTTCCACCTCGATTCCAGCCATTTAGAGTAAAGTCCCACCAGTTGCCTTCTACTCTGACCTTTGCCTCTTTCTGCTGCCCTGTCCCTGGGCCCCCTCACATGCCCAGCACCATGCAGGTGGGATGGGAGAGGATAACATGTCTCCACCTCTATGTGGAGATATAAAGAGTGACAGAGCAGCAGGGGAGGGATAGTGGGAAGAAAGCTTTGAAAGGCTTTGAAACTCCTAAGATCTGTCCAGCTTCTTTATGAGCTCAACAGGAATTTCTGAGAACCTTTCTACACAGCTTTCCCTCTAGTCTGACCTTTCATGTACAGTAAGCACACAAATCTTGTGTGCTATGGACACCTGTTTTCTTGTGTGTACAGATATTTACCCTTAATCATGTTGATCCAGTTATCCATTTTGGCTCTTAAAAAGATTAATACCTAATCCCAGTGTGTGCCCCCACAGGTGTTGGGGGGCAAGGATCTGACCTAACACAACACCTGGCATCAGGTCATCCCAGGGAAATTTCGCTCAGAAGACTGTGGGAGTTCTCACAGGGCAATGCTACCAAACTGATGGCGAGTAGCTTCCTGGTGTCCCTAACCAGATATCTTGAGGATCTGGCCCTGCCGCTTCTGGAGAGGGAACTCTGGGCACTGTGCATCTAGAAGATCCCTGCTGCTTGTGATCTTAGGACAGTATGTGTGTGCACCACAGAGTTTTGACCTCTCTGCCCATGAGGACTTTCTGCTTTGCCAGAACTAGTGACTCCGGAGTGTATGTTGGTTGGTCTCGAAGGAGTGCTTGAAGGCGTGAGTTGGTAGCTGTAGTCTTGGACTGAGTTGTTTCAGCTCAGTTATTTCAAGGTGAGAGGAGCTTGGCATGGCTAGCAGTTCAGGCTAGTAGTCAGACTGAATCATTATATTGTACTTTGTAAGAAAACTCATGGGCTAGAGAGAGATAATACAACACAATACAGGTCTCTAAAATCCCATA
The DNA here is from genome assembly GCF_024139225.1 of Suncus etruscus. Classification (NCBI taxonomy): domain Eukaryota; kingdom Metazoa; phylum Chordata; class Mammalia; order Eulipotyphla; family Soricidae; genus Suncus; species Suncus etruscus. The sequence continues at coordinate 65,384,878 of NC_064852.1, read as the reverse complement.
TTGTCCCACAAGCACCACCAGGAGTGATTCCTCAGGGCAGAGCCAGGAGTAATCCCTGAGCATCGCCAGATGTAGCCCAAAGGCAGAAAAGAAAAATCAGGCCTATTGCTAGTCAGTATCTGCACTTTTGCTCCTGTGCTGTTCATCACTGACTTAACTCTTCTATCATGGTGCCTCTCTTTGGAGGTCCAGCCCTTGTGAATGGTGTGATGAGAATTTGATCCCAGCTCTCAGAATCTAAGGCCCATTCTCTTTTTACCACTTCTCCTGTGGATTTTGCCCCAAGATTTCCCCCTTTATTTCAGAGTGTTACTTTCTGGTTATCTATGGTATATGTACTTAGTGTAACTGATGAATTGGGTTCTCTTCAGAGGTCAAAGGTTGCTCTTGGAGCCCTATAGTGGTCATTTCTCTCACTTCCTAAGTGCCAAGGTGAGATAATGAACACAGATTCCTAGTGAAAAGCCATTATGCACGGTGGCTTCAGGAAGATGCTTGCAGAGAGCTTACTTCTAAGTCTTCTCAACTGCTTTGCAATTAGATATCTCCAAGGAAACATAACATTGAAGTCATTCTCTCAGTTATTCCAGTTGTGAGTGGCCAGTGGAAAACACATGTTTTCAGGTCCTAATCTTGGTCAGAGACACTCACTCAGTTTCTTACACAGTAAGAACCACATGAGAGCTTATGAAAATGAGTTGCCAGGTTGCCATCCATACATGCTCTGATTTGGCAGGTCTGGAGACTGTGTTTCTAATGTGTTCTTGAAACTTCTGCTACTAAAGCTGAGGGGAAGCCACTCTTAGAGAAGCACTTTTCTAAGTTTTTGCTTTTTGTTTTTGTTTTTTTTTTTTAAAGAATCTTCCTGGTCTGCCTTTCTATGCCCCTCGTTCATCTGCGTGTACTGTCTTTTATGAAGTGAATTAAAGGAAGTGGTAGTCAGTGCATAAAGCAATGTTTTTGTCATTGGGCTGCTGAAATAGGGCTACCATGTTTGAGTCTCGATGCTCCCATTTCCTGAATAGCTCTCTGCATTTCAGGTGGTGCGAGCTGCCGAGGAGGCTGCGTCCACACTGGCCAGCTCCATCCACCCGGAGCAGTGCATCAAAGTGCTGTGCCCCATCATCCAGACCGCCGACTATCCCATCAACCTTGCCGCCATCAAGATGCAGACCAAAGTTGTCGAGAGGATTGCCAAGGATTCCTTGCTACAGCTTCTCGCAGACATTATCCCAGGCTTGCTGCAGGTAGGGCCCTCTACCCTGTACCCACCCCTCCCCCTGACAGTGACTGTGAAGCAGGAGCCATGACAACGTGCCTCAAAAATCACACACCTTTGCTCCTGTTCCTTGAAGGGGCGCAAGTAAGAGAGCCAGGGGTGAACCCCACATTAGGACTCTCAAAGCTGCATGACTTCGACACCTCACTCTCTCTCATCTGGTTTTCTCTTCTCTGAAAGGAACAAGGAGATTTCCTGGTAGCCTGGGACTGTGGTTCACAGAATGAGCTTATTTACTATAAACATATTTTAATTTGGGAGTGGGAGAGTCATTCTTTCTATAAACTTTTTACTACCTGTTTTATGGGCCCCAGCCCTAGGCAAGGTGGACCCTGAAAAATAGTCAAGTAATGGTCCTGGCTGCTATATGGAGCAAAGATCTATGGAAAACCTTTGTAAACAGGGAACGCTGAGTTAAACTCTGGGAGATAAAAGTTGTTTTCAGTATTGCATCACCACCTTCAGGATTTTTATCCTACTGAGAGACTAGTGGAAACAACTGGGAACAGACACCTGTGTTGTTACTGTGTTACTTACGGGAGCTTACTGAGATCTGAGAGAGAAACGTTTTCTAGATTGAGAGTGTTGAGAAGGACTCATGGAAAAGGAGACTTCAAGATGGCCCCTGGAGAGCCAGAGAAGAGAAGAGAGCATTAGAACATGCTGCTTTGGGGGGCCAGATAGTATAGTGAGAGAGAGAGAGAGAGAGAGAGAGAGAGAGAGAGAGAGAGAGAGAGAGAGAGAGAGAGAGAGAGAGAGTGTGTGTGTGTGTGTGTGTGTGTGTGTGTGTGTGTGTGTGTGTGTTAGTTATATAGCATATATTACATATAGCATAGTACAGTGGCTAAGGTACTTGTTACCCAATCGGGTTCCATCGTCATCATCACCTATGGTCCCTGAATAGCCTACCAAGAGTGTTCCCAGAGCTCAGAACCAGGAATAAGCCCTGAACACCTCCAGGCGTGGCCCAAACCCTCACCTACCACCACCACCCCCACCATCCACCACCCAAGATGCTTTTTTGCTAAGCGTATGACCTGGACTCTGTGCTCTGTATTATGATGCTACATTACTTGAGCTCCAGGCAGAGAGAGGCTCAAAGTCTAAAACTCTCCACAGGGCTGTTTGGACAATAGCAGGTCCTTCCAGTGATATGGGATGAGGTTGACTAGTAACTGAGGTCCCCATGGTGAGGAGGCAAATGGCAGATGGTGAGACTGGAGTCCTCATCATCAGTGACATGTGGTCCCTGTTCCTTCATAAACATTCTAACATATGAAATTTCCTCTACCTTGGGAAAAACATGGAGGAAGCTAGTTTTCTCCCTTTACTTCCTTTTTTCCTTTGTCTCTCCTTTTTTCAATAACTTGGGTAGGGGTGATGCTGCTGGGGCAGTGCTGCAGGAAACAATCCCAAATGTGATACACTGGTCTGCATCCTCACTGCCACACCCGAGGAACCAGCTCACACTTGACATCACCATGATCTTTGATCTTTCTAGAATGAAGCTGTCTAGAATGGTCAATGGCAAAGCCCAGTGGTCCAGTGATTGAGGGAAGCCAAGGTTGAACTCTGAGGGTGTTCATGGAAATGTAGGGGAACTATAGACAGTGAAGCCGATCTTTGATCTCATTTCCCTTTTGTGTCCCCTCTCTGACTCCAGGGTTATGACAACACCGAGAGTAGTGTGCGTAAGGCCAGCGTGTTTTGCTTAGTGGCAATTTATTCCGTAATCGGAGAAGAGCTGAAACCTCACCTTGCACAGCTCACAGGGAGCAAGGTACGTATTGAGTTACAGGTTGCAGTGAGCACCTGGCCTCTGCCAGCTCATCAGAAGTCACTTGTCGGCAGCTCTGGAGTCTGGGTGGGTTTTTCTCCTTGCACGTGTTTTACCCAGGCCTGCCTTTTCCAGAAGCTTTTCTCTCAAGAGCACAGTGGGGGTTGAAGAGATAGTACAGCTGGTAGAATATTTGCCTTGCATGTGCCTGACCCAGGTTTGATCCCCAGCATCCCATATGGTCCCCCAAGCCTGCAAGGAGTAATTTCTGAGTGCAGAGCCAGGAGTAAGCCCACAGTATCTCTAGGTATGCTCCCCCCCCAAAAAAAATTAATTAATTAATAATAAAAGGATTGTGGGCCCGGAGAGATAGCACAGTGGCGTTTGCCTTGCAAGCAGCCGATCCAGGACCAAAGGTGGTTGGTTCGAATCCCGGTGTCCCATATGGTCCCCCGTGCCTGCCAGGAGCTATTTCTGAGCAGACAGCCAGGAGTAACCCCTGAGCACCGCCGGGTGTGGCCCCAAAAAAAACCAAAAAAAAAAAAAAGGATTGCGGCACTGTGATGAGTTCACTCTCACTCTCAGCAAACTCTTACCCATTCCTGTTGGGGGTAAAGAGAGTGTGGGTACTGCTGCTTCATACCTAGAAGAAATCTGGCTGTTTCAAACCAGCTTGTTCTCCCTCACAGAGCACCAAGGAAATTAGGGGGATTTTTTCTTTAAAAAGATTCACCACCCCCATCATCCCCAGGTGCTCCGGGGCCCTTAGGCTATTTCCCAGCCTGCCTTATGAGCCTGATGGGTTTGCTACTTGGGCCTGGCAGTGACAGACTTGGAGGCACAGGGACCACTAGACTGTTCTCGGTGGGCAGTGGGGCAGGGTGGTGGCAGAGTTGTGCCTGGGTTCAAACACCAACCTGGAGCATGCTGGGCTTCTGCTCTTACCTCTTATCTGTCTCCTTAGTCCAGAAGCACCAAGGAAATGGTAACTTAATTGCTGAGTGGGAGCTGATGCCCTCGTGGGTCTCACCTGGTACCTGCTATAATGACACCTCTCTCTGCACTGGGCATGCACAAGACAAAGTCCTATCTAACCCAGAAATCAATATGCATTGGCTCAATAATCAACTCAAATCTAATGAACCTGGAGAGAGGTGGCAAATAGAAACCCGAAGCACTGACATGAGTCACAAAATTGGAAGCAGGTTGGCCTAAGATACCCGTTGGGTCTTTTGCTTAAGCAACACATCTTAGGAAAGCTGATCCTCAAATAGCACCTCAGTGCAGTTCAGCACAAGCACGTATTGTGTTTTTTCTCATCAGTGATAATAAAATGGGGTTAGCAGAGGGCCTGCTATAGCACTATTCCTCAATACAGCTGGTGAACATCTCAGCTAGAGTCTTGCACAGATTGCCCCTTTGTCCATGGCAGGGCCTGTGACCACTCAGCGCCACTTGGGGAAGGGGAGGGGACATTGTTCTCAGCATTGTATAGAAAACTTAGCAGCACCCCTGCCCTCTGGATTCCTATCGCACACTGCACTCCTCACCACGATCACTGGTGTTGTCACCCATGGCTACATTTCTCCCGAAGGAAAGAGGCTGAAGTGCTCGTGGTTAGGAGGCAACTTTCTTCTTGCAGAAGGAAAGCCACAGGTTGGATGGGGAGATATGAATGAGGCTTCGTCTCTTCTTAACTCTCCCAGGGCTGCTACTCATTCCCTTTGCTGACCACAGTCTGAAAAGCTCTAATCTTGAGAATCCCAGGCAGTACCTGTTCCCTCTCCCTTTGCCATTAGGGCGTTGTCAGTGGCTCCTGGCAGCACCTATAAGACAGTATTCACAAAAGGGAATTGGATTTCTCAAGCAGAGAATTTATCCAAAAATAATATTAGTCCGAGTTTATATTAGTTTTGTTGGGCACTTTTGGTTTTTCTGAGTTCAAGAGTTGTCCTGTCCTCTCATTGGGGCCTGAGAAAACATGGGCACTTTCTCATTCCTGCTCCACATTTGCATACTATTGCCCTACTTAGAGGCAGTCCTGGGCCTGGTGGTATGTTCCCACAGGGGCTGATTCTACCCTTTCCCCAGTGGCAGCTTCGGTTCACTCAGAGGCTTAGGAGGGTGAACTCTACCCCTTCTACATTGGTAACCCATTTCAGCTAGCCATTACAGCGTTCAGACATGAAAACCCTGCTGATTGAATGTGCAACTCCCCACCCTCAGTGGGTAGCCAACAGAACTGGGTGCTAAATCTATGTCTTAATTTCCCAGACCAGAAACAAAGAGAACAAGTCTCTGGCTTCCTGTTTCTCTCTGTGGCTAGGCCTGTCAGAACACTCTTCCGCTGCTTACATGAGGTTAATAAATAATATCAGGTTCTACAATCTGGGGCAGGTTTTGAGTGGTGTCCCATTGCTGTGACTGCAACACTAGCTTTAGGGGCGATTTGTCTTCCCATGGTGCCCCCACTTATCAGCCTTGCGACCTTATTCTACGTTTCTTTTTCTCAAAATGTATATTGCAAAATTTATAACATGCAATTGACTGTTTCTACCATTTTATAAGTACACTTGACTGACACAGAACACATTTTTGTTCATCCCTCATCACTGTCATCTGGGAAAGCTGAAATTCTGTGCCCCTTTCAGAAAAACACCATTCTGCTTTCTGTCTTGGGATCTGACCCTTTGGCTATCTCATTAAAGTGAGATGATACTATGTATAAAGCCCTGGGTTTGATTCCCTAGCACTGCAAAAAATAATTTTTGTTGCACAATATCTGTCTTTTTGTTAATAACGAGGGTCTTATGAACTACCCATGTTGTAGCACTGTCAAGATTTCCTCTTTCTTAAAGCTGAACAAAAACATGAGTGTTTGTGTGTGCATCATAACACTTTGCTTATCTGTTTCTCCTTAAAGGTTACTTTAGCCCACTTGTTAGCTATTATGAATAATACTGTTAGGAATACAAGTGTGCCTTAATTTGTCAGTCCTTATTTTTACATGATAACCAAACTGTGCTTCAGGGTATGTATAATACAGCAGTAGGATGTTTGCCTTATACTCAGCTTACCCAAATTCAATCCCCTGTACCCATGATCATCTCCTGAGCCCCCTGGAATTATCCCTGAATACAGAACCAGGAGTAAACCCTAAGCACTGCTGGGTATGACCCACAAAACAAACAAACAAAAAAGCCCAAAACATATATTTCTGTAACAGTTCAGATGATCGTAGTTGTTGTCCGACCGTGATGTTTGTGTCATGTTCATCAGGAATACTAATTTGTAACTTCCCTTTTCTGTAATGTCTATGACTTTGATATGAAACCTTGAAGGATGAGTGTTCCTTCTTTGATTTTATGGAAAAGGTTAAGAAGGATTGGTGGCCATTTTCTAAAGATTGGGTAGAATTTGTAAGTGAACCTCTCTACTTCTGAACTTCGCTGCACAAGGAGATTTCTGGTTACTTCTTGATAGTTAACAAGTCTTTTCAGATTTACTCCTTGATTTAGTGTTGGTAAATTTTTTTGAAGTTATTTATTACTGTCACATTCCAGTGACAGTCTCCCTCCTCACCTGTTTTTTTTTTATTTAAACAACTTTATTACATACATGATTGTGTTTGGGTTTCAGTCATGTAAAGAACACCACCCATCACCAGTGCAACATTCCCATCACCAGTGTCCCAAATCTCCCTCCTCCCCACCCAACCCCCACCTGTACTCTAGACAGGCTTTCTATTTCCCTCATACATTCTCATTGTTAGGATAGTTCAAAACATAGTTATTTCTCTAACTAAACTCATCCCTGTTTGTGGTGAGCTTCATGTGGTGAGCTGTAACTTCCAGCTCTTTTCTCTTTGGTGTCTGAAAGTTATTGCAAGAATGTCTCATTTTTCTTAAAACTCATAGATGAGTGAGACCATTCTGCGTCTTTCTCTCTGCCTCTGACTTATTTCACTCAGCATAATAGATTCCATGTACATCCATGTATAGGAAAATTTCATGACTTCATCTCTCCTGACAGCTGCATAATATTCCATTGTGTATATGTACCACAGTTTCTTTAGCCATTCATCTGTTGAAGGGTATCTTGGCTGTTTCCAGAGTCTTGCTATGGTAAATAGTGCTGCAATGAATATAGGTGTAAGGAAGGGATTTTTGTATTGTATTGTTGTGTTCCTAGGGTATATTCCTAGGAGTGGTATAGCTGGGTCGTATGGGAGCTCGATTTCCAGTTTTTGGAGGAATCTCCATATTGCTTTCCATAAAGGTTGAACTAGATGGCATTCCCACCAGCAGTGGATAAGAGTTCCTTTCTCTCCAAATTCCCTCCAATACTGCTTGTTCTCATTCTTTGTGATGTGTGCCAATCTCTGGGGTGTGAGGTGGTACCTCATAGTTGTTTTGATTTGCATCTCCCTGATGATTAGTGATGTGGAGCATTTTTTCATGTGTCTTTTGGCCATTTGTATTTCTTTTTTGTCAAAGTGTCTGTCCATTTCTTCTCCCCATTTTTTGATGGGATTAAATTTTTTTTTTTTTGTAAAGTTCTGTCAGTGTCTTGTATATTTTGGAGATTAGCCCCTTATCTGATGGGTGAATAGTTTCTCCCACTCAGTGGGGGGCTCTTGTATCCTAGGCGCTATTTCTTTTGAGGTGCAGGAGCTTCTCAGTTTAATATATTCCCATCTGTTAATCTCTGCTTTCACTTGCTTGGAGAGTGCAGTTTCCTCTTTGAAGATGCCTTTAGTCTCAATGTCCTGGAGTGTTTTACCTACGCATTGTTATATATAGATTATGGTTTTGGGTCTGATATCGAGGTCTTTCATTCATTTGGATTTATCCTTCATACATGATGTTAGCTGGAGATCTAAGTTCAATTTTTTGCAAGTGGCTAGCCAGTTGTGCCAACACCACTTGTTGAAGAGGCTTTCTTTGCTCCATTTAGGATTTCTTGCTCCTTTATCAAAAATTAGGTGATTGTAATATTTCTAGAAATTTTTTCTTCTAGGTTGCCTTTCGTTTTTTTTTTTTTATAGCTATTCATCATTTTCTCTTAAATTTTTATTTTGTAGGATCAGTAGTAAGATTCTACATTCATTTCTGATATTAGTAATTTGATTCTATTTGCTTAGTAAGTCTAAAGTTTTTTTGATCAGAGAAAATACTTTGTATGAAATCTGACTTTTTAAAGTCTATTCAGATATTATATTTGGTCTAGGGTCTGTCCTCGTTGGTATCTTCTTTAAGCTTGAGCAGATTCTGTGCTTTGTCATTAGGTTCTCTATGTAGCTCATATCTAGTCAGTTTAGTGGGTTGCTTAAATCAGTGCATCGAGAGAAGTCCCATCACTTCACATGAAAGGATTCATGGAACTAGAGTGATAGCACAGTGGGTAGGGCGTTTGCCTTGCATGCAGCTGACCCAGATTCAGTCCCTGCATTCTATATGGTCCTGAGCACTACTAGAAGTGATTGCTGTGCACAGAGCCAGGAGTAACCCATGAGCGCCACTGGGTGTGGCCCAAAAACCTTAAAAAAAAGTTTATGCTGTAAAGAACCATGTTTTTCATTACCCAATTGTAAAAATCATAATTTTCAAGGTAAAAAGAAGACATGGTCTGGGCCCGGAGAGATAGCACAGCGGTGTTTGCCTTGCAAGCAGCCGATCCAAGATCAAAGGTGGTTGGTTCGAATCCCGGTGTCCCATATGGTCCCCCGTGCCTGCCAGGAGCTATTTCTGAGCAGACAGCCAGGAGTCACTCCTGAGCACTGCCGGGTGTGGCCCAAAAACCAAAAAAAAAAAAAAAGAAGAAGAAGACATGGTGTAAATTACCATGTAGAAAAGAGCAAGACCAGCACTGTATTGACTAGTCTGGGTCAATCTCTGAGATAGCTATGGCGCAAAAGCCACAAGCCTCAGGGTTCATCACATTTCTTGTACATAGAAGCATAGTACTCAGTTGGTGTCCATTTACATCTGCCTGGTGGCCTCATGGGGGTTGGAACTGTATCCTGCTAAGGTGCAGTGTCTCTTGTCAGCTGATAGTGCTCTTCCGGCCCTTTAGTTACCAGAGGGCCCAACTTTCTTGTTCACCTCATTCACCACAGTGAACATCTCTTTTTTTTTTTTTTTTTTTTTTGGTTTTTGGTTTTTGGGTCACACCCGGCAGCGCTCAGGGGTTACTCCTTGCTCTATGCTCAGAAATTGTTCCTGGCAGACTCAGTGGACCATATGGGATACCGGGATTTGAGCCACCAATCTTCTGCATACAGAGCAAACGCTTTACCTCCATGCTATCTCTCCAGCCCCAAACATCTCTTCTTGAGTCCCTTAGAAACTAACCTATCCTCCCCAGTTGCCTTACAGTTTTAGCTTTTCAGCCTACTTAAAGCAAGACAGATTCAGAGCTATGGATGGAAACACTAGGAATCCCTTCCACTTACATGCCGTGTGTTATGGAGATGCTTGTGGTATCCTGTGTCTGCATAAAATGATTATTAATATGATCTAGCAGCTTAGTTTTGTTCAGGAAATGTTAAATTACCTTTTCTGTTCCCGGTGGTTTGAGAGTACAAGGGACTGCCCTTAAAATCACTGCATTCTCACATTTGCAAGCCCTTCCCAGAAAGCATCCTATAACTGGGAAATGATGGTCACAAGGCCAATGTAAGGATGTCACATATGCCACATTACATGGGTAAGTCTCAGTGAGAGAAATGGGTGCTAAGAAAAGGCCTCCTGGGAAGAAGGATTAGCTACAGCACAGGTAGGAAGCTTGACCTTCGACCTTGACTCAGCCACTTGTTCCCTAAAGCCACAGCATCTCACCCTGCTTGTCCTGGTAGCTTGGATGAAACCATCAGCTGCTGTCACCCCTGCAGCATGTGACGATGCTGTCAAGGTTTACCCATTTCACTACTCCCCTGTACCATAAACAGTGCTCCATACCCTTCCTGGGATAATCTGGTGCCCACGGCTCCTTCTCTGGACTCTGCCCTGACCCTGGTCTCTGTGGTCCCAGAACCTGGAGTTGTCATCCCCATGAGGAGGCAGCACTCAGGAACTGCTGTAGAACCGTTTTTCATTTGGAAACATATTGTTTTCTTCTGGCCCTTGGGTTTGGGCCCTATTTTCTGCTTTCCCATCACTTTTCTTCCTGCTTATGTGTTTGTCTCTTCTTTCCACAGATGAAGCTACTGAACTTATATATAAAGAGGGCCCAGACCACGAACAGCAACAGCAGCTCCTCCTCGGATGTGTCCACGCACAGCTAATGGCCTTGCCAGAGTCTCTCTGTAGCTCTAGTAGAAGCAGATGGTGGTGCCCGTCAGAGACCTTCCCACTTTCCCCATCATTGGCTGCCCACCAGTACAAGGAGGCCCACAAATATTTATTACAATCAGTATTTTGGTCCCTTCCAGCTTTTGTGTAGGATTTTTCTGGCATTGAATGTAAATGAAGTAAGGCCTGTATTGCAGCCTTCATACCAGTCAAGAAGGAGAAAGAAAAGCAAAGAGCCATATTCAGACACATCTTGTACAGCCCACTGAGCTCCTAACACCATGTGTGTGGGGTTCACTTTCTAAACTCCAAAGCTTGGGAGGAAGTCACATGTTGTCTTGTTAGTGATTCCATGGAGGTGGGTACAGTGTGTGCTTATGTGATTCTTTTCCGTCTTAGCCGACTTTATTCTATCATTAGGATCTCTGCATGGGCAGAGTCCACCCCTCTCATCCTGGCACCATGCAGAGGTGGGGTGCGTTCCAGTTGCATTTGGAAACCTCCAAAAATTGCTTGTGAATTGAGTGTTGGCAAGAAACGAAAAGAAGCCTAAAGGATGATGGCCTTTTAGTTACAAATGGAAGTTCACCATCATTTTGGGCTGGAGGCAAGGTCTAGTTTAGAACAACAACCCTGTCGTCCCTTTCCAGGCCAGGCTCTGGACCCCTCCGAGCAGCTCCTGAAGCTCTCTCTTGCCCCAGAGTGTTTATGTAGAAGGGTGAAGGACAAAGGTTTTAATCTAAACATAAAATCAAGATAAATGTATAACATCATTGGGGTGCCTAATACAACAATTCATGTATCATAGAAAACCCAAGAAAAAATGTTTTTGCTCCTGTGATCTTGGGCAAGCTTCTCCTATGGCACTGTAAAAAGATTTGCTTCTATCAAGAGAGCACCATCTCTTTTCCACTCCACAACCTTTGCCTGAATTGCTCAATTCTGAAATGTTCTCTGTTAATCTGACAGGTGGCAACTTTTCCATCCCATTTTGGATGACTTTGTTTATTTGGGGATTAAAGTCAAGGAGTGAGAGAGCAGAATTTTTTTTTTAATTTTATGGCCTGAAGTATTTCCTTGATCAGCTGTTGGGGGTGGTCCTTATTAAAAAAAGAAAGTAATCACAGTGTGTAATCATTGCAAAAAAATTATTTTTAAAACATAATTTTTAAAGCCTTTCTCTTCTCTTTAATGAGAAATTATTGAAGAATCTACCCTTTTCTTCTTTTTTTCTTTTATTTTTTAAGAGGGGGTTTGGTTTGGGGGCCACACCCAGAGGTGCTCAGGGGTTACTCCTGGCTCTATGCTCAGAAATCACTCCTGTCAGGCTCAGGAGACCATATGAGATACTGAAGATCGAACCTAGGTCAGCCGTGTGCAAGGCAAATAGCCTACCCGCTGTGCTCTCCCTCTGGCCCTGACCTACCCCTTTCTTTTAAAATAAAAGATTGTTAAAAGGGTTTGATTGCTCCAAGAAAAGGAATTAGAATCTAGCTTAATAAGTTATAAGTAAAAGTCTTAAAGATCGATGGAAATTCAGAATGCATTCATGATGGCTTTTGTTATCTTTGACTTTTTCACCATCTCTAAATGAAGCTGACATTTATTTCCATTTGAAACAGATGTGTGTCTCTTCCAGTAGTGTTGAGGAAAGAAATGTTTGCTGTCCTGCCAAAGCCCCATAGCCTCCTTCAGTGCCCCCCCATACTCTCCTTCCTTTCCCTCCTTTTTTTTGTTTTTTGTTATTTTTTTGTTGTTGTTTTTTGTTGTTTTTGGGCCATACTCTGTGGCAGTGTTCAGGGGTTACTCTCAGCTCTGCACTCGGAAATCACTTCTGGCAGGCTCAGGGGATCACATGGGTTGCCAGGGATTGAACTTGGGTTGGCTGTCTGCAAGGCAAATGTCCTACCACTGTGCTATTGCTCCAGCCCTCCTGACCCTCTCTCTGACCCTGGAATTGTGGAAAGATACCTTAGCAAACTTAAATTGTTTTTACTCCTAATTTCTTGTAAATCTTTCTATTTGAAAATGGGCACGGAAAATGAAGATCCAGAAACAATGATGCCAGAACACATGTGCGTATGCATGTGCCATCTTGTACGTGGAGTAACTCAGGACCCCACTGCTGCTGTTAAGGGAACTACAGGTGTGCATATGAAGTGTCTGACTTATTTTTGGCTCCAGCGCTAGCAAGAACAGGCCTTACTTTGATAAATTTCCTTTGTTTTCATTCCTATTTTACTCTTTTTTTTTTTTTTTTTTTTTTTTTTTGGTTTTTGGGCCACACCCAGTAACGCTCAGGGGTTACTCCTGGCTATGTGCTCAGAAGTTGCTCCTGGCTTGGGGGACCATATGGGACACCGGGGGATCGAACCGCGGTCCGTCCAAGGTTAGCGCAGCAAGGCAGGCACCTTACCTTTAGCGCCACCGCCCGGCCCCACCTATTTTACTCTTGAAATTTCTTTTTCACAGTTAAGTGAGTCAAAGCATCTCTCTTGTAGGTTCTGTTAGTTTCCTGTTATTTATGTGTTCTTTTCTGCAAGTGCTTTTAGGAAAGATCTTTTTACTTGCAGTGCTTGCTGTCCAGGTCACCATAGTCCTCCCCTGTCCTCTAGTTGGAGGAATCTTGAACGTTGCACTCATAAAGGGCTAGCCTGACTGTCCCGGGCCCACCATCCCCTCTCTCAGCCTAGACATTCACTCACTCAATCACAGGTCTCTGGGCCTCCAGCACATCTGTCTGCTGCTGGGGAGACTCGCATGCCGCCACCACCTCACATGGAGGGAGCTGCACCTGCTCCCAGCCCTGACAGCTGCAGCTGCCTTGCCTTGCTGCTGCGTCCCTGCAAGGCTCTCAGATGCAACACCACCACGAAGGTGCGAAACCCTGCGATGGTGGTTGCACCCCCTGTTTACCTGACTGCAGGGCCCCCAACACTCACCCCAGCCATGGGGCCGATTTATCAAGGCCCCTGCTTTTCTTCAAGCTGCTGCCATTCCTCCAAGCTGGACCACAGTGCACTGAGGGCAAGGGACGAGGGGGTGTCCCTGCCGCACTCTTGAGGACACTGTATGTGCTTGGGGCTGGTGCCCTCACACAGCCCAGGGCCACCTTTCAATGACTCATCAGACACTTGCTTCTCAATAGCCCGCAGGCAATGCAACCCGTTTTGGTCTCATGAATCTTTTTCTTTCCCTGCTACCCTTTATTTATCAAGCTTCACATAACCCAGAAAAGAATGGCAACTACAGACTCAGTAGCATCCCATCAGGACTTGGCTAACGATGACATTTGGAAAATGGAAAAAAGAAAAGTAGTTTTGTTGGCACTGTGTTCACACGCATGGCCCCCACGCCCTCTGGTCGGGTTTCTGGTTTTTGGTTTTGTTTTGGGCTTTTTCATGTTACAATCCATATCTGTATTTATATCTTATTTGTTTCACTTTAAAGTGTATCATGGCAAATGTACAGATTTTTTTTGTTAATAATGTGTTAGGATTTGCTAAAAAAGAAAAACAAAAAAAGGACCCTTTTGAGTTTGCCCTAGAATAAATGAAAATTAATTCAGTTTTCTGTATGGTGGATGCCACCTTCCTCTTCTTCGTGTCTGCTCATCCTGGCCTCAGAATACAGTGTCCTCCAGCTCTACTTTCTCAAACAATTGGCTGAGTGGGCTGGAGGGGGGTGCAGGGGCTCATGTGTGAAAATGCCAGGTTCTCTGCCTCTCTCACTTCTCTTGCTGGCCCCTTTTCTCACCTGAATGGAGAGAACATTGCTTCCAGGAACCTGAGAATAGTCCTATGCTGTGGAGAGCAGGTAGGTGTTGGCTTGGACCTTGAGAAAGTTTGGAAATGGCAGAACATGGTTTTAGGAGGACATATACTTGGCCCCAGGACTCTGACTATTTCTTTGAAGCTTACTTTGGTGATGAAAATACTGAGTTTTCTACCATGTCTCATGAGGCAGCCTGAATGTCACTTTCCCTGTAGTTCCTTCGGAGCTCCCTGTTCCCTATAGGGACACCACCTCCAATCTTCCTGGCACTAAGACCAAGGAGCCCTGCAGCTCATTGTCACTGCCCCATGCAGGATGCAGCATTTTCTACTTTCTACCTTGGCCCCGTTAGCCCTTTGGAGAAGCTCAGGGAAGCACTATGAGGGTTCTTTGAGATGATGGAGGTAAAGCGTCTGAGGTCCACGGCCTCCTGCCAGGCCCCCTGCTATGCAGGTGGGAAAACCAAGAAGGATGGAGTGTGTGGGCAGTGAATGGTTACTCATTAGCGATCATTGAAAGTCCCAGGTTTGCATTGCAATCTGCCTAGTGCTCTTTGTGGCTGTCTAACCCCTGATGCCTTCGCCCTTCATCCTTGCCATCTTTGAGAAGGTCATAGCATGGTAGAAGATAAGGGGTACTAACTTCTTTCTGTTAGTTGAATGGCTAAATCATGGATGGTCTCTAGAAAAGAAGAAAACCCACTTCTACTCAATTGTAGAAGGTTAAAGGAACCCTCAACTCTTTAGGGCAAATGTCCAATGGCAGAGACACTTGCAATGACTATTCTTGGAATATTATTGGTGCAAAGGAGTGGAGAAGACGTTGATACTCTATTTCCATTACTTTTTTATTCTGGGGGGACCATACTGACAGTGCCTGGGTCTTACTCCTGGTTCTGCCCAGGGATCACTTTTGGCAGTGCTGGAGATACCATCTGGGATGCTGGGATTGAACCCAGAGTGGTCATGTGCAAGGCCAGTCCTTTAACCCTTGTATTATCTCTGGCTCCCATTGTTTGTCTTTAAGAGAATTGTTCTGTGGTGTTAGGGATAGAATCCAGGCAGTACTTGCCACTGCTTCTATCTGTGCCCAGGACAGGCACCTACACAACGTGCTGAAACTTCACTAATTCTCACTAGCAGTTTCCTTGCTGGTTTTTACATTAGACTTGAAAGGAGACTGGTAGGTACAGTGATATTCAGTTTCCAGACTAGGTAATGCAAACACCAGGAGGAAACTCAATGTGATAGGCATTAGCCTGTCCTACTAGGCTCCTGCCTTGTTTGACAGCCTCCATCTTTTCATCTACTCTACCTACATCCAGGCCCAGAAGTGAAGGATTACAACCCACACCTGGAGCTGCTGATTCTGTGGTACTGAGGCAGCGTATTTCCCACTATTGCTGCTGCTATTTTCAAGCCTGGTTTGATATCCCATGTAGAACATTTGCTTTCAAATCTACCAGGTGTAGGGCCGGAGCAGTGGTACAAGCGGTAGGGTGTTTACCTTGCATGCATTAACCTAAGACTGACCGAGGTCCTATCCCCTGGCGTCCCATATAGTCCCCCAAGCCAGGAGTTATTTCTGAGTGCATAGCAAGGAGTAACCTCTGAGTGTCACCGGGTGTGGCCCAAAAACAAACAAACAAAAATCTAATAGGTGTGTGTTGGATGGGTGGGGGAGTGATAGCACAGCGGTAGGACGTTTGCCTTGCATGCAGCCGACCCGGGATGGGTTCGGGTTTGATCCTTAACATCCCATATGGTCCTCTGAGACTGCCGGGAGTGTTTTCTAACCCCCAAGCACTGCCAGGTGTGATCCAAAAACAAAATCTTAACAGGTGGGTTTGAAGCCATAGTACAGCAGGTAGGCTATTTGCCTTACACATAACCAACCCAGGTTTGATCCCCAGCATCCCATATGGTACCCTGAGCACCACCAAGAATGATTACTGAATGCAGATCCAACAGTAAGTCCTGAGCACTGCTGAGTGTGGCCCCAAGAAAAACACCTAACAGGTGCTTTGGGCCTAAGCTCTGGGACAAGTCCTCAAGGACAGCTGTTGTAGAAAATGCCAGATCCAAGGAGTGTTCTCGCAGACCACCCCTGACATGACAAGTAACACCACCTAGACACAGGTTCTGGTTGGGGGGAGGGTGTCTATAGCAGCTGTGGGGCCAGACATGGTTCCCTGCACATGTAGCTCTCCATCAGGGAAAGCTTTCTACAGAGCCTTCACCCTGACTTTTCCAGGCCTCTCCATTTCCTCCAGTATTTATTAACTCAGACTTCGGTGGCTGCAGGCAAGAGCGGACAAAGGTCATGTGAATGGGCATCTAATCCAAGATTATGTATTTTAAAACATGAAAATACTTCTATGCCAGTTTCCTCCCCAGACGCAAGGCTTGTCATCGGGCCTCCAGAGGAGAAGCAGGGATGACTAGAGAAGTGGCCAGTAGCACCAGGATGCCTCACTCATGGTCCTGCCAGGGCAGCCCCAAACCTGGGTACAAGTAGAACCATTTCCCATAACAATAGTAGTGCAGATTGTTTCCACATATCAGGTCTTAAGAACCTATTATAGCCAGCAGTTGACACCACCTCTGCCTCTCCTCTATGCCTCTGTATTCTGTTTTGCAGGCTGCCCTCACTGGACAGTCTTCATCTTGCAGAAACAATTGTCCACACGGGTCATTTACAAAGCTTTTTGCTGACACTGGACTGAGTTATCATATGGATTTACAGCAACCCTGAAACATGGGGCATGAATGATTCCTGCTTTACAGATGGGGACAGAGACCTGGGTTGAGAAATGCACTGAGTCTAGACCAGACAGATCATTGAAATAGAGCTGATGACCTGGAGGCATAGAAGTAGCTAAAAGCACATGATTTGCAAGCCTAAGGCCGTGAGTTTGCCCCTCACGACCATCCACATACATTAAGCCAGGTCCTGGCAGCTCTGCTCCCTTAAACACCCACTACATTCTACATTCCACCAACAAGACCAGGGGTGTAAGCACTGCAGCCAGGAGTGTCGTTCTACCCACTGCCCTGGTAGGGAATACATCAGAATGTGCACCACAAGCACAGCCTGGGACCTGCCAGACAAGCATGTGAGTAAAGTTAGGAGTGCCACCCCCCTCACAACAGCGAACAACAGGGAAAAGAAGGTGTGGGCCAGGGGCCAAGGTGGGATTCAGACCCAGAAGTTACTATATATCAAGACTGAGCCTTGCTACATCACTTCTCGCAACCTGTTTCCATCTACTTGATTCTTAGGAGTAGGTTCAGGTGATCTCAGGTCACAACAGTTTGTCATCAAGATAATGTTCAAGATTTGATCAAGATAATGGTCAACATTTCTGGAGTACCTTGTAGCCAACTCAGTGTGCCAGGACTTGTGGCAGTAGCCAGGGAGCACCTGCTTAAAGGACCATGTTTCCGGCTGTAAAACTTCTTTAGCTTGGGGAGGATTGGGCTACACCCACCAGTGCATTCATTTGCTCACTCATCCGGCACCTTTGTGGGCTGGGTTCATGTGCTAAAGCATTAGAGGTCAGAGAGAGCACAAAGTTAACTCACATATGGGCAAACAAATTACCACACTGATGTACATTTTGTGATGTGTGTTAGGAAAGAAAAGAGACTGCAATGAAATTCTTTGCAAAAAAGCAATGACTTGGATTTTGAAGCTGAGACCTGAAGTTCCTGGAAAGCTAGACCAAGGAAGTTCATGTATGGGTGAATGTGTATAGAGAGAGGGGAGGAAACAGCAGCCAGGCATAGGGAATGGAAAATCCAAGGCCTAAGGCAGGGACAATGACTACAGGTGTGATGATATAGAAAAAGCAAGCAAAAGTAGGAAACAGATGGTGTGGACCTTACAAGCATGGTCTATATAAAGCATAGGGGTGCCAGATCCAGGATGGAGAGACAACACAAACACTTCAGAGCACCTATTCTTGCAGAAGGTTTGGCAATGAATATGCTACAGGAATCACACTGTGGGCTTGGAAGTGGGACTACAATGAAGCTGCCAGCTCCTGATTGGATGCAGTCAAGTGCCATGCCCTGTGCTGCTCACTGTTTCAGTCAGTCCTGAATTCACCAAAAGAGTAAATAAGGTATTATTTTGGGTAATAGAAAATTCAGACCAAGGTACTTCTAAACAACATTTCATATAATCAACTGAAAGAAGGGCCAAAGCCATAGTACTGTGGGTAGGGCATTTCCCTTGCATACAGCCAACCCAGGTTTGATCCCTGGCATCTCATATGGTCCCCCTGAGTGCTGCACTACCAGAAGTAATTCCTGAGTGCAGAGTTAGGGGCAACCTTTGACCACCACCACCATGTGTGATCTAAAAACAAAACAAAACAATTAAAAAAACACAAAGAAAATATTGAAAACTAGAAAAAAATAGAATTCCTCTCCCTTTGTTTTTCTTCTTAAGTATGATTTTAAGAAAACATCAGGACCAGGCCGGCCTGCTTGCGGGCATAGAACTATGGCCAAGCATCATCCCGACTTGATCTTTTGCCGCAAGCAGGCCGGAAGACTGTGAAAAATGTGATGGCAAGTGTGTGATCTGTTACTCCTACATGCGCCCCTGCACCCTGGTACGCATCTGTGATGAGTGTAACTATGGCTCTTACCAGGGCCGCTGTGTCATCTGAGGAGGCCCCGGCATCTCAGACGCCTACTACTGTAGGAGTGCACCATCCAGGAGAAAGACAGAGACGGTTGTCCAAAGATTGTCAACTTGGGGAGCTCCAAGACAGATCTCTTCTATGAACGGAAGAAATATGGCTTCAAGAAGAGGTGATAGGTGCCCCTTCTCCCCAACCCCACCCGCTGCCAAGGCTGCCCAGAAGGACACCCACAACTGCCAGCAGAGCGGGAGCCGGCCAACGTGTGCCTGAATTCCTGGTCTTATCCTGGCACCTCCCTGTCCTTTCCTCCTCACTTCAACACTTGGCTTACGTGGGAAAGGACTGTTCACCCTACACTGTGATAGATGAATGCGGAGTTTTCTGGAATGCAGGAGCCAAAGCGTGACTTCCTGAGTCGATCACTCTCAGTGTTGATGTCTGAGGAGGGCAGGGGAGGGCAGCAGCTCTGGTGAAGCACCTGCAGAGTGGGAGGATCCCCCCACCAGAACTGGGGTCCTAGAGTCTGTGATTCTGCACCTGGTTATACTGGCTGATGTTTGTGCTGGGGGCACAGAAATCTCTTCTCTGGCTGTTGGATTAATAAAGTGGGTGTTTGTTTTCTGGTAGTCGAAAGAAAGAAAGAAAGAAAGAAAGAAAGAAAGAAAGAAAGAAAGAAAGAAAGAAAGAAAGAAAGAAAGAAAGAAAGAAAGAAAGAAAGAAAGAAAGAAAGAAAGAAAGAAAGAAAGAAAGAAAGAAAGAAAGAAAGAAAGAAAGAAAGAAAGAAAGAAAGAAGAAAGAAAGAAAGAAAGAAAGAAGAAAGAAAGAGAGAGAGAGAGAGAAAGAAAGAAAAAGAAAGAAAGAAAGAAAGAAAAAGAGAGAGAGAGAGAAAGAAAGAAAAAGAAAGAAAGAAAGAAAGAAAGAAAGAAAGAAAGAAAGAAAGAAAGAAAGAAAGAAAAAGAAGGAAGGAAGGAAAAAGAAAGAAAGAGAGAAAGAAAGGAAGGAAGGAAGAAAAAGAAAAAGAAAGAAGAAAGAAAGAAAGAAAGAAAGAAAGAAAGAAAGAAAGAAAGAAAGAAAGAAAGAAAGAAAGAAAGAAAGAAAGAAAGAAAGAAAGAAAGAAAGAAAGAAAGAAAGAAAAAAGAAAGAAGAAAGAAAAAGAACAAATCAAGACCAGAAAGAGAGAGTACAGAAAGTAAGGCCTTGCATGCAGCAGAGCTGAATTTGATCCTAGGCACTATTTATGGTTCCCCAAGCACCTCCAAGACTAATCTGATCACAGAGCTAGGAGTAAGCCCTGAGCACTATTGGAGTGTGGTACAAATACCAAAAAAAAATAAATTAATACCAATCAAACTTCAATGAGATATGATGTCAGACCCCCTCCAATAGAATGAATGTAGGAAAAAAAAATTTTAAAAGACAGAAAATAATAGTTGTAAAAATGTGAAGATACCTAGTAACTTGTTACCTTAATATTGTCAAAAAAAATCAAAAACAAAACTAAAAATCTAGGCTCCCTCACACCACATAGCACTGTTTTAAGAAACATTTCATTCATTTTTGTCTATTGTGTTTTTATTTTCAATTGTCTCAAGATATTGTTTTTATTTATTTATTTAGCCACACCATAAGGCACTATAGGGGCTCCTCTGACTCAATGATTCAAAGTCAGTCCTACTGGTGTTCAGAATGTGACATTGAGAATTGAACCCAGTTCTAGGCCCTCAGGATATTTTTCCCTGCAAATTATTCTTTAGGGTTTTTTAAGTATATGTTTAATTCATTTAACATTTTATAGTATTCCTTTTGCTGTTATCTTCTACTTTCATTCCATTTTCACCAGAGATGATACTTTATAAAAATCCAATCTTTTGAGAATTTATAAATATTTGTTTGGGGCCTAGCATATTATCTTGTTGAAGAATATTCTAGGTGTTCTTGAGAAAACTGCATAGCTTGGGTAGCTTTGGTATAGACAGTCTGCATATATCTATTACGTCCAATTATTATGTAATGTTATTTAAGCCCTCTATTTTTTTTTAATTTTTAGGCCACACTTAGTAGTGCTCAGGGATTACACATAGCTCTGTATTCAGCCATTACTTCTGGCAGTGCTCAGGGAAACACATTGGATGCCAGCTATTAAACCCTGGTTGACCACATGCAAGGCAAATTCCCTACCCACTGTACTAATGCTCTGAACCTAAAATCGTTTACTCTTTTTTTTTTTGAAACTTTTTTTTATTTATTTAAACATCTTGATTACATATATGATTGTGATTAGGTTTCAGTCATGTAAAGAACACCCCCTTCACCAATGCAACATTCCCACCACCAATGTCCCAAATCTCCCTCCATCACACCCTACCCCCACCTGTACTCCAGACAGGCTTTCCAGTTCCCTCATTCATTCACATGATTATGGTAGTTCTCTGTGTAGTTATTTCTATAACTGCACTCACCACTCTGTGTGGTGAGCTTCATGAAGTGAGCTGGAAGTTCCAGCCCTCCTCTCATTGTCTCTGAGGATTGTTGCAAAAATGACTTTTATTTTTCTTAAAACCCATAGATGAGTGAGACTATTCTGCGTCTCTCTCTCTCCCACTGACTTATCTCACTCAGCATGATAGAGTCCATGTACATCTATGTATAGGAAAATTTCATGACTTCATCTCTCCTGAATGCTGCATAATATTCCATTGTGTATATGTACCACAGTTTCTTTAGCCATTCGTCTGGTGAAGGGCATCTTGGTTGTTTTCAGAGCCTGGCTATTGTGAATAGTGCTGCAATAAATATAGGTGTGAGGAAGGGGTTTTTGTATTGTGTTCTTGTGTTCTTAGGGTATATACCTAGGCGTGGACTAGCTGGGTCGAATGGGAGCTCAATTTCCAGATTTTGGAGAAATCTCCATATCGCTTTTCATAGAGGTTGGACTAGACGGCATTCTTATCTATCTTTATTTGCTTGTTTTATCCACTATTGGAAATGAGATTTTGAAGTTTCTTGCTAGGGTTTTTGTTTGTTTGTTTTTTATTTAGGGCCACACCTGGAAGTGCTTGAGGCTTACTCCTGACCCAGGGATTACTCCTGGTGGGCCTCAGAAGACCATTTGAGGTGCAGGGAATTGAACCCAAATCAGCTGCATACAAGACAAGTTTCCTACCACCTGTACTATCACTGTCACTCTAGCCATCTCTCTTGCATTTTTGCTTTTTTGGGGGGAGGGGGCACACCCAGCAGCATTCAGGTTACTCCCAGTTCTGCACTCAGAAATTATTCCTGGCAGACTTAGGGACCATATGGGATGCCAGTGATCAAACCAAAGTCAGCCACATGCAAGACAAATGCCCTACCTACTGTGCTATCACTCTGGCTCTATTTGCATCTTTTTTTGTGGGGTGGGGGTCACACCCGGAAGTGCTCAGGGGTTACTCCTGGCTTTATGCTCAGAAATCGCTCCTGGCTGGCTCGGGGGACCATATGAGATGCCGGGATTCGAACCACCGTCCTTCTGCATCTAAGGTAAATGCCTTACCACTGTGCTATCTCTCTGGCCCCATACTTGCATCTTTTTAAAACTATTATCCCTTTAATTCTTTTATTGTTTGCTTCATACATTTAGGAGTTCTGATTGTTATATACATGCTGATAGTCTCTGACTGTTTCATACCTTTGATTATTATACACTATCCTTTGTTTCTTATAATCTTTCAAAATTTAAGGTATACCTTTTCTTTTTTTGGGGGGTCACACCATGCAGCACTCAGGGGTTACACATGGCTCTACACTCAAAAATTGCTCCTGGCAGGCTCAGTGGACTATATGGGATGCCGGGATTTGAACCACGGTTCTTCAGCATGCAAGGCGAATGCCCTACCTCTATGCTATCTCTCCAGCCCCAAAGTATACCTTTTCTAATTTTAGTAGAGCCACCCTATCTTTTACATTATTTTATTGTCAACTTACTCATGTCTTTAAATCAAAGGAATTATTTGTAGACAATTTATGGCTAGATCCTAGTTATTTTCCAGTTTTACTGAGGTTTAACTGTCAGGTAAAATTGTGATATTGAAACTTTAAATTATGTTTATTTGATATAGTTATAAAAAGGGTAACAGCAGCCGGGCCCGGAGAGATAGCACAGCAAGTGTTTGCCTTGCAAGCAGCCAATCCAGGACCAAAGGTGGTTGGTTCAAATCCCGGTGTCCCATATGGTCCCCCGTGCCTGCCAGGAGCTATTTCTGAGCAGACAGCCAGGAGTAACCCCTGAGCACCGCCGGGTGTGGCCAAAAAAAACCAAAAAAAAAAAAAAAAAAAGGGTAACAGCTGTGTAGCGAGTTCAGTGTCTGTGTTTCTTTAGGTGTGCATTTGGGGTATGTGTTCTTTTCAATGAAATATGCTTTCCTATATCTGTGTACATCTTTTGAAAAAAAAATTTAGGAGTCACATTCAGCAGTGCTCAGTGGTTATTCCTGATTCAGTGCTCAAAAATTACTCCTGGAAGGGTCATAAAAATAGCTCAGAGGGTAGGGCATTTGCTTTGCATTCTCTTGACCTCGGGGTTGATCCCCAGATGGGAATATGGTCCCCTGAGCCTGCCAGTAGTGATTTCTGCATGCAGAGCCAGGAGTGAGCACATCCAGGTGTGGTCCAAAAAAAAACCAAAAAAAAAAAAAAAATACTCGTACAAGGTGGGGTGGTGGTGGACTTTATGGAATGTTGGTGTCAAACCTGGGTCAGCATGTGCAAGGTAGACACCATACCCACTCCTACCACTCTGATCCCAAACATATTTTTTGAAGGGCCATACCCAGTGATGCTCAGGAGTTACACTAATGGTTTTCTGAATCCTTCCAGAATTGAACCCTAACCACAGTTAGGAATAAGTTCTGAGCATTGCCTGTTGTGTTCTCCAAACAAAAACAAAGCCAACCTCGAAGGTTCTAGATAGATTAGGATGTTACCCATATTGCTGGCTTCTCTTTCTCTGATTTGCAAGAAGAAACTATGGAATTGTTTCCCCAAAGTTTGTCATTCTAGGGATAGCTATAGAAAAGGTGGGGGTGGGGGATAATGAGTGATAGTACAGCAGGTAGGCTGTTTGCCTTGCACATGGCTGGCCTGGATTCTGATCCCTGGTATCCCATATATAATATCCCATGTCACACTGAACATGTCAGGAGTGATTCCTGAGTGAAGAGCTCAAAGTTACCCCTGAGCATCACTGGATGTGCCCCCACAAATAAAATTGAAAGAAAAGTCAGGTGTTAGGGACTGAAATGATAGTACAGTGGTAGGCTAACCTGAGTTCAACCCCAAGCACCCTATGTGGTTCTCCATGCCTACAAAAGTCAGGAGTAAGGCCTGAGTACTTCTGGGTGTGACCCAAAAACAATAAAAAACAACAGAAAAAAAGGCAGATGGTGTTTTCCCCATGGTGAGGCTCATTCATTGCATTCCGAATGTGCTGACCCTGTGATTTCCCCAAATGTAGGAAATTCATAATTTTGATAGTGGGGGACTACGTTAGCGCTCTCCCCTGGAAAAAATATTTTAAATGTATTACGTACTAGAGAGATAGTTCAGACTTCAAAACCTAAGTGCTTACCTTTACAATCAGTTGTGACTGCAAACCTGGTCCAATCCACAGCAGCATATATGGTCCCCCAGCACTGCCAGAAAAGGCCCCCAACCTTAGAGCCAGAAGTGTCCTCTGAGCACCACCTGCTGTTGTCCACCTCGCCCCAAATAAAATAAATAAGATGCTTTCAGACTTTTTTGGGGGGGTCACACCTGGCAGCGCTCAGGGGTCACTCCTGGCTCCATGCTCAGAAATTGCTCCTGGCAGGCTCGGGGGACCATATGGGATGCCAGGATAAGAACCAATGACCTTCTGCATAAAAGGCAAATGCCTTAACTCCATGCTATCTCTCCGGCCTGCTTTTAGAATTTTTTGATGACATACTGTGCTGTCTATTATTGTGGTTAATAAAATATTTGTTCCGTGTTGTTGGCTACAGTGTAAAAGAGGTCTCCCTGGGTCTAGTTACTTGTGATGTTGTTAAAATATCCTGTCTACCTAATTTGCTTAACATTATTGAATATGCACTTGACACCTACAAATATTATTATTAAATTATCTATCTCTTGGCCTGAAACAATAGTACAGCAGGTAGTACATTTGCCTTACATGCATCTGTCCTGAGGTTGATCCTTGGCATTCCAAATGGTTCCCTAAACACCATCAGAAATAATTCCTGAATGCAGGCCCAGGATTAATTTCTAAGAATCACTAGCTATGGTCTAAAAACAAACAAAAAAATAATTATCTTTCTTTTGGCACCTTAATTTATCACATATTTTTCAATTTTTCTATCATCAGCACATGGTTTCCTTCCAAGTCATCCTGAGCTATTATAATAAAATGCCATAAATTGGTTGGCTCAAACAACTACATCTTTTTTCTCATGGTGTGGAGACTTAAAAATCTCAGCTCAAGCTTCTGGTGAAGTTCTCTGTCTGATGAAATTCTGTAGTTTGTAAATGACTGTATCGTCTTCTCATGGCTTTTTATTGAAGTGTGTGTGGAAGGAAGGAGAGGGTGCATGTGTGTGTCAACACATAAACTGAAGGAACACAAACATTCTGTGCATAACAACTTCTATCATCAAGTATACCTACCTCGTCACCTCAAAATAATGCTGCTGTTCCAACATTCATCTCTATTATCCAGGCAACAGAAAATAGGCATAGAAAGAATAGAAGGGTTGTTGCTATTTGAGTTATATTTTAAGATGATCATCACAAGGTGACCTCATTTGTTAGAAAGAAGGTTAATGGTTGTTGTAAGTAAGTACACTTCCCTCGTAACAAAATTCAAGTTGTTTAATAAGGAAGAAAGGGCATGTATATAGAGGTGTTTAACATTCTCCACCCTAATGTCCTCTTCAAGCTACCTGCCTTCTCTCCCCTGCTCTTCCCTTCTAGAGAGCACACAGTCTGTGCCACTTCTCACCAGGTGATCACATCTTGCTGAATCAATGTCCCTGAGAGATCTACAGTTCCTTGTATTATGGTAAGAATCTTACATCTTGTGAGGGACCCAAAACTGATGGACAAAGTATCCATCCACCACATACCTAACATAATACCCAGATGAAAGTCTCATTCTGAAAAGAGACAGAGGCAGCACAGGATAGCCACTGACTGGAGTGAACATCTTGAGATCCTACGGTTGCGCTTGAGTGCTGCTATGAATGCCTTGATCAGTGAAGTGGGCTCATTGGTCCTATCATCCTTTGTGGCCACAGCTGGAGTGAACACTGAGGCAACTTCCTAGCCAGAAAATTTTAGAGTCAGAATTCTTGTAGATATCAGTGTCAGGCCTTTCCTTTTTATATATAATTATAGTTTACTTGGGACTGGAGCAATAGTGCAGTGGGTAGGGTGTTTACTTACCTTGCACTGGCCAGCTTCAGTTCAATTCTTGACATTCCATGTAGTCTGAGTTCTGCCAGAAGTGATTTCTGAGCGCAGAGCCAGGAGTAACCCCCGAGCATAGCCAGTGTGGCCTAAAAACTAAAACTAAAAAACAAGCAAAAAAAAAAAAACCACAACAATAAAAAACAGTACTCACAGGGTATATTTCTCTGGTTCAGGAGTGAGTAACTGCCAAGTATGTGAATAACCATAGCCCAATAACTTGCTTCCCTCCCATACCAAGGCTTTTTGTTTTCTTTTGGTTTGTTTTTATTGTAAAGTTTGCCATGTATTACATGAGTGCACATAATCTGCAAAGAAAATGAACACCCTGGATCACCCCACTGGTACCCATACTCCTGACTGTGTGCTCACTTAAAAATTACTTTATAGGGGCTAGTAGAAATAGTACACTGGTAAGGCACTTTTCACATATGGCCTTGCAAGCACCACCAGGAGTTATCCCTGAGTGCAGAGCCAGGATTAAGCCTTGAGCACTATTGGATATGTTCCCTCTTTTAAAAAAAAATACTTTACATTATATTGATTTATTTAACCTAATTTTGTACTTTTTTTTTAATAAATAGGATAATTTCTACAGCTTGATGTTTTTCTTTTAACATTATATTAAAACACATTGTTAAACCAGATTTAACCACATTAAAGTATGTGACTTTTTTTTTTTTTGGTTTTGGGGTCACAACCAGCAGCGCTCAGGGGCTACTCCTGGCTGTACGCTCAGAGATCACCCCTGGCAGGCACAGGAGACCATATGAGATGCCGGGATTCGAACCACCGTCCTTTTGGATGCAAGGCAAATGCCTTACCTCCATGCTATCTCTCTGGCCCCATGTGACTTTTTTTTTAAATTTATTTTCACTATGTATTTCTGTTTTGTGTTAAGAAGATGGTCAGGGGCTGGCGCGGTGGCGCTAGAGGTAAGGTGCCTGCCTTGCCTGCACTAGCCTAGGACAGACCGCGGTTCCATCCCCTGGCGTTCCATATGGTCTCCCAAGCCAGGAGCGACTTCTGAGCACGTAGCCAGGAGTAACCCCTGAGCGTTACCGGGTGTGGCCCAAAAACAAAAACAAAAACAAAAACAAAAAAAAAAAAAGAAGAAGATGGTCGGGAGTTAGAGAGATAATATATGGGTGAGGCACTTGCCCTGCAAGTGACTGACCCTGCCTCAATCCCTTATACCAAAAAAAGGGTTCCCCTGGAGCCCCACCAGGAGTGATTTCTAAGCACAGAGTCAGTAGTAAACACTAAGCACTGCCTGATGTGATGTGATCCAGTCCCCCTTCATCCTGCACTACTACCCCTGATAAATTTTTTTTTTTGGTTTTTGGTTTTTGGGTCACACCCAGCTGTGCTCAGGTGTTATTCCTAGCTCTACATTCAGAAATCATTCCTGGCAGGCTCAGGGGGCCATATGGGATGCTGGGATTTGAACCACTGTCCTTCTGCATGCAAGGCAAACACCCTATCTCCATGCTATCACTCCGCCCCCCCCCCCGATAATTTTTTAACCTAAACTTTATTCATCTATTCTGTACTTGAAGATGGTGATTATTGTTCCAATTTATTATTAATTTTTTAGTGAAGCAAGATAGTGAAAAGGCAAGTAAAAATACACAGAGACAAGCAGGCAAGATACATGTTGAAGTGAGAACACAGACCTGAAGAGCAAACCTATTGCGCCAATATTTTGTGAACATTCTTTTTCTGAAGGTTTTTTTTTTTTTTCATAAAGTCAGAGGTGAGTGCTCTGGGGCCACCAGAGCTACACCCAACAATGCTGTAATGGCAGGCAGTGTTGGTGGAGGGTGTCTGTTAATGCAGTGACAGAGATTGATCTCAGAACCTTGTCCAATGTAGGCATATGCTCTAGCACTTAAATGTTCACCTCTAGAGATTCTTTTTCAGCTGATTCCTGGTATAGTTTAAGAGTTTTCTAAGGTATATTCAGAAGCAAAATTTCTGGTAGTCATAAACAAGCTTCACTGCTTCTAAAAAATTTGGCTCCTTTAACTACCCCTCCCCCCCCGTCCTGTTCCACATCTTGCCCAACATGTGGTACTCTCCAACTTCAATTTTTTTTTGCCAGGCTGTGGAACCATAGATCTAAATTTTTCTGGCAGCCAAGTTGGTTGAAAACATCTTATACATGAATAGGTCAAATATGTTTCCTCTCTGCCAATGTTTCTGTCATTCTTTTGTTTGAATGATATAACTGAATGATTGTCTTATTTTCTTTGATTTATGTTAATTTTTTATTTATGTTAATGTTTATATTGATTTGGGGGTTTATTTTTGGGTCACATTGGCAGTTCTCAAGAGTGACACCCGGGTGGTGCTCTGGAGGCCATATGTCAAAGACTTGAGAGGAGGTCTTGGGTGCAAGGCAAACAACACCTTAACCTTTGTACAATCTCTCTGGTTCCAATTTATGGAATTTTTTTTGTTGTTGTTGTTGTTGTTGTTGTTGTTGTTTTGGGTCACACTCAGCAGCACTCAGGCTTTACTCCTGGCTCTACACTCAGAAATCGCTCCTGGCTGGCACAGGGGACCATATGGGATGCCGGGATTCAAACCACCGTCCTTCTGCATGCAAGGCAAATGCCCTACCTCCATACTATCTCTTCGGCCCCTCAATTTATGGAATTTTAAATACATATTCTGAACACTAATTTTATTAAAAAAATATATATGTACTGAAATGACCCAGCTGACTTAAACTAAATCCCTGGCATCACATATGGTCCACTAAGCCCCACCAAGAGTGATCTCTGATCACAGAGCAAGAAATAAGGCCTGAGAACAATAACAACAAAAATAAAATAGAATAGTAAGTTCAACAGGAAGCAGGAACACCCTTAATGCTATCTGAGTTGGCTGTCCATCCTCTGACAAAGACCTCTCACTGAACTCACTGAAAAAGCTGGGAGTTAGTGTTCTTATGCCCTGCCAGGATTGCTTCTTTATATCCACTTCTCATCAGGGAAGATGGAAATAGTTACATTCAACTCTGCAAGGCTCCTCATGACCAGACCCTGAAATCAGTTTAGTGTTTGGGCTCTAACAGAGCAATATTTTCTTTTGGGGATTTCTAATCCTCATTGGACCTACTCAAAGCAACCAGAATGATGTAAGCCTACACAAGCCAGTATCTGCCCCTCTGTATACCATGTGCCCCCTAACCTGCTGCCTTAGTTGGCACAGAGTCCAATATCCAAAGTACAACAGGTAAAATATTTTGACTAGGGGCCGGTGAGATAGCATGGAGGTAAGGCGTTTGCCTTCCATGCAGAAGGACAGTGCTTTGAATCCCGGCATCCCATATGCTCCCCCAAGCCTGCCAGGAGCAATTTCTGAGCATAGAGCCAGGAGTAACCCCTGAGCGCTGCCAGGCGACCCTAAAAACCAAAAAAAAATTTTTTTTGACTAAATTTTACTACCACTGACTAATAGCCATAGTTTTATAGCCAGCTATACTTTCACTTCACAGACCCAAATCCAGCCAATTCTAAAAATTCAGACTCTAATGAACAGCCCACCTCTTTGAGGCATCAAATTAGAAATTGGGATTTATTTATTTATTTATTTATTTATTTATTTATTTTGGGCCACACCCATTTGATACTCAGGGGTTACTCCTGGCTAAGCACTCAGAAATTGCCCCTGGCTTGGGGGGACCATATGGGATGCCGGGGGATAGAACCGCAGTCCTTCCTTGGCTAGCGCTTGCAAGGCAGACACCTTACCTCTAGTGCCACCTCACTGGCCCCGAAATTGGGATTTAATATACATTAAGATCTAATGGCATTCAAGGGCTGGGTTGATGACTTCATGAAGTTTTTTTTTTTTTTTGGTTTTTGGGCCACACCCGGTAACGCTCAGGGGTTACTCCTGGCTATGTGCTCAGAAGTCGCTCCTGGCTTGGGGGACCATATGGGACACCGGGGGATCGAACCGCGGTCCGTCCAAAGCTAGCGCAGGCAAGGCAGGCACCTTACCTTTAGCGCCACCGCCCGGCCCCCATGAAGTTTTTTTTAAGGAGTAATATTCCTTTTGCTTTTCTGCTTAGTAGATTTGAGCCACTATCCGTCCTCGGTTGGCCACGAGCAAGGCAAATGCCTACCACTGAGCTCTCTCCGGCCCCTATTCAGTGTTATTTTAGCACTTTAGAGTCCTTGCTCTGGCATCAGGGACTCACTTCGTTGCTTTCAGCACAACTCCCAGGATGGTCAGGTTGTTGTGTTGGACAATAGGGGCACTCCAAATTTTCCCAAGGAGCAGAACATCTTCCCTGAGCCCTCTCACACCTTCTAGTGGCTTTGTGGCCCATCTCCTCAGGACCGGACCAACTCTTACTTGTTCTGTGGGAGAAGCTAGTAAAGGCGAAGGCCCTTAAAATTTGAGGGGTGGGGGAGCGGAGCAGTGGCGCAGTGGTAAGGCACTTGTCTTGCATGCAGCTGACCTAGGATGGACCACAGTTTGATCACCCGGTGTCCCTTATTGTCCCCTGAGCCAGGAGCAATTTCTGAGGTTATAGACAGACCCCTGAGCATCACGGGGTGTGACCCAAAATCCACCCTCCCCCAAAATCTGAGAGAAGTAATAAAGCAAAGCACAGAGAACCTTCCCAAATCTGCAAAATATGTCTTACGTATCCATCATCTTAATAGAATTCAGAAAAAATATGTATAATTTATTTACTTATTTATTTAAACACAGGGATTATTAGGTAGAAAGATGATTTTCAAATTTTTATAACGAGCTCTTTGCTGGGATCATGGCTGAGTGATGGAGATGAGTATTTGTGAAACAAAGTGTAGTCATTGAAATTTTTAGTTTTGATATGGATTATATCCTTGCTGATGTAGGACATGCATATAACCTTTTCTTGGCTGCTGTAATGTCTGCCCATCAGCCAGCACAATATACTCACTATAGACTCATTTAACTCTCAAAAGAGTTAAAACACTAAAGAGTTAAATTTTCTTTAAATGAAGTTTTATTTGTTTATTGGTTTTTGGGCCCCACCTGGAAGTGCTTAAGGTTTTACTCCTGGCTCTGTGCTCAGAAATTGCTCCGGTAGGCTTGGAAGACCATATGGAATCCAGGGATCAAACCCGGGTTGGCTGCAAGCAAGCTGTGCTATTGCTCTGGCACCTAATGAAGGGTGTTTTTGTTTGTTGGTTTGGTTGGTTTTTGGGTCACACCTGGCAGTGCTCAGAGGTTACTCCTAGGTCTACAGTAGACTCTACACTCAGCAATTGCTCCTGGCAGGTTCGGGGGACCATATGGGATGCCAGCATTCGAACCATTGTCCTTCTGCATACAATGCAAACGCCCTACCTCCATGCTATCTCTCCAGCCTGTTTTGTTTTGTTTTTATAATTCCACTACCATTTAGTTGTAACAAGCAATATTAAGTAAATTATTTATACCTGTCAAGGGTATGAAGTAGGTGGGAAACTGGAAAAAGACAGAGGGAATATTATACTGGTAGTGAGACTGGTATTGGAACATTGAATACCTGAAATAACTGTAATATGAGTAAGTTTATAGACTATAGTGTTTAAATATTGAAATGAAAATTTATTAATGGGCCCGGAGAGATAGCACAGCGGCATTTGCCTTGCAAGCAGCCGATCTAGGACCAAAGGTGGTTGGTTCCAATCCCGGTGTCCCATATGGTCCCCTGTGCCTGCCAGGAGCTATTTCTGAGCAGACAGCCAGGAGTAACCCCTGAGCACCGCCGGTGTGGCCCAAAAACCAAAAAAAAAATTTTATTAAAAATACATTTTATATCTCAGCAGAATGTAATATTGAAATGGCACTTGAAAACATATTAAACAATGAGCACTTCATTTATAAAACAATTTATAATAATTCCAAACTTCCTGAAGAGGAATTTTCCTAATTAAAATTAATTGATTTTCCTAAATAAGACAAACCTTCCTGATTGAAACAAGACCTTTAGGAAAATATAATCAACATCTGGGGTGTCAAAAAATATACAGGGAAGGGCCAGAGAGATAGCACAGTGTCAGGGCATTTTTCTTACACGCGGTTAACCCAGGAGAGTTCAATTTTTGGCATGCCATATGGTTCCCTGTGCCTGCCAGGAGCAATATCTTTTTTTTTTTTTTTTGGTTTTTGGGTCACACCTGGCAGTGCTCAGGGGTTACTCCTGGCTATCTGCTCAGAAATAGCTCCTGGCGGGGCCGGGCAGTGGTGCTAAAGGTAAGGTGCCTGCCTTGCCTGCGCTAGCCTTGGACGGACCGCGGTTCGATCCCCCGGTGTCCCATATGGTCCCCCAAGCCAGGAGCAACTTCTGAGCACATAGCCAGGAGTAACCCCTGAGCGTTACCGGGTGTGGCCCAAAAACCAAAAAAAAAAAAAAAAAAAAAAAAAAAGAAATAGCTCCTGGCAGGCACGGGGGACCATATGGGACACCGGGATTCGAACCAACCACCTTTGGTCCAGGATCGGCTGCTTGCAAGGCAAACGCCGCTGTGCTATCTCTCCGGGCCCTGCCAGGAGCAATTTCTAAGTGCAGAGCCAGGAGTAATCTCTGAACACTGCTGGGTGTGACCCAAAAACAAACAAAAAAAAGATACAGGGCAAACAGAAAGAAAACTAGCACTTGTTGAGTTATATGCATGGGTGGCAATAACATAGATCTTAGTTCTTGTTCAGTCCTAATTTTACTGAGGAATAATTGACAGATATAAGGGTATATATTTAAAGGATATGCTAGTATGATTATCAAGATCAAGATAATTACTACATGTATTATCTTACATAGTTAAAAGACATTCATAGCTAATCTTGCAAATACAAAATAAAACAAAAATAAGTAGTTTTGGGGCCAGAGAGATAACATAGCAGTAGGATGTTTGCCTTAGACACAGAAGGATGGTGATTCGAATCCCAACATCCCATATGGTTCCCAGAGCCTGCCAGGAGTGATTTCGGAGCGTAGAGCCAGGAATAACCCCTGAGTGATGCTGGGTGTGACCCCAAAACAAACAAACAAACAAACAAACAAAAAGTCAGTGGTTATGTAATTCAAACTTTACCTGAAAAATAAAAAGGCATGATAATAGACTCAGGAACTAGCCTGTCAAATATTTATACTAGATAATGTTAATATTATCTACAAAAGTGCTTAGCATTTTGTACCCAGCAACTCCTGTAGTTGACTGGGGTGTGGGAGCAACGATACACATAAAATTGTACCTGAACAGAGTTAAAAGAATATTTTCCATTACCTGGGGGTTATCAATAAACAGCAGGAGGCCAAAAGTTTTTTTTTTGTTATCTCTTCATAATTTCAAAGAGGCATTTCAGTGTATGATTTTTTTCTTGAGGGTAATTTCTTTAAATATCAGGGTATGGTTCAGAGCATATATTCAGTAAAATAATAAAATGAAATTAGAAGTTTCTTTTGAGCTATACCCAACTTTCCCTGGATGTCCCACCTAGCTCTGTTCTCAGGAGATTATGCAGTGCTATGGATTAAACTAGGGTCAGCTTTACACGAGTGCCTTAACTTTTGAACTAGCTCTGAGGTGTTGATACTTCCCTTACAACTCCCCCATTTTGAGTCACTATATTTTAAGAAAAATTGAAGTCATTTCATCTTCTGTGGAATTTCACTAAAAACTTAGTCTAACTTTTACTTGGCCAGAATTCTTCTGCCTGAAATGAAGTTTTGGAAATGTTTTTAGATTTTGTTTCTAGACTGGGTACACATTGAGGTGTCCAATAAACTTAAGATTTTTTTAAGATAAAAAGAAAGGAAATATTAATTAGTTGAGGCAGAAAGAAATGTATCACTTATTGAAATGTTAGAAAAATTGAAAAGGCAAATCTAGGCAATGCCCCAGAAACAATGATGTTTAATGGGTGTAATTTGCTCATTAACCTTAGAAACACTTCTGTTGCCACTAGTACCAGCAGAAGAATAATCTTTCCTAGCACTTTTCTTCGTGTCTCTTCTGAATAAAAGTCTCTGATAGGTACATTCTACTAGTGGAAATTTGGTTACAAATATGCAAGGGATTCTGGGAAGTGTAGTTTTTTCTTTTTAAATTTAACTTTAGTACTGGATAGGACAGTGGATAGGACACTTGTCATGCATGTGGCCAACTCAGGGTTGAGTCTCCAGAGTCCCGCCAGTAATGATCTCTGAGCACAGAACCAAGAGTAAGCCCTGAGTACCAGGTATGGGCTAAAAACAAAACAAATAAATAGTAATCTAAAAATAATAAAACAACAAAAATATAAGCTTAAGATGGTGGAATTAATAGTTGTGATGGGTTATTCATTTCATTGAATCTAAGACACACAAAATTTTCATGCCTCCAGAACCAGGGTGCTTTTGACAATCAGTGATATTTCTCTGTTTGTTGGCAGTCTGTTGGCAAAGAAAACATTGCTTTCTTTAGATGACACTACCCTATAAGGCAAAGAAATCATCTCCATCAAAAGGAAAAGCCAGTGATAGGACACCATTTATAAATACAATTGCCAACAAAGTTCCCCCAAAGCTGCTAAAGGACAGCATGGAGTGCAGAGCTCCATGTTCTGATCCAAAATTGTACATGAAAAGGATCCAAAATTGTACATGAATTATAATCTTTAGACATTAATGAATAAGCTGATTTATTTTGCTTATGTGTATTTTGAAAGTCTGTTCAAGAGTTTGATACCTCAATAAATATAAAGGAAATCTTTCAAGAATAATCAGAGTACTCAGAGAGCAGTATCATAGTTCAGTTCCCCATTAACTCATGGAATTTTCTCTTGTTGCTCTTAAAGTGTGCATGTTAGAATTAATGGTATCTTATAGTTTATAGAATATGCTTCAGAGCATGGGGAAAGTCACAAGGATTCATGTCCATTATGGATCAGGCAACAATAGACAGTTTCCCTGTTCCTGGCCCTGGAGATTGTATGTAGGAGAGAAGAAAATGGGAGGCCACATGGGACTTGTACAGGTGGGGGGAAAGAGAACCTTTTCTCACTGACTGGCATTCACTTGTGTACCGCACAAGTGAGCTGCCCTGTGGAGTAGGAGTGTGCTCCAAGAAGAGGGGGCAAGCGCCCTTGGGATCTCTATAGTCCAGCGAATGGGTCCAGGGATTGGGAGTGAGAGGGCAGTGAGAGGAGGGCAAGGTGCAGGCTGCAGAGCCTCCAACCTCATTGTTTCTTTGGTCCCCCACAGTTCCACACTACCAGGGGAGTGTGTTGGCTAATTTGTTGCTCTACTCAGGCCCAGCCCTCAGCACTGTGCAGATGGGGTGGCCTGGGAAATAGTAGATTTCAGCAAATATTGTTTAGATGAATTAATCAATCAGTAACTAATAAGAGGACTGGACTGAGGGACAGGATGATGGCAGTCTACATGGAGCCATTTGCCCAGATCTGGTGAATGACAACACTGAGAGCCTTGTCACCTTTATCCATCTCAGGTGGATCTCCCACCCATGATTGGAGCATGAACTCTGAGCTGGGAACCGCACATGGGAAGTCTCAAGAGGATCACCATTGGGATCAATGAAATCCGTTTTGCATGGGTCTAAGGATTGGATGTGACTATATTAAGTGGATGGTTAAGTTGCAGTGCAGATGTTGGGGTGGCCCTGTGGAGGTGCC
Organism: Suncus etruscus; assembly: GCF_024139225.1. Classification (NCBI taxonomy): domain Eukaryota; kingdom Metazoa; phylum Chordata; class Mammalia; order Eulipotyphla; family Soricidae; genus Suncus; species Suncus etruscus. The sequence goes on along the minus strand of NC_064852.1, from coordinate 65,348,951 downwards.
TCTGATTGGGGAAAGAGTGTGAGACCATTTTTACCTCACACAGTAGCCTTCATATATGGCTATCCTCCCCTAACCTGTACCGTTTCATATCCAACCTCGAACCCTCACCAAGATAGCCAAGGATAAGTCCTGGAGAAGTGCTGAGTGGTAAAATGTCAGTAGCCAACGTTCTTGTGTTTGGGAAAGGTCAGAGACTAGTGTTGACTAACAGAAGAATTCACAATTTACTATAGCATCCCTTTTACCTGCAGAAAGAGCCATAGCAGGATGGGAAAAATGGTTTTGGGAGTAGCTGTGTGAGTATAGGGGATGATTTAGCTGACTCTGACCACATGTGGGGCCAGGGCTGTTTCTCTGATATCTGATCAGGCTTGGCAGGCCACAGGCACTCCATATACATTTATTGTATTGGATGGAACTCAGGGGAGAGAGCAAATATGAACTGAGCACCTACCACATGTTTAGCACTTGCCTAGTACATCATACACTGTATTTCAGTTGCTCTTCAAAACTTCCCTGGTCAGTAAGTCTTTTTTTACACATACAGAAGCCAAAGCCAATGCATGCAAGAAGCTAATTGAGGTTCCATAGCTAAACAGTAACAAATGATTTTAAAGCAGGCTTGTTACTCCAAAGTTCAAACTCTTCAGTGGGCTTGATCATTCCTGGAGTCTGAGCTGGCAAGTGAAGGGTGGCCTGAGGCTGCCCGTAGAGCTGAGTGTGAGATCAATATCTGGCCCATGATATTGGGGAACAGGTAAAACTTCCTGGATGAGGTGACATTGAGCTGCATAAACTCAAGAAATTTACTCAGGCAAAGTCGGGCTGAAGAGGAGGAAATCTGAGGAGCAGGCCCTCAAGGAAGCTGGCATAGTAAACAGGCAATGAGCTAAAGCTTAGAAACACAGAACATAGCACCCATGAGAGCATGTTTGGCTCTGGTGCTCACAGCCTGTGGGTATAGGGGTTGGTGAGCAGATAGTACACTTGCTCTGGGTGGTAATGACTCCATGCCAGGTATCTGATTTGGCAAGAGAGGCTTGAACTGGACTTGAGTTTCATTAGCCCATTGTGTCCTGTGCTGCAGGCAGTATAGACCATCCGATCAAAGGCAACAACCCCAGGCTAATGTATATGTGTGTGGTATGTATCAGGATACTACAAAAGCCACGACCACTGTCTATTTCAATTGTAAGGTCCAGTGCAGGCACAGTCAATGCCAATGCTGAAGATTTCTTAGCATTTCTCCTCTCTTTCTAAGCACTATTTTCTCTCAGTTATTCCTATTCTGAGACTCCTACAGCCATGTGTGTATGGTTTCATCTTTTATTGTAGGAGGTGGGGGGCTCTGAGATGGTGCTTGGGGATCCATACAATGCTGAAACTTGGGCTTCCACATGTCATGCACAAACTCAAGTCCTTGAGCTGTCTCCCCTGCCCAATTGGTCTCTGACATTTTTGTTGAGGCTGTCTCACATATTGGGGATCTATAATTATCTACTCATGTTGGGAGGGATTGCGTAGTGGATTTGGTAGCTCAAAGCCTATGGGAGGTAGTAGGTACCCAACTGCCATCATCACTCTGGCTAATTTTTCTTGTACTAGGAGTCCCCAACGTCACCTTCCTCCAGCCTCTTCTTCCCATACGTTGCTTAGAGATTGAAGTTGGAATATTTGCACTGGTTATGAGAATAGAGTTGGAATGGGCAGAGGTTTAGGATCATATGGCAAGAAGCGGGCTGAGACCACATGGCATGGCATATTTAAACATGCACTTAATTCTCTTTTTGGTGGGGCTGGAGTGATAGCACAGCAGTAGGACATTTGCCTTGCACGCGACCACCCCAGGAAGGACCCAGGTTTGATCACCAGCATCCCAGGTGGTCCCCTTAGCCTGCAAAAAAAAGTAATATCTGAGTGCAGAACCAGGAGTGATCCCTGAGCACTGCTAGGTATGACCCCAAATAAAACCAAACAAAATCTCCTTTTAGGAGAGGGTGCCCTTGCCCCTAAATATTCCAGTTGGCATCCCTGGAGGCCATGGGATAAATTGTCTCCTGCAATCCCATTGGGCTTTCCTGAGGTCATTCCTCCCAAATGACTAAGTGCAATGGCAGTGGTGCTGCTTCCACATGGCATCGGTAAACTTGCCTTAGCATACAGGGCCAAGCACCTCAGAATTCCCATCCTGGGACTCTGATCCCACCATTTTCCAATCCCGGTCCTCCCACCTCCTGCCTAGCAGGCACTGCACAAGTGAAGTGGGTGGAATAGCACAGGTTGGGGCCTGGAGACCATCTACCCAATCTTTTATCAGCTCATTAGAAAATGAAGGACTAGGGAGATAGTAAAAGGAGTAAGATGCTTGTGTTACATGATCCCTTGTACCCCAATAGAGCCCCCCCAAATCCACCAAAAGTTATCTCTAAGTGCAGATCCAGAGTAAACCCTAAGCACTTCCAGATATGTGGAGGAAGTGGAATAGTGAGGGGAGAAAGAAAGAGAAAGAAATTGCACCAGCTTCCCCATTGCTGTGATGGATGGAGCTGAGCACAGTTGTGATGCTGTTCTGATGGTATTCCCAAGGGAAGCCACCCTTTCTAAAGTTTTTTTACCCTGGACAATCTAGAAAGTAATGATGCATCAGGCACTTGCAAATTATTAGCATTAGAATCAATAGAAAATTTGGTATAGTATTGACCTGTACTTTAGTAACAGTTGTGTAGTGTAGAGTTAAATAAAAGCCAAAGCAATAGTACAGCTGGTAGGATACTTGTCCTGCATGCTACTGAGCATTGCTGGGTATATCCCCTCAAATTACACACACCCCCAAAATAGATAGAGACAGAGATAATACAGGGATTAATGTGCATGCATGTGTGAAGCTGATGCTAACTTGATTTCTGACACTATGTGGACCTCTGATCATCACAGGTGCAGCCCTAAAAGCCTTTGAGTGAGTATTACTGCAAATAGCCTTGAAGGTGCTTGAGCACCATTAGACCTAGATAATTCCTGGTATTGCAAGACCTAATTGGCATTGCATCCTTGGCTTCTCACATTGAGGTTATCTGAAATTTACCAAGAGGGAATCCTGGGGTTTCTGAGAACCTTTTGATAGAATCCAATCTTTTAAAAGAAAGAATATCACTCAAGAGCTAGAGAGCATGCTTTGCAGGTGGGAAGCCTAGGTTCAATCTCCAACACTGAATGATCGCCTGAGCACTCTCAGGAGCTATATCTCCTCCACCCAAAAGATGAGATCAGCTCCTCAATTCAGCTGGATATGACTCCCAAATTTAAACAATTAAAATAATGGGACCGGAGAGATAGAATAGCAGTAAAGCGTTTGTCTTAGACGCAGAAGAATGGTGGTTCAAATCCCGGCATCCCATATGGTCCCCCGAGACTGCCAGGAGTGATTTCTGAGCATAGAGCCAAGAGTAACTCTGAGCGCTGCAGGGTGTGACCCAAAAACCAAAATAATAATAATAATAATAATGATAATAATAATAATAATAATATAGCCAGAGAGTAGGACCAGAGAGATAGCATTTGCCTTGCATGCAAAAGGATGGTGGTTCGAATCCCAGCATCCCATATGGTCCCCTGTGCCTGCCAGGGGCGATTTTTGAGCATAGAGCCAGGAGTAACCCCTGAGTGCTGCCGGGTGTGACCCAAAAAAAAACAAAAAATAAAATAAAATAAAATATAATAGCCAGAGAGATAGCACAGCGGTTGAGAGTTTGCCTTGCAAGCAGCTGATCCAGGATGAATGGTGGTTTGAATCCCAGCATCCCACATTTTCCCCTGAGCCTGCCAGGAGTTATTTCTGAGCACAGAGCCAGGAGTAACCCCTGAGTGCCACTGAGTGTGATCCCAAAACCAAAATAAATAAATAAAAATAGGGTGAGGGATGGAGCTCAGGTGATCAAGTCTTGAATGTATGAGGCCCTGTTTTTGATCTCTGGTATCATGTGCCCCCTATACCCACTGCTGGTATAATTCCACCAACTAATCCAAACGTAAAATGAAGCTAAACTAGAAGAGATTTAAAAAAAAAAAAAAAAAAGGCCCGGAGAGATAGCACAGCGGCTTTTGCCTTGCAAGCAGCCGATCCAGGACCAAAGGTGGTTGGTTCGAATCCCGGTGTCCCATATGGTCCCCCGTGCCTGCCAGTAGCTATTTCTGAGCAGATGCCAGGAGTAATCCCTGAGCAACACCAGGTGTGACCCCCCCCCCCAAAAAAAAAGAAGGCCCGCCCAGTGGTTCCCAACTGTGAGAAACTGTAAGTGTTGCCTGTGCGTCTTTTTTCACTGTCCTCTCTCCTGAACTTCTTGGGAGTGGGCCATAAAGGGCCCATAAAAATAGCTCTCACAGAGGCTCCAGAAGAGCATGGCCGCTCCGCTTCGCTTCGTGGCCGAGCACTCTTTCTAACCCATGAACCCCACCACAACATGCAGAAAAAAATCACACTACAAGCATGACAATGGGGAAACCTCGCAGACAAACATCATGCACAAAGAATGAAGACGATAGTGCGGATGACCTAAAAAATTCTAACCATCTAATTAACCTCTCAGATAAGGAATTGAGAATAGAAATATGGAAGATGTTTGTAGAACTCAAAGAAAGCATAGATCGATCTAAAGAAAACACAAAGAAAGAAATCAGAAAACTCCAAAATGAAATAACAGATCTGAAAAACACGGTAGCTCAACTGAAAACCTCAGTGGATGGCCTTGCAAGCAGGGTAACAGCAGCTGAGGACAGAATCAGCGTGCTGGAAGATGAGATGCAGAAAAACTCAACACAGAAGAAGAAATTGGAAATAAACCTTAAGACAAATGATCAGGCAATGGAAAAAGTACTCAAGGAATGTGAACAGATGAAAATAGAAGTCTTTGATAAACTCAACAGAAACAACATAAGAATCAATGGAGTCTCAGAGGCCCAGGTAGGAGATCTCCAGGAAGAATTAACTGTCAAAGACATCATCAAAGAGATACTCCCAGAGTTAAAGACTACATGCAATCAAATCCTGCATGCCCAAAGAGTACCAGCTAAAAGTGACTAAAAGAAAAATACCCCAAGACACATCCTTGTTACGATGACAAATTCCACAGATAGAGATAGAATACTGAAAGCAGCAAGATCAAAAAAGCAAATTATATTCAAAGGAGCATCTCTAAGACTTACAGCAGACATGTCACAAGAAACTCCCAAGGCCAGAAGACAGTGGTGGGATATTGTGACAAGACTGAATGAAATGAATGCCTCACCGAGAATACTGCACCCAACCCAACTCACATTCAGGTTTAAAGGAAAGATACATAGTTTCCTGGATAAACAACAGCTCAGAAACTTCACAGATGATAAACCAGCCTTAAAGGAAAAACTGAAAGGTCTACTTTAAGACAAGAGAGACCAACAAACACAGCAAACTTATCTACAAAGATGACATTAAATCCTATGACAATCATCTCCCTCAATGTCAATGAACTAAATTCACCAAATAAAAGACACAGAGTGGCAAAATGGGTCAAAAAGATAAATCCAACCTTCTGCTGCCTACAAGAAACACACCTGAATAGTCAGAACAAACATAGACTCAAAATCAAAGGCTGGAGGGAAATCATCCAATCAAACAGCACCCTTAAAAAAGCTGGGGTGGCCATATTAATATCTGATGACACCAACTTTATACTCAGAAAAGTGGTAAGGGACAAAGATGGACACTATGTACTAATCAAGGGATATGTGCAACAGGAAGAAATCAGACTGTTAAACATATATGCACCCAATGAGAGACCAGCAAATTATCTAATACAATTACTGACAAATCTGAAAGCAGACATCAATAATAACACAATAATTGTGGGAGACCTCAGCACAGCCCTGTCAACACTTGATAGGTCAACCAGACTGAAACCCAACAAAAACATACTAGCTCTGAAAAGAGTAATGGGAGAAAGAGGATTAGTAGATATATATAGGACACTCCACCCCAAAAAATCTGGATACACATTCTTCTCCAATGTACATGGGTCATTCTACAGGATAGACCACATGCTGACACATAAAACATACCTCCATAAAATCAAGAGGATAGAAATCTTGTAGGCTACTTTTGTTGACCACAAGGCTCTGAAATTAGATGTGAACTACAAAGCCACACAGAAAAAAAAACTTTAACAATTGAAAATTATACAGCCTGCTACTGAACAACAAGTGGATCCAAGATGAAATCAAAGAGAAAATCAAAACTTTCCTGGAAACAAATGATAATGAAGACACAAACTGCCAGAATCTATGGGACACAGCAAAAGTGGTCCTGAGAGGAAAATTTATAGCTTTGCAACACACATCAGGAAGGAAGAAGAGGCCTACCTGAATAGCTTAATGACGCAGCTCATAAAATTAGAGAGTGCTCAACCAAAGGACCCAAGAGTAGGGAGACAGAAGGAAATAACAAAGCTGAGAGCAGAAATCAACAAAGTGGAAACCCAAAAAACAATCCAAAAGATCAACGAAAGCAGAAGTTGGTTCTTTGAAAAAATAAACACGATTGATAGATCATTGGCAAAACTCACAAAGAAAAAGAGAGAGAAACCTGATAACCCATATTAGAAATGAAAAGGAGGAGATCACGACTGATATTGCAGAGATCCAAAGGGTAATCAGAGACTACTTTGAGAAACTTTATGCTACTAAACATGAACCTCGAAGAAATGGATAAATTCTTGAACACTTATAACCTTCCACAATTAAGTAAGGAGGATGTATATCCTCCTTACTTAATTCTAAACACCCTCATCACTATTGAGGAAATTGAAACTGTAATCAAACATCTACCTAAAAAGAAAAGCCCAGGCCCAGATGGATTTACTAATGAATTCTTTCAAACCTTTCAAGAGGAGCTACTACCAATCCTAGCCAGGCTCTTTCATAAAATTGAAAAAATGGGAATACTCCCATACAGCTTTTATGAAGCCAACATCGCCTTGATACCAAAACCAGACAGAGATGCTGCCAAAAAAAGAAAATTACAGACCAATATCCCTGATGAATGCAGATGCAAAGATCTTCAACAAAATCCTGGCAAATAGGATCCAATGCATTATCAAGAAGATCATACACTATGACCAAGTAGGTTTCACCCCCAGGAATGCAAGGATGGTTTAACATCCGTAAATCTATCAACATCATACACAACATCAACAACAGAAAAATAAAAATCACATGATCATATCAATAGACGCAGAGAAAGCATTTGATAAGGTCCAACACCCATTCTTGATCAAAACCCTCAGCAAGATTGGAATGAAAGGAACCTTTCTCAATCTAGTTAAAGCCATCTACCACAAGCCAATGGCAAATATTATCCTCAATGGAAAAAAACTAAAAGCCTTTCCTCTAAATTCTGGTACAAGACAAGGTTGTCTGCTCTCACCACTCCTCTTCAACATAGTACTGGAAGTTCTTGCTATAGCGATCAGGCAAGAAAAAAATATCAAGGGAATCCAGATAGGAAAGGAAGAAGTCAAGCTCTCACTGTTTGCAGATGACATGATACTCTACTTAGAAAACCCTAAAGACTCTACCAAAAAGCTTCTAGAAACAATAGGCTCATATAGCAAGGTGGCAGGCTACAAAATCAACCTACAGATATCAATGGCCTTTTTATACACCAATAATGATAGGGAAGAGATGGACATCAAGAAAGCAATCCCATTCACAATAGAGCCACACAAACTCAAATATCTTAGAGTCAACTTGACCAAAGACGTGAAGGACCTGTACAAAGAATACTCTAAAGCCCTACTTCAAGAAATAAGAGAGGACACTGGAAATGGTAACACATATCCTGCTCATAGATTGGCAGGATTAACATCATTAAAATGACAATACACCCCAAAGCATTGTACAGATTTAATGCCATCCCTCTAAAGATACCCATGACTTTCTTCAAAGAAGTGGATCAGGCACTTTTGAAATTCGTTTGGAACAATAAACACCCTCAAATAGCTAAAGCACTCCTAGGGAAAAGGAAAATGGGAGGCATTACTTTCCCCAACTTTAAACTGTACTACAAAGCAATAGTTATCAAAACAGCATGGTATTGGAATAAAGACAGACCCTCAGATCAGTGCAATAGGCTTGAGTTCTCAGAGAACATTCCCCAGACATACAATCATCTAATCTTTGACAAAGGAACAAGAAATCCTAAGTGGAGCAGGGAAAACCTCTTCAACAAGTGGTGGTGGCAGAACTGGTTAGCCACTTGCAAAAAAGTGAACAGAGACCCTCAGTTAACATCATGTACGAAGTTAAAATCCAAATGGATTAAAGACCTTAATATCAGACCTGATAAGGTATATAGAACAACATGTCGGTAAAACACTCCATGACATTGAGACTAAAGGCATCTTCAAGGAGGTAACTGAACTTTCCAAATAAGTGAGAGCAGAGATAAACAGGAATACGTTAAGCTGAGAAGCTTCTGCACCTCAAAAGAAATAGTGCCCAGGATACAAGAGTCACCCATCGAGTGGGAGAAACTATTCACCCAATACCCATCAGAAAAGGGGCTAATATCCAAAATATACATGGCACTGACAGAACTTTACAAGAAAAAATCATCTAGTCCCATCAAAAAATGGGAGAAGAAATGAACAGACACTTTGATAAAAAAAAAAAAAAAAAGAAATACAAATGGCCAAAAGGCACATGAAAAAATGTTCTTCATCACTAATCATCAGGGAGATGCAAATCAAAACAACGATGAGATACCATCTCACACCACAGAGATTGGCACACATCACAAAGAATGAGAGCAATCAGTTCTGGCGGGGATGTGGAGAGAAAGGAACTCTTGTCCACTGCTGGTGGGAATGCCGTCTAGTCTAACCTCTATGGAAAGTGATTCGGAGATTCTTCCAAAAACTGGAAATTCGACCCAGCTATTCCACTCCTAGGGATATACCCTAGGAACACAGGAATACAATTCAAAAACCCCTTTCTCACACCTACCGTATTTTCTGGAGTATAAGACGACAGGGCGTATAAGACAACCCCTTAATTTTACAATTAAAATATAGGTTTAAGCCTCTATTTGCTGTATAAGACAGAATGTTCCTGTGCTGCAACTGTATCTTCCACAGTGCACCAATCACAACAAGCAAAGGTCCAAAGGTTATACTGTAATAGACATCCTCTCTGACTCTGGCCAATCTGAGCAGGCTTTTTACAGTGTAGATTCGGGTACAGAACATTGTCTAATTTGCATGCATAAAAAGCCTGCTTCGATTGGCTGCCTGGCAGTGATTGGTGCAGGATCAAGTTGGAAAATTCGTTTTGTGGAAATATTCAGACAATTTTTGTTTAGGGGCATATTGAAATATTTTTCGGGATATACTTGGCATATAAGAAGACACCTGATTTTCGAATGACTTTTTTTGGTTCAAAAGTCTTAGGGCCCGGAGAGATAGCACAGCGGTGTTTGCCTTGCAAGCAGCCGATCCAGGACCAAAGGTGGTTGGTTCGAATCCCTGTGTCCCATATGGTCCCCCGTGCCTGCCAGGAGCTATTTCTGAGCAGACAGCCAGGAGTAACCCCTGAGCACCGCCAGGTATGGCCCAAAAACCAAAAAAAAAAAAAAAAAGTCGTCTTATATGCCGGAAAATACGGTATATTTATTGTAGCACTATTCACAATAGCCAGGCTCTGGAAACAACGAAGTTGCCTTTCAACAGACGAATGGCTAAAGAAACTGTGGTACATATACACAATGGAATATTATGCAGCCATCAGGAGAGATGAAGTCATAAAATTTTCCTATACATGGATGTACATAGACTCTATCATGCTGAGTGAAATAAGTCAGAGGGAGAGAGAGAGATACAGAATAGTCTCACTCATCTATGGGTTTTAAGAAAAATAAAAGTCATTTTTGCAACAATCCTTAGAGGCAATGAGAGGAGGGCTGGAACTTCCAGCTCACTTCATGAAGCTCACCACAAAGAGTGGTGAGTGCAGTTATAGAAATAACTACACTGAGAACTACCATAATCATGTGAATGAATGAGGGAACTGAAAAGTCTGTCTAGAGTACAGGTGGGGGTGGGGTGGGACGGAGGGAGATTTGGGACATTGGTGGTGGGAATGTTTCACTGGTGAAGGGGTTGTTCTTTACATGACTGAAACCTAATCACAATCATATTTGTAATCAAGATGTTTAAATAAAGGAAAAAAAGAGAAAAAGGAGATAAAAATAATCAGAAGCAAATTGTAGTGACTTTATGGCACTTCTGTTACAGTGGAAACATGTATATTTACCTAAATACAGATAACTTTTTATGATTTTATTCCCCACCCCTCTACCAAACACTCAGCCTCAGCACTGTGCCCCGCTAGCTTTGCTTTGCACTCCTGCTTTGTTATGGTGCTTGCATATGTACTCATTAGGACCTGCACACTCAGTTGAGGCCACACAAGTTATGGCCTCATAACTACCTGTCAGGGCTCATATTTTCTGGCTCTCATATTCACACATCATTTTTGTTCTCATACTTATATCCCACCTTGTAGTCAGGTGGTATTGTAATTAGACATTCTTTGGAAGTTGAGTTGAGGTCTGATTGTCCCAAAATTCCCAGAAGAGAAAGGGATATTCTATACCCTCTATCTGGGGAGTACAGGAGAAGGTGGTACATTGATAATTCTCAGAAAATAATTAATCCACACAGAAATAGAGGAAATAGCAGGCAAAATGTTCACTGCAAGCTGTTCACCCACAAGCCAGTCACTCCAACAAATGGAACCACATCCCCAGCTCAGCTCTCCTGCCTTCAATTTATTAAATTCCAAATTCAAGCCCCTCCTCTAGGAGAGGGAAAAATACCAACAGATTGAGATACAATAACAAATGGGAAACAAATGGGAACCACTTCAAAAGGCATTAATTTACTTAATAGTGGTATAGACAGAAGTTACTTGTTTTTTTTTTTTTTTTAGAAGTTACTTGTGGTACCAGGGAGTCACAGACAGCAGAGCTGCTGGGAATCATGGTAGACATATGTGGTAACACTAGGGATTGAACTCATAACCATTGGCTTGAAAGGTGTGTGCTCTGAGATCTTGAACTTTTCCTCCAGATCTTCAATTGAGAATAAGCTATTTCACACAATGTGGGGGTGGGGTGGGGAAAGGGAGACAACACCTTTGGTAGTGCTCAAGGGGCTCTGTGCTGGGGGTGAGGGTAGCTCCCTGATGGTGCTTAAAGGACAAGATAGCGTCACTGATCAAACTGAGACTGTATGCAAAGTATGTGCAATGAAAACTTTCTTAAAATGGAAAGCCAAACTGGTACACGTCTCTTGAAATTTGTAAGAAACAAATAAAAATAAAAGCAAATAAAAAAAATTAGGGGCCAGAGAGATAGAATAGTGAGTAAGGTGCTTGCCTTGTACATGGTCAACTTGGGGTTGAAGCCACAGCATTCTTGGTTCTTCAAGCACTACCAGGAGTGATCCCTGAGCACAGAACCAGGTATAAGTCCTGCTGTGGCCCAAGAACAAATAAAGGAGAAAACAGCTATTTGAAACAGATTATAATCTTGATACATCCAATATTTAGTTATAAAATGGTGCTAGAAACAGTGGAGGGAGATGAGGCCTGATAGTAGGAAATGGGTGAATAGTTCTGGAGAGGACAAGGTCAACCCACCTGTCGGGACCTGCGAGGTGGCGCTAGAGTTAAGGTGTCTGCCTTGCAAGCACTAGCCAAGGAAGTACTGCGGTTCTATCCCCCGGCATCCCATATGGTCCCCCCAAGCCAGGGGCAATTTCTGAGTGCTTAGTCAGGAGTAACCCCTGAGCATCAAACGAGCGTGGCCCGAAAAACAAAAAACAAAAAAACAAAAAAACAAACAAAAAACAACCCACCTGTCATCCTCTGATGCTGAATTAGTTATCACACTCAAGGAGAGATGGATAACTAATTTTTTTTTAATTTTATTTTAAAAGCTTCGTCGGGAAGCCTTGACTGCCACTGTAGCTTTTTTGAGAGGAATTTGTTTTTCTAAGAAAAATATTGTATTCAATAGAATATTCTTCTGGCAGTTTTTTTCCATGATTCTAAAGAATCACATGCTAAAATTTCATCTTCGAGAAGAGAGTGGGGCCCTCCTAGCTGCTTCCCCTCAGTCTTCTCCCTCTTTGTGGAATGGGCTTTGCATCAAAGCCTACTGTCTCACTCCACCTGCAGGGCACGTCAGCATTTTTTTGACACCCACATCCCACCCCAGCAACTGCCTAATAAAATAATTACAGCTTAGTTTTATCTTTTTTTTTGGGGGGGGGTCAGATCCGGCAGCGCTCAGGGGTCACTCCTGGCTCCACGCTCTGAAATCACTCCTGGCAGGCTCGGAGGAGCATATGTGATGCTGGGATTTGAACCATCGACCTTCTGCACGCAAGGCAAATGCCTTACCTCCATGCTATCTCTCCAGCCCTTAGTTTTATCCTAGTGTCTGTTTCTTGGTGTACTTGGTACAGGACTCACATAACAGAGAGTCTCTGAAGCTCCCTTTGTTTGGAGAAGGAAAGGGACTAGGAAGCATTCACTCTTCTTCATAGACTCCCACTGGTCCTTTCTCCCAGCCTCACCCCAGGGGCCAGAACTGCTAAGTTCCATCCTCTGGGACTTTATAACACAAAGTCCAGGGAACTGCTCCTGGATTTCTCTCCTTTCTGATTTTGCTTCTTTCTCTTTCTCCTGATCCTGCCTCCATATGCTTTCTGCATGATGTGTTTTGTATTTGAGTTTTTTGGTTATCACATCAATGGTGTGGGCTGGGAAGACCCTATGCAGTGCATGGCTCGAATCTGACACATTGCAAAGCAAGCACCTTCCCCACTAGGCTATCTATCTCTCTAGCTGTCCATCTGCTTTCTATGATTCCAAACATCTGTGATTTTTATATTTCCTTATTTCTTTCTTTCTTTCTTTTTTTTTTTTTTTTTTGTGGCTTTTGGGTCACACCCGGCAGTGCTCAGGGGTTACTCCTGGCTCCATGCTCAGAAATTGCTCCTGGCAGGCATGGGGGACCATATGGGACGCCAGGATTCGAACCGATGACCTTCTGCATGAAAGGCAAACGCCTTACCTCCATGCTATCTCTCCGGCCCCTGTTTTCTTATTTCTTTTCATTTTATTTTAAATGTTTATTTTATTAAAAAAATTTCAGCAGGAGCAATAGCACAGTGACTGCCTTGCATGCAGGCAACCTGGGTTTGATCCCTGGCATCCCGTATCATCCTCCAAGCCTTCTAGGAGTAATTTCTGAGTGCAGAGCCAGAAGTAACCCTGTAACCCTTGAGTGCCACCAGGTGTGGCCCAAAACAAAACTGAAACAAGCTGGGAGTTGGGTTGAAGTTTGGTTATCCCACAGTTTCCAAAAGGGAAAGGAAATTCCCATTCCCCTAACAAGCAAGGACAGGGGAAGAAGTTCCAGTCGTATAGATCCTCAGCAAATAATCCACAAAGACAAGAGGGTAAAAAAAAAGCAAGAAGTGGAGCTGGAGAGATAGCACAGCAGTAAGGCGTTTGCCTTAGATGCAGAAGGACGGTGGTTCGAATCCCGGCATCCTATATGGTCCCCTGAGCCTGCCCGGAGCATTTTCTGAGCTTAGAACCAGGAGTAACCTCTTAATGCTGCCAGGTGTGACCCAAAAACAAAAAGCAAAACAAAAAAGTCGAGAAGGACACAAAACCTTTCACCCACTAGCCAGCTGCTCCAAAAAGTAAAGAGCTAGCTTGCCTGCAGCAAAAGGTCCCTTCGTCTCAGCATTGCCTTCTATTTATTCAAGATTCGAATAGCACCCCTCTTCCTAAAAGGAGGGAGGTGGAAAAGCAGGAAGAGAGAACAAACACAACAAAGAATATCATAAAATCTTCTATAAACCTCACAACAAACAACAAAACAAAAGTTTCAGTAATGTGTTTACAATGTGGCTCACATTCACATTTAGTCTTGGTATACACACAGTGCCATGACCTCACCCCCACTAAAGTACACAAAACCCAAGCCAGAGAGATAAAACAGCCTATCTTGCATATTGCTGACCCAGATTTGATCTTCGGATCCCCATACATACCATCAGAAATGATCCTTTAGCACAGATCCAGGAGAAACCCCTGAGAACAGATTCAAGAGTGGCCCCCAAATCCAATAAAAAAAAAAAGTACCCAAGAACCCTCCCTACCTATACAGTATGCCCACCATTCCCCACCCAATATTGTTCTTTTGATTTTATATATTTACATTCCTAATTTAAAGAAGTTGTCATTTTAGTCTTGGTGGGTTTCAGGAAGGATTACTGAGAGATGCAAAGTTTGATTCATCTGCTTTCCAGGAATGGGATGAATGAAGAGATAAGAAAGAACCCGCAGGCAAGAAGTGTAAAGGCTGGACGCCAGCAGAGACAGCTCCTTAATGAGAGGAAAGGATAAAAAAAAGTTCTAAGAGCCAGGGAGACCATTCAAAGGGCTAGAACTTATGTTTGCCTGGAGACCCAGGCATAATTCCTGGCACTGCTTGGTTCTCCAAGCATGCCCTGAACTGAAAGGAAATTGTCTGAGTCTGAATTTTTTTTTTTTGGAGGGCCACACCCAGCTGTGCTAAAGCCTACTCATGACTCTCATGATTCTTTGCTCAGGAATTATGCCTGGTGGTGCTCAGAGGACAATATGAGGTACCTGGGATGAAGCCCAAATGGCCACATGCAAGGCAAGCACCTTATCCACTATACTATTTCTCTGACTCCCAGTTTGTTGAGAGTGAGTCCTACTTTCTGCACTTCCTACTTATCCAGCCAACAGGTTCTCATGCTTGTGCCCTCTCCCTAAGGCAAAGACCCCTACACTGATATAGCTAGGTGTTCTTTTGGCCTGACCTTGAGGGCAGTGAGGATGGCTTCCGAAGTTAGACAGCACTGAACCTTATCTTGGCTCCATCACCCTCCAGTTATGCAAGTGCCTATAAGGGCTGAATTCTAGAGCCTCAGTTTTCCTGTGCTCCCAAGAATGCAAGAGTTTTGTTTTGTTTTTGTTTTGGAGCCACACCTGGTGATGTTCAGGGCTTACTTGACTGCACTGAGGAATCACTCCTGGTAGTGTTTGGAGGACCATAAAGGCATGATGACAGATATTGAACCAGGGTCTATCATGTGCAAGCGCACCCTGCACATTGTATTACTTCTCTAGCCCCCAGTGAGAGAGTTAAGTGAGATCATGAAAGGCCAGTTTCAATGGTGGTGCCACTAAGGAGGGGTGCTGCATTCTTCTCACTGCTTCCTTTATGTCTCTGGAGCAGCAACTCCTCATCTGCAGAGTCTCTGTGTGGCCTTTCTACAGAGGCTGCATTTACAGCAGGTTGGTTTGTAGAAGGAGGGAAAGAAGATAACAGGACTCTTGTTTGGCTCCTGGAATGAAGGTGCTATGCCAAAGGATGTGTGACTGAGGCCCAGGGTGCAGCTTTGTAAAGGCTGGGCAGGAGTATGATAGGGCAGCCCTGATTCAATTGAAGATTTTGGGTCACTGAAAAAACAAAGGAGGTGTATCTTAGGGTGTGGGGAGCAAAATTGGGGGGTTGCAGTGGTATATTTAAAGGCTTCTCTTTTCTTTTTTGTCTTTATTGAGCTACTGTACCACATAATATTTTATTCTTTACTACATAACTTTCCTGAGAATCTTATTACTGGAGTTAATGTTGAGAAGATATTTGTGTGTGTATATATATTTTTGTTTGTTTGTTTGTTTTGTTTTTGTTTTTGGGCCACACCCGGCAGAGCTCAGGGGTTACTCCTGGCTGTCTGCTCAGAAATAGATCCTGGCAGGCACGGGGGACCATATGGGACACCGGGATTCGAACCAACCACCTTTGGTCCTGGATCAGCTGCTTGCAAGGCAAACACCACTGTGCTATCTCTCTGGGCCCTATTTGTCTATATTTCTGGGTAATTATGAATGCTTTCTAGAAAAAATTTTACTAATCTTAGGAAAAAAAAAAACTCTGGCAGTGCTCAGAGGTTATTCCTGACCCTGCACTCAGAAATCGCTCCTGGTGGGCACAGGGGATCATATGGGATGCTGGGATTCGAACCACCGCTCATTCTGAATCTGCTGCATGCAAGGCAAATGCCCTCCCATTGTGCTATCTTTCTGCCCCTGGGAAAATATATTGACCAAGTAGTTTGCAATGTTACTAAACATTTTTATATTATTCAAAACTCTTATTACTTATAAGGTAACTTCATTGCCATAAGTTTTTTTTTTACTTTTTTTCTCCTTTATTTGAACATCTTGATTACATAAATGATTGTGATTAGGTTTCAGTCATGTAAAGAACACCCCCTTCACCAGTGCAACATTCCCACCACTAATGTCCCAAATCTCCCTCCATCCCACCCCACCCCCACCTGTACTCCAGACAGGCTTTTCAGTTCCCTCACTCATTCACATGATTATAGTAGTTCTCTGTGTAGTTATTTCTATAGCTGTACTCGCCACTCTTTGTGGTGAACTTCATGAAGTGAGCTGGTGTTCCAGTCCTCCTCTCATTGTCTCTGAGGATTGTTACAAAAATGACTTTTATTTTTCTTAAAACCCATAGATGAGTGAGACTATTCTGTGTGTGTGTCTCTCTCTCCCTCTGACTTATTTCACCCAGCATGATAGATTCCATGTACATCCATGTATAGGAAAATTTCATGACTTCATCTCTCCTAAATGCTGCATAATATTCCATTGTGTATATGTACCACAGTTTCTTTAGCCATTCGTCTGGTGAAGGGCATCTTGGTTGTTTCCAGAGCCTGGCTATTGTGAATAGTGCTGCAATAAATATAGGTGTGAGGAAGGAGTTTTTGTATTGTATTCTTGTGTTCTTAGGGTATATCCCTAGGAGTGGAATAGCTGGGTCGAATGGGAGCTCAATTTCCAGATTTTGGAGGAATCTCCATATCGCTTTCCATAGAGGCTGTACTAGATGGCATTCCCACCAGCAGTGGATAAGAGTTCCTTTCTCTCCACATCCCCGCCAGCACTGACTGTTCTCATTATTTGTGATGTGCGCCAATCTCTGTGGTGTGAGGTGGTATTTCATCATTGTTTTGATTTGCATCTCCCTGATGATCAGTGATGAAGAGCATTTTTTCATGTGCCTTTTGGCCATTTGTATTTCTTTTTTTATCAAAGTGTCTGTTCATTTCTTCTCCCCATTATTTTTTATGGGATTAGATGTTTTTTTCTTGTAAAGTTCTGTCAGTGCCCTGTATATTTTGGATATTAGCCCCTTACCTGAAGGGTGTTGGGTGAATAGTTTCTCCCACTCACTGGGTGACTCTTGTATCCTGGGCACTATTTCTTTTGAGGTGCAGAAGCGTCTCAGTTTAATGTATTCCCATCTGTTGATCTCTGCTTCCACTTGTTTGGAAAGTGCAGTTTTTTCCTTGAAGATGCCTTTAGTCTCAATGTCATGGAGTGTTTTACCGATGTGTTGTTCTATATACCTATGGTATCAGGTATGATATCAAGGTCTTTAATCCATTTGGATTTTACCTTAGTATATGATGTTAACTGGGGGTCTATGTTCACTTTTTTGCAAGTGGCTAACCAGTTCTGCCAGCACCACTTGTTGAAGAGATTTTCCCTGCTCCACTTAGGATTTCTTGCTCCTTTGTCAAAAATTAGGTAATTGTATGTCTGGGGAACATTCTCTGAGAACTCAAGCCTATTGCACTGATCTGAGGGTCTGTCTTTATTCCAATACCATGCTGTTTTGATAACTATTGCTTTGTAGTACAGTTTAAAGTTGGGGAAAGTAATGCCTCCCATTTCCCTTTTCCCTAGGAGTGCTTTAGCTATTCGAGAGTGTTTATTGTTCCAGATGAACTTCATAAGTGTTTGATCCACTTCTTTGAAGAATGTCATGGGTATTTTTAAGGGGATTGCATTAAATATGTATAATGCTTTGGGGAGTATTGCCATTTTAATGATGTTAATCCTGCCAGTCCATGAGCAGGGTATGTGTTTACATTTCCGTGTGTCCTCTCTTATTTCTTGGAGCAGGGCTTTATAGTTTTCTTTGTATATGTCCTTCACATCTTTGGTCAAGTTGACTCCAAGATATTTCAGTTTGTGTGGCACTATTGTGAATGGGATTGCCTTCCTGACGTCCATCTCTTCCCTATCATTGTTGGTGTATAAAAAGGCCATTGATTTCTGTAGGTTGATTTTGTAGCCTGCCACCTTGCTATATGAATCTATTGTTTCTAGAAGCTTTTTGGTAGAGTCTTTAGGGTTTTCTAAGTAGAGTATCATGTCATCTGCAAACAGTGAGAGCTTGACTTCTTCCTTTCCTATCTGGATTCCCTTGATATCTTTTTCTTGCCTGATCGCTATAGCAAGAACTTCCAGTACTATGTTGAAGAGGAGTGGTGAGAGCAGACAGCCTGGTCTTGTACCAGAATTTAGAGGAAAGGCTTTTAGTTTTTCTCCATTGAGGATAATATTTGCCATTGGCTTGTGGTAGATGGCTTTAACTAGATTGAGAAAGGTTCCTTCCATTCCCATATTGCTGAGAGTTTTTTTTTGTTTTGTTTTGTTTTTTTGTTTTTTTGTTTTTGGGCCACACCTGGTGACACTCAGGGGTTACTCCTGGCTATGCGCTCAGAAGTCGCTCCTGGCTTGGGGGACCATATGGGTCGCTGGGGGATTGAGCCGTGGTCCGTCCAAGGCTAGCGCAGGCAAGGCAGGCACCTTACCTCTAGTGCCACCGCCTGGCCCAATTGCTGAGAGTTTTGATCAAGAATGGGTGTTGAGGGCCTGGAGAGATAGCACAGCGGCGTTTGCCTTGCAAGCAGCCAATCCAGGACTAAAGGTGGTTGGTTCGAATCCCGGTGTCCCATATGGTCCCCCATGCCTGCCAGGAGCTATTTCTGAGCAGACAGCCAGGAGTAACCCCTGAGCATCGCCGAGTGTGGCCCCCCCCCCCCAAAAAAAAAAACCAAAAAAAAAAAAAAACAAAACAAACAAACAAAAAAAGAATGGGTGTTGGACCTTATCAAATGCTTTCTCTGCGTCTATTGATATGATCATGTGATTTTTATTTTTGTTGATGTTGTGTATGATGTTATGGTAGATAGATTTTGGATAGATAGATTGATAGATAGATAGATAGATAGATAGATAGATAGATAGATAGATAGATAGATAGATTTATGGATGTTAAACCATCCTTGCATTCCTGGGGGTAAAACCAACTTGGTCATAGTGTATGATCTTCTTGATAATACATTGGATCCTATTTGCCAGGATTTTGTTGAAGATCTTTGCATCAGCATTCATCAGGGATATTGGTCTGTAATTTTCTTTTTTTGGCAGCATCTCTGTCTGGTTTTGGTATCAAGGTGATGTTGTCTTCATAAAAGCTGTTTGGGAGTGTTCCCGTTTTTTCAATTTCATGGAAGAGCTTGGCTAGGGTTGGTAGTAGCTCCTCTAGAAAGATTTGAAAAAATTCATTAGGAAAACCATTTGTGCCTGGGCTTTTCTTTTTGGGCAGATGTTTGATTACAGTTTCAATTTTCTCAATAGAGATGGGGGTGTTTAGATATGCTACATCCTCCTTACTTGAATGTGGAATGTTATAAGTGTCCAAAAATTTATCCATTTCTTCGAGGTTCTCATGTTTAGTAGCATAAAGTTTCTCGAAGTAGTCTCTGATTACCCTTTGGATCTCTGCAATTTCTGTCATGATCTCCCCCTTTTCATTTCTAATATGGGTTATCAGATTTCTCTCTCTCTTTCTTTGTGAGTTTTGCCAATGGTCTATCAATCTTGTTTATTTTTTCAAAGAACCAGCTTCTGCTTTCGTTGATCTTTCGGATTGTTTTTTGGTTTTCCACTTCATTGAGTTCTGCTTTCAGCTTTGTTATTTCCTTCTCTCGCCCTATTTTTGGTTCCTTTTGTTGGTCATTTTTTAATTTTTTGAGCTGTTCATTAAGTTATTCAGTTATGCTCCTTCTTCCTTCCTGATGTGTGCTTGTAGAGCTATAAATATTCCTCTCAGGACCACTTTTGCTGTGTCCCATAGATTCTGGCAGTTTGTGTCTTTATTATCATTTGTTTCCAGGAAAGTTTTGATTTCCTTTTTGATTTTATCTCAGACCCACTGGTCGTTCAGTAGCAGGGTGTTTAATTTCCAATTGTTAGAATTTTTCTTCTGTGTGGCTTTGTAGTTCACATCTAATTTCAGAGCCTTGTGGTCAGCAAAAGTAGCCTACAAGATTTCTATCCTCTTGATTTTATGGAGGTATGTTTTATGTGTCAGCATGTAGTCTATTCTGTAGAATGACCCATGTACATTGGAAAAGAATGTGTATCCAGGTTTTTTGGGATGGAGTGTCCTGTATATATCTACTAGTCCTCTTTCTTCCATAATTCTTTTTAGGGCTAGTATGTTTTTGTTGGGTTTCAATCTGGTTGACCTATCAAGTGTTGACAGGGCCTTGTTGAGGTCTCCCACAATTATTGTGTTATTATTGATTTCTTCTTTCAGATTTATCAGTAATTGTATTAGATAATTTCTTGGTCTCTCATTGGGTGCATATATGTTTAACAGTCTGATTTCTTCCTGTTGCACATATCCCTTGATTAGTACATAGTGTCCATCTTTGTCCATTACCACTTTTCTGAGTATAAAGTTGGTGTCATCAGATATTAATATGGCCACCTCAGCTTTTTTAAGGGTGTTGTTTGATTGGATGATTTCTCTCCAGCCTTTGATTTTGAGTCTATGTTTGTTCTGACTATTCAGGTGTTTCTCGTAGGCAGCAGAAGGTTGGATTCATCTTTATTTTTGTTTTTTTATTGGGGGGTCCACACCCGGCGGTGCTCAGGGGTTACTCCTGGCTGTCTGCTCAGAAATAGATCCTGGCAGGCACAGGGGACCATATGGGACACCGGGATTTGAACCAACCACCTTTGGTGCTGTATTGGCTGCTTGCAAGCAAACGCCGCTGTGCTATCTCTCCGGGCCCGGATTCATCTTTTTGACCCATTTTGCCACTCTCTGTCTTTTAATTGGTGAATTTAGCCCACTGACATTGAGGGAGATGATTGTCATAGGATTTAATGTCATCTTTGTAGATAAGTTTGCTGTGTTTGTTGGTCTCTCTTGTCTTCGAGTAGACCTGTCAGATTTTCCTTTAAGACTGGTTTATCATCTGTGAAGTTTCTGAGCTGTTGTTTACCCATGAAGCTATGTATTCTTCCTTCAAACCTGAATATGAGTCAGGCTGGGTGCAGTATTCTCAGTGAGGCATTCATTTCATTCAGTCTTGTCACAATATCCCACCACTGTCTTCTGGCCTTGAGAGTTTCTTGTGACATGTCTGCTGTAAGTCTTAGGGATCCTCCTTTGAATGTAATTTCCCTTTTTGATCTTGCTGCTTTCAGTATTCTATCTCTATCTATGGGATTTGTCATTGTAACGAGGATATGTCTTGGGGTGTTTTTCTTTGGGTCTCTTTTAGCTGGTACTCTTTGGGCATGCAGGATTTGATTGCATGTAGTCTTTAACTCTGGGAGTATCTCTTTGATGATGTCTTTGACAGTTGATTCTTCCTGGAGATCTCCTTCCTGGGTTTCTGGGACTCCAATGATTCTTATGTTGTTTCTGTTGATTTTATCAAAGACTTTTATTTTCATCTGTTCCCATGCCTTGAGTACTTTTTCCATTGCCTGTTTGTTTGTCTTAAGGTTCTTTTCCAATTTCTTCTGTTGTGTTGAGTTTTTCTGCATCACATCTTCCAGTACTCTGATTCTGTCCTCAGCTGTTGGCGAGGCTATCCATTGAGCTTTTCAGTTGAGCAACCGTGTTTTTCAGATCTGTTATTTCAGTTTGGAGTTTTCTGATTTCTGTCTTTGTGTTCTCTTCAGATCGATCTATGCTTTTTTTGAGTTCTATGAACATATTCCATATTTCCATTCTAAACTCCTTATCTGAAAGGTTAATCAGGTGGTTGGAATTTATTAGGTCATCCGAGCATTCTCTGTGGATGGTGTTTGCCTGCGAGGTTTCCCCATTGTCAACGCTTGTAGTGTGGTTTTTCCTGCATGTTGTGGTGGGGTTCATTGGTTAGAAAGAGTGCACAGCCACGAAGGGAAGCGGCTGCGCTCTTCTGCTGCCTCTAGTTGACAGTCCTCAGAGTGAACAAAGGCACAGCAGGGCGGAGCCTCCACATGCCAGAGACCTCAGCTTATTGGACAGCGACCCCCGCAGCCAGAATGTACTTACTCAGCAGCTTCAAAATGCAGTTTTTTGGGGGTGCGCTCCCTAGGCCTCTGAGAAAACCTTCGGGGATTCAGAAGCACAGGCAGATAGGCTTCGCCATAATTTTTAAGATAATTTTTTTCTTTTCTTTTCTTTTCTTTTTTGTTTTTGTTTTTGTTTTTGTTTTTGGGGCACACCTGGAGGCATTCAGGGGCTACTCTTGACTCTGTAGTCAGAAATTGCTCTTGGCAGGCTCAGAAGACCATATGGGATGCCTGGAATTGAACCCAGGTCTGTCCCTGGTTGGCTGCATACAAGGCAAATGCCCTACCATTTACTATCACTCCTTCTCAATTTTTAAGATTTCTTACCTTAAGCACCTTAATTATGAAATTGTTCATATTTGAACAATTCAGTTATAGAATGAACACCACCCTTTACCAGTGCACTTTTCCCACCACCAATGTCTCCAGTTCCCTTTCCATCCACCCCCAACCCAGCCTATCTCTGGGGTGGCATTTTGCCCCCCCTCTTTCTCTCTCCCCTTTTTGATACTGTGATTTGCACTATTATTGATGAAGGGGTACCATGCATGTCACTTTCCCCCCTTTCAGCACCTGGTTCTTATCCACAGTGATAAATTCAAACTATCATTGTCATAGTAGACCCTTTTCTACTCTAACTGCACTCACCACTCTTTTTTTTTGGGGGGGGGTCACACCCAGCAGTGCTCAGGGGTTACTCCTGGCTCTATGCTCAGAAATTGCCCCTGGCAGGCATGGGGGACCATATGGGATGCCAGGATTTGAACCACAGTCTTTCTGCATGCAAGGCAAATGTCTTACTTTTATGCTATCTCTTCGGCCACATCACTCACCACTCTTTATAGCAAGTAAAGGTTTCTCTTTATCATATGCCTCATACCAGGTGGCCTTACCTCTCAGATCTCCAGCATCTCATCTGTAAAATGGATACATTTCTATCTTATAGCACCATTGTAAAAGATGGACAAGTATTAAAAGGATGCTCCTGTGTGTGTGTGTGTGTGTGTGTGTGTGTGTGTGTGTGTGTGTGTGTGTGTAGTGATAGCACAGTGGTAAGGAATTTGCTTTGCATGCAGCCAACTCGGGATAGACTTGGATTCGATGTGGCATCCCATATGGTCCCTCCAGCCAGGAGCGATTCCTGAATGCAGAGCCAGAAGTAACCCCTAAGCACCGCAAATTGTGGCCCCCCAAAAACAAAAACAAAACAAACAAACAAAAAGAATATGCTGGGGGCTGGCGATTGTTGTTTGCAGATATCCAGCTGGTCTGAGCTGTTTTATAAAATGATAAATATCCATGAGGCAAGCTTTGCTTTAGGAAAATCAAATCTCCAAGACCCAAATATGTCAATTGGACTACTTAAGGGACAGGGTGATAGCATAGTGGTAGGGCATTTGTCTTGCACGTGGCTGACCCAGGATGGACCTGGATTAGATTCCTGGCATCTCATATGGTCCCCTGAACCTGCCAGGAGTGATTTCAGAGCACAGAGCCAGGAGTAACCCCTGAGCGCTGCTGGTGTGGCCCAAAAGCCAAATAAAGGGGGGAGGGGATGTCATACCCAGCAGAGCTCAGGATTTACTCCTGGCTCAGAGCTCAAGAATCACTCCTGGTGGGAGATCATCTCACACCACAGAGACTGGCACATATCACAAAGAATAAAAACAATCAGTGCTGGCGGGGATGTGGAGAGAAAGGAGCCCTCATACGCTGCTTGTGGGAATGCCATCTAGCCCAGCCTTTATGGAAAACAATATGGAGGTTCCTCAAAAAACTGAACATTGGGGCCGAAGAGATAGCACTGAGGTAAGGCATTTGTCTTTCATGAAGAAGGACAGTGGTTCAAATCCGGGCATCCCATACGGTCTCCCGTGCCTGCCAGGGGCGATTTCTGAGCACAGAGCCAGGAGTAACTCCTGAGCGCTGCCTGGTGTGACCCAAAAACCAAAAAAACAAACAAAAAAATAAAAAAAACCCTGAACATTGAGCTCCCATGTGATCTAGCTATGCCACTCCTAGGGATTTACCCTAGGGACACAAAAACACAACACTAAAAGGCCTTCTGCACACCTATATTCATTGTAGCACTATTTACAATAGCCAGATACTGAACAATAGATAAGTTGCTAAAGAAAGAGTGCACAGTGAAATATTATGCAACCGTCAGAAGAGATGAAGTTATGAGATTTTCCTATACGTGGATGGACATGGAAACTATTATGCTGAATGAAATAAGTCAAAGAGATAGACACAGAATAGTTTCATTCATTTATGTGTTTTAAAAAAAATAAAAGACATTATTATAACAATGCCCAGAGACAAGAGAGATGAGTGCTAGAACGACTGGATCACGATATGAAGCTCACCACAAAGAGTGGTGAGTGCAGTTAGAGAAATAACTACACCAACAACTATCATGACGATGGTAGTGAGTAAGAGAAGTAGAATGCCTGTCTACCCAGGCAGAGGGTGGGGGAGGTGGGAGATGGGGGCATTGGTGGTGGGAAGGTTATACTGGTGAGAGTGGTATTCTTTTTTTTTTTTTTTTCATTTTTGTTTGTCCCCCCCATTCACAATATAGACCAGGCAAAGGGCCTTGTTTTAGGTGTATATGGGGAGCATTTACTGTACATCCTCTTTCTATACAGTCAGAACACAGCCTGTGGTAAGCATTGGGAGGCCTTATCTTTTTTTTTAATTTTTTTATATATATTAAAAAAACCTTCACCAGTGCAACATTCCCATCAGCAATATCCCAAGTGTCCTTTTTTTTTTTTTTTTTTTTTTTTTTTTTTTTGGTTTTTGGGCCACACCCTGTGACGCTCAGGGGTTACTCCTGGCTATGCGCTCAGAAGTTGCTCCTGGCTTCTTGGGGGACCATATGGGACGCCGGGGGATCAAACCGCGGTCCATCCTAGGCTAGCGCAGGCAAGGCAGGCACCTTACCTCCAGCGCCACCGCCCGGCCCCAAGTGTCCTTTTTTTAATAACTGAAACTCAACTACAAACATGTTTGTAATCATGGTGCTTAAATAGACATATTATTATTTTTGTTTTGTTTTGGGGCCATATCCAGCATTACTCAGGGGTTACTTCTGTATCTGTGCTCAGAAATTGCTCCTGGCAGGCTCAGGGGACCATATGGGATGCTGGGACTTGAACCTGGGTCTGTCCCAGGTCAGCCTTGTGCAAGGCAAATGCCTAACTGCTGTGTTATTGCTCCAACCCCTAAATAAAGATATTGTGTGTGTGTGTGTGTGTGTGTGTGTGTGTGTGTGTGTGTGTGTGTGTAAGAATCACTCCTGATGGAACTCTGGGGACCATATGGAATGCTGGGAATTAAACCCCAGGACAACTGCATGTAAGGCAAGAGCCCTACCCACTGTATTATTGACCTGGCCCTTTATTTATTTATTTATTTATTTAGTTAGTTAGTTAGTTAGTTAGTTAGTTATGTATTTATTTATTGTCACACCAGGCAGTGTTCAGGGCTTACTTATGCCTCTGCTTTCAGAGATCACTCTTAGTGGTGCTTAGAGGACCATACGGGAAGCTGGGTATTAAACCTAGGTTGGCTGCATGGAAGCCATCATTCTCCCTGCTGTGTTATTGCTCCAGTTCCAGGCCCTTAAATTAAAAATAAAAACAGAAAGAAAAAATAAAACAATAAATTTGGGGGTGGAATGGACCACATGCAGTGGTGCTCAATACTTATTCCTGGCTCTGGGTCCAGGGATTATGATTCTTGTTAGGATATAATCCTATTAGTACCTGGAACTTTGGATCTCCTGCACACTTTGAACACTTGAGAATAAAAAGTGAAATTGGGGATTCGTGGTGGGAAAAGCAGCAGTACAGCTGGGATAGCACAAGGCTTTCTGTGGATCCTTTCCAGACCTGCTTTCAGCAACTCCTGGATGCAGTCATTCTCTTCATTCACAAGCACTGGTGGGTCAGGGGCCTAAGCTATAGTACAGCAGGTAGGGCACTTGCCTTGCATGCTACAGACCCAGGTATGTGCCCCAACACTCCATATGGTCCCCCAAGCTTCTCGATGTGATCCCGATTTACAGAGCCAGGAATAGGCCCTGAGTACCATAGGGTGTGCCCTTCACCCCAGAAAAGGAAAGGACAGTTAGCTCAAACAGCAGGAGTGTGCTTTCATACCATCAGGGAGCAAAGGGAGTTGATAACACTGTGGGGGAGGAGGAGCACCATCAGCTGAGCCAGCTGGGTTGCTCAGTTTACAGTCCCTCTCTTGTGGCAACCTGTGTGTGACTAGGACTGGCCAGTGTGGGTTACCAAAGGTTGACCCCTGTCCTGTGCTTGCACAGTTCTTGTGACTGTACCAATTTTAGAGTCCCTATAATTGAGACTGTTCTGACCATCCCCCCCCACTCCCACATTACGCATAACATAATCTACAACCAATGTCTGTGGCATAACCACAAAATAGCCACAAAATAGGGCCCAAGTGATAGTACAGTGGGGAGGGCATTTGCCTTGCATGCGGCCGACTCAGGTTCAATCTCAAGCATCCCATATGAACTCCTGAGCTTGCCAGCAATAACCCCTGAGAGCAACCAGGTGTTGTCCCCCTAGCCCCCCACCCCAAATAGCCAAAGATAGAATAAGTGATTTGCCCTAGGAAACAGCCCATTCAGGCTCCAAAAGTCAGAGGAAAGTGGAGTTCATTTTCTCTTTCTGCTTTCTGATTTCAGGGAACTCCCCCAAGCACCTCCTTTCTTGTATCCTTAGAGAACCAAGCTCAGTCCTCCTGCTTCTTCACACTCATGGTTCCTCAAGCTTAAAGAATCCCTTTTAACTTTTCACCCTCAGAACTCCTATTTTCCTGGGGTTAGAACAATAGTATACTGGGTGTTTTTTGTTTATTTGTTTTGCCTTACTCCCATATGGTCCTCCAAGCACTGACAGGAGTAATTCTTGAGCAATGAACCAAAAGCAAGCCTGAGCATAGTGGGGTATAGCCCCCAAACAAACAAAACAAAAAACAACTAAAAACATCTATTTCCATGAAGAGCAAATAAATGACCTCCTCTTCTTCCCCCCAGATGTCTACCTGGCTTACCCATTTATGAGGGTTCTGAATGATTCTAGAACACTTAGAACTTAGAATACGTATGGGGCCGGTGAGGTGGCGCTAGAGTAAGGTGTCTGCCTTGCAAGCGCTAGCCAAGGAAGGACCGCGGTTTGATCCCCCGGCGTCCCATATGGTCCCCCCAAGCCAGGGGCAATTTCTGAGCGCTTAGCCAGGAGTAACCCCTGAGCATCAAAGGAGTGTGGCCCGAAAAAAACAAAAACAAACAAACAAACAAAAGAACACTTAGAACGCTCCAGAGCTCAGGAGTAGATTGGGAAATAGTCAGCACTAGAAATCTGAGTAGGTGGGTCTGGAGCAGAAGCACAGTAGAAAGGTGTTTGCCTTGCATGCAGCCAATACAGATGAACAGTGGTTCAAATCTTGGCATCCCATATGGCCCCCTGAACCTGACAGGAGTGACTTCTGAGCACAGGGCCAGAAATAACCCCTGAGTGTTGCTGGGTGTGGACCCCCACCCCCCAAAAAAAATCTGAGTAGAAGAGATGTTTTTCTTTCTGAAATTTTATCCCTCATTCTGTATTATTCTTATAATATTAACTATGTAGTATACAGTATCATTTGAAGCACTTGTATACTGTTTCTTTTTTCTTTTTCATTTTGCAGTGCCAGGGTACCTTCAAGGCAGGCACTCTGCCTAGAGATGCAGCCTTCCCACCACCACCACCACCCCACAGGAAAAAAAAAAAAAGAAAGAAAAAGAGATGTCAGCCTTCTGCATGATGTTTCTTTTGTTTTGTTTTAGGGCCACACCCAACCAGTAGTGATGGAGAGTATGGGGACACATACTTGGTGTCCTTGGTGGGCAGCCTGCAAGACAAAGGCCTTACTTGCTTTACCATCTCTTGGACCCAATGGATCTTCTTCTTTTTTTTTTTTTTTTTTTTTTTTTTGGTTTTTGGGTCACACCCGGCAGCGCTCAAGGGTTACTCCTGGCTCTATGCTCAGAAATTGCTCCCGGCAGGCTCGGGGGACAATATGGGATGCAGGGAGTCAAACCACCATCCTTCTGCATGCAAGGCAAATGCCTTACCTCCATACTATCTCTCTGCCCCCCTCCCCCAATGGATCTTTTTAATAGATCAAATCAGCCAATGTTTGCAGCAGGTTCTGAGTAGTCTGTCCATCAGAATCCTATGCTAGAGTCATGGGCTGCCCTTTTGAGTTGAGCACAACCCCTGCCTATAAGATTCCAGGGTCCTGGAGCAGGAGCCATAGTATAGCAGGTAGGGAGGTAGGGCATTTGCCTTGTATACACCTTATCAGGGTTTAATCACTCGTCATCACATCATCATATATCTTCCCTAAGCACTGTAAGGACAGGTCTCTAAACAAAGAACCAGAAGTAAGTCCTGAGAACCCCTGAGTTGGTCCCAAAACTTTAATAAAAAGAAAAAAAAATATTCCAAAATCCTGTAGCATAGACTCCTAGAATATCCCCACTTTCCTAGTGGGCCTGTCAACTTTGAAGGCTCCAAAATCCTCACATTTCACTGCTGTTGTGCACAGCTGCCTCACCCTTGCCCTGAATAAGGTCAAAGGTGGAGGGATTGTACCAGAAGTGGGAATTGAACACTAGGCCTGAAGTCAGAGAGTTTGGGTTTAAATCTTGAATCTTAGCCACCTCACCCTGGAGAAATCATTGCATTAGTCACCCCAGCTTCCATTCGGGAGATAATCACACTTGCTGGAGATTGTGGGTATTATATGCAATAATGAGTATGGTTTTTTCTTTTTGATGACATCCAGTAGTGATCAGGGCTTACTCTTGGCTCATGCTTATGGATCACACCTGGCAGGGCTTAGGAAGGCATATGGGATATTGGAGATTCAACCTTGATCAGCTGGCTAGTGCCCTACTCACTACATTATCTTACCAGTCCCAAATGAGTGGCTCTTTATGAAAAACTATTCTGAAGATGGGTCTTTCTCCTATGTCCTGCCTTGAGCCCTGCCCCACAGAAGAAATGAGTGCCCAAGGTGCTATGTGGATGGTCAGCAGGCCAGAGACCAAATCTGGGAAGGGTCTCTTTCAAATCCATCATGTCTACACCTATCCCTGACAGCAGGCATGTTCCAAGTTCTTGTCTGTGCACAGCACTGAGGCCTGGTTCGGTTTGCAGTCCAGGAATGCTGCATGCACTGTTTTGGCAACTCACGGTCGGCCAAGCCTGTTGGCATAACAGGGTTCATAGGAGAAGCTCTCCTGGGGAGAAAAATCCTACCCAGGAGCTCTGCAGAGGCCCCCTGCCAAGGGGAGCCTCAGGAGAAACTGCCATGGGGCAGTTAACATGCACCCTTGGAGAGAGAACCCCATCTCTAACTCCTTTTGTTCCTTTGAATTTTTTCCTTCCCTTCCAAGGCTTTGCAAACTTCAGCAGACTTAATCTTTTAAATTCTCAACTTTCTGGGGGCTAGAGTGAGAGAGAGTGCAGTGGGTAAAACATTTGCCTGAGTAGGTCTGATCCTCAGCATCTCATATGGCCCCTAAGCACTACCAGGAGTAATTTTTTTTTTTGGGGGGTATTTGGGCCACACCCGGTAACGCTCAGGGGTTACTCCTGGCTATGTGCTCAGAAGTTGCTCCTAGCTTGGGGGACCATATGGGACACCGGGGGATCGAACCGCGGTCCGTCCAAGGCTAGCACAGGCAAGGCAGGCACCTTACCTTCAGCGCCACCGCCCGGCCCTAGGAGTAATTTCTAAGTGCAAATCCAGGAGTCCATTTGTCCAAGGACAAATTTCTTCTACCTCTCTCCTGAGGCTCTCAGAGAAAGTGGCCAGCTGATTGGGCCTGAGCAATTGTATAGCAGGTAGGGCATTTACCTTGCACATAGCTATCTAGGGTTTGATCCTCGGCATGCCATATGGTTTTTCAAGCCCACCAAGAGAAATCTCTGAATGCTGCTGGATGTGCCCCCCAAACAAACAAAAAATTCTCCACCTAGTATTCTGAGGTTAACAGCACAGATTTTAGTTTCTTTCCCCTTCAGTGAACCCAAGTAACTAACATGAATTATTGTTTTGTTTGGGGGAGGGTGGCATACCCTGCACACCCAGCTAGTTCTAGCTCTATGCTCAGGAGTGACCCCTGCCAAAGCTTAGGAGACCATATATGGTGCCTGGGGTAAAACCAGGATCAGTGGGATGCAAGGTACATGCCTAAAGCCCTGTCCTATCTCTTTGGTCAATGATTTAAAAAACAATTTTTTTTCAGGATCAGACCTGTTGAAAGTGTCTGATTTTTTCCAGTTATTCACAAATCAAGCAACCCCTCCTCCACTGTGGGCCTGGGAAGGGGACATAGCCTGTCCAATCTACAGGCGCAGTGTCTGGGCAGATGCCAACTGCTAGCCATTGAAAAGTTCTGGGGGTGCTCAAACATGTTTTTTCCACTTATTTCAGAAGGGGTTCTCTCCTCTCCAGCCAAAACATGTGACAACTTGAATATTGGGGAAGGCAAACATGAGCCTTCTCTTTTTCTTCTAACATCACCTCTGATGCCACTATTTTTATATGAATCTGACCACACCATGTGTGCCAAGCTATATATGCAGAGTGGCCTGCCAAAGCACAGGTCCTCCATTTTCAGGTTTGACCTTAGAACCTAGCTGTGGCATTCAGTTTGCTATACCTGGTCTTTTCATGTATAAGATGAGATATGTAACTACTTCTCTAGGGTATGGTTCTAGGCTGCATAGAGGAAAAGTCAATATTCCATCTGTGAATAGTTAACTTTATAGATAAAAATGGGGTATGGGGCCAGAGCAATAGCATAGCAGGTAGGGCACTTGCTTTGCAGGTGGATGACCAGAGTTTGAGCTTTGGCATCCCATCTGGCCCCCTGAGCCTGCCAGAGTGATTTCTGGGCTCAGAGCTAAGAATAACCCTTGAGCACCACTGGATGTGCCTCCCCCCAAAAAATATATAAAAAAAGTGTATTGGTAGGTTATTACCTGAACATCTGCTCATTGCCTCACTGGACTGGCAGTCCTTGTAGTCCTGAGTGGGTCTTTTGTTTGTTTGTTTGTTTATTGTTTTGGAGACACACCTAGAAATGTCCAGGGTCCGCACTCAGGAATTATGCCTCACAGTGCTCGGGGCACCAAATAGTATGCTAAGGATTGAACCTGGCTAGCCATATGCAAAGCAAACACTTTACCTACTGTATCTCTCTGGACCCTTAGTGGATTTTATAATAGCCATGAGTCAGAGGCAGAATATGCTTTTCTGTTCAGAAAGTGCATCCCACATGTTGTCTTTGTGGGCATTGCCAAGTCTTTCCAATATGAAGGCCAACAGGCATGGGAACTATAGTATCATGGGTCTGATGTTTTTTTTGCATGTGGTTAACCTAGGTGTGATCTCAAGCACCCCATATGATTCCCCAATCCCTCCAAGTGAGCCTAGATGTGGCCCAAACAAACAAAACTAACAAAACAAAACAAAACAAAAAACCCAAAGTCTAATATCCAGGGACATCACCTAGAATGTAC
The DNA here is from genome assembly GCF_024139225.1 of Suncus etruscus. Classification (NCBI taxonomy): domain Eukaryota; kingdom Metazoa; phylum Chordata; class Mammalia; order Eulipotyphla; family Soricidae; genus Suncus; species Suncus etruscus. The sequence goes on along the minus strand of NC_064852.1, from coordinate 65,316,954 downwards.
CCAAAGAATTCAGAATGTCCCATGATGTTATTCTATTTCTATTTTTAATTATTTTGGTTTTTTAGTTTTGGGGCTACACCCAGCAGTGCTCAGGTTACTCCTGGCTCTGCGATCAGAAATCACTCCTGACAGACTTGGGGAAACATATGGGACATATTGAACCTGGGTCGGCCACATGCAAGGCAAACACCCTACCTACTCCAGCCCCTCCATGATGCTATTTATTAAAATCTGGAAACTAAAACAAAACTAAAACTAAAAAAACCTCCTAGAAATTAAGTCCATTATTCTCATTTTATCATGAAAAAAATACTGAAGCTCGAAGACCCCCACTTTTTTTTTTTTTTTTTTTTTTGCCATCTCGAGCGATGCTCAAGGCTTACTCCTTGCTCAGGGATCACACATAGCAAGCCTCAGGGGACCATATGTGACACTGAACTCAGATCAATCACATAAAAGGTAAATGACCTACCTTATGTACTATTGCTCTAGCTTAAGACCTCAGTGTTTTATTTCTCCATAGGAATAACACAAACCAGGCTGACTTTCTGTCACAATCCTTAATTTGTGCTTTCATATGCCTGTGAACAGTGCTTCTAATTTGTGCTTTCATATGCCTGTGAACAGTGCTTCTCTCTCTTCCATTTGGTGTTGGCAGGAGCAGATGCATTACTGCACATAAGATATGCTTCACAGTTGGCTGAATTACTGTGTGCTGGCTGGGCCTTGTCCTACAATTGTTCTGGGATATTTGGATTCTTTGTGGTGGTCCAAAATTTAGGATAGTGGGGTCAGCAGCTGAAACAAAGGCAGCTTCCTTTCACTGCAATTTATGAAAAGCCAATCACAGGGCTAGTCCAGATGGATGCTTGGAGGAAGGGAACTAGACCCCAGGTGCTGATGAGAGAAGCAGCCATTGGTCAGTTCAAATAACACAGAGTCATACATCCTGACAGGTCGCAAACTAAGCTCTGAGCCAATATAATCTATTCCCCATGCTAGGTGCCTTCCTTCTGGCTCATACATACATACATACATGCTGTCTGCTTACTGAATATCCTCTTCATATTTCATTTTACATACTTCTGATCACCTCCCTTCTAGTCAGAAAACATTGCTGATGTTACTCAGCTGACTTTGAAGAGCTCCTAAGTCTTCTTCACATGATTGGACAAGGCTCTACTTACTTTAATCACATTTTGTAGTATGACTGCTGCTTCTGCCTGCTTTCCCAGCTAGATAGTAAATTTATACCCTACCACCTCAGATTATCCCTGACCATGGCAAAGGCTCTGGGGGTATCTGTGGTCTTTATGCGTCATTCCTGGGCACCTTCCATTTAAAGGCTGGGTTTATCATTGACTTGAGGTTTAGCTCATTGGCTTAGCATTCAGAATGCATTGGAATGTACCCCATTTTGGTGGGGGATACACCTAGCAATGCTCAGGGATTTCTCCCAGCTCTGCACTCAAGAATTACTCCTGGTTGTGCTAGGGAGACCATATGGGATGCTAGGGTTGGAACCTGGGATGACTGCATGCAAGGCAAATGCCCTATCCATTGTACTAACATTGTAACTCTTAGAATGTTTCCTTTAAAAGTTTAGAGGAACACCTATGCAAGAATGGGAAGGAAAAAAGAGTGGGCTGAGGAAGATTCCATGACTGGCACATAGGGAAAATGGGCAAATTTTTCTGTAAGTTTGTTTTTGGGTCACACCTGACTATGCTCAGGACTTACTACTGGCTCTGTGCTCATGGATCACTCCAGCAGTGCTCAGGGTACCATATGGGGAGACAGGAATAAATTCTGGATTGGATGCATACAAGCCAAGTACCCTACCAGCTATATCACTTCTTGAACCCCTGGGCAGACATTTTTATTTGTGTTTTATTAGTCACTGGGATGGGAACACTCAGTAGGATTGTGATCTTGGACCATGTGCCTTAGTCCAGCAGTCCAAGAAGGCTCTTCTGGTGAGGATTGTTTTCTTAAAGCACTCTCTGTGGCTGGAATAACAAGTCCTCTGTGGGAAGTGGATTCAAATGCCACATTTTACCTAAAATATTACTGTGAAAGATTTGTAATTCACTTTGGTCACAATAAAAATCATTAAAAAAAACAAATGGCACATTTTTGTGTTTCTCATGGGACAAAAGAGCAATAGGAAGGCACTCGCAGTGAACTGCTCAGAGGAAGCAGCTTGGCTGTGTGTGATCTGTCACCAGAGGAAGGGATGGAACTATCCCCATACTTGTAGGAGCTGGATTTGCAGAATCCAGCTCTTACAATTAAACCAAGCTCTCTGAAATACTTGACTTCATATACTCCACACCCAACTCTTCAATACCACTGTTCTGACTTCCACTATCAACTGATTCCATCACCCTCTGTGTTCTTCCATCCACTCCTTCCAGCATATGCAGCTCCACTGCTTAACACACATTTTTAATTTCCCTAACTGCACTCACCATTTCTTTTTGTGGTGACTACACTAACAACTATCATGACAATCTAGATGAGTGAGGGAAGTAGAATGCCTGTCTCAAATACAGGCAGGGTTTGGGAAGGAGGGGGGGCATTGGTGGTGGGAATGCTGCACTGGTGAAGGGGGAGTGTTCTGTTTTTGACTGAACCCCAACTACAATCATGCTTGTAATCATTGTGCTTCAATAAATATTTTATTAAAAAAAACTACACTTTTTTTGTTTGTTTGTTTGTTTTTGGGGGCGGTTACACCTGGCACACTCAGGGGTTACTCCTGGCTCTATGCTCGGAAATCGCTCCTGGCAGGCACGGGGGACCATATGGGATACTGGGATTCGAACCACTGTCCTTCTGCATGGAAAGCAAACACCTTACCTCCATGCTATCTCGCCGGCCCCCAAAAACTACACTTTTAAGTAAAATTGCATCTCATTGCCAAGAACTGCCCAGGGTTTCTACTTAATTCTCCCACCTCATTTCATAAAGTGTCTCTTGGGTCACCAGTCCAGTTATGCCAAAAAGTTTGTCTCAAGCCTTTATAATAACTGTTACACCTGCCTGGATCTGCTTTTCTTGCTGGCAGGCATAAAGATGAATGCTCTACTGTCAAAAGTTCTCAGTTCATGGGGCTGGAGAGATAGCATGGAGGTAAGGCATTTACCTTTCATGCAGAAGGTCATTGGTTCAAATCCCGGCATCCCATATGGTCCCCCGAGCCTGCCAGGAGTGATTTCTGAGCATAGAGCCAGGAGTAACCCCTGAGCGCTGCCGGATGTGACCCAAAAACCAAAAAAAAAAAAAAAAAAAAAAAAAAAAAAAAAAAAAAGTTCAGCATTACCTGCTTTAGGAGCCTTCCCTAATTGTTCATTCCCTTAATACATTCCATTCTTTTCATGTTTATTCAACACATATGTATTGGCAGGGGCTGAAGGGACAGATATTACACTGGGTAGAGTGCTTGCCTTCCACACAGCCTATCCAAGTTTGATCCCCCACGCAGCAGGTAGTTCTTGGAGCACCATCAGGAGTGATCCTTGAACAGAGCCAGGAGTCAGCCTTGTACATAGGCAGGGAGGGTGTGGCCCCAGAGCAAACAGGCAAAAGAGAAAAAAAAGTATCAGCTACTCACTATATATCAAGCACAGTTCCAGACAGAGGAGATTACATGGCGAATTGAAGTCGTGGCCATGTCCTCTTGGAGCTTACATTTGAGTGGAAAAGAATCAAGACTCACCTAAAAAGACACTCCCTAGGACTTCAGAATGTTAAATGCTTTGTGAAAACAGCAGCAAGGTCAAGCTTAGGGCACGGAATGTTTGAGACTGACCCCCTTTTATTGTTTTTATTTTTGGACCCCATCCAACTGTGCTCAGGGGCTTACTCCTGGCTCTGTACTCAGGTGTTCCTCCTGGTGGTGCTTGGGGGGACCAAGTGGGAAGCCAGGGATCAAACCTACATTCAAGGCAAGCCCCCTATCCATTGGACTAATCTCTCTGGCTCTTGGGACTGATCTCAAACATGCAAACTCAGTGCTGTTTCAACCCTGGGTTGACAACCCTGGTGCAGGCAGAACTTGGTGCCCCAACCCAAAACTCAGAGGAAAGTGCATAAGGCGGTGAACCTGTGGAGGAGGGTCACCTGGGGACCCTCCAGGGACAAGGGAGGGGGGAAAGGGCCTGCAGGGAGGGCCTTAGGCTCAAGTCCCCATGGGCCCGCCCAAGAGGCGCTGTCCCGAAGGGCGGGCGCGTCGAAGCAGGTCAGCCAGCCAGCCAGGTAGGTGCAGCTGCGGCCCCACATCCACCACCTCGCCACAGGCGGCCAGGGGGCGTGTCTGGGTGAAGCCACGCCCACCGGGCCGTCTATAAAAGCCGCGGGCGGGGTGGCTTGCTTGGAGTCGGTTCGGAGCGCGGCGGCTTGCAGGTGACGACGCCGGGTCGTGCGGGCGGGCGAGTGAGTCAGTCCAGGCTCGCAGCTCCAGCCATGCTGTTCTGGCACACGCAGCCCGAGCACTACAACCAGCACAACTCCGGCAGCTACCTGCGGTAAGACCAACACACACACGCACGCACACACACACACACACACACACACACACACACACACACACACACACACACGGTGAGGAGAGAAACTTCCTGCCCCCCTCTCCCGCTCCCCGTGTGTCCCCGGGACCTGCGTGCAGTCCTGCTGCTCTTTGCTCCCTCTCCTGCCGGGTCCCTCGTTGAGCCTCGCGCCCTTGCTCACTCCGGTTAATTTTTTGGGTTTTTTGGGTCCCACCCTGCAGCGCTCAGGGGTCACTCCTGGCTCTACGCTCAGAAATCGCCCCTGGCAGGCTTAAGTGGGAGACCCTGTGGGATGCCCTATGGAATTCGAACCACCATCCTTCTGCATGCAAGGCAGACTCTTTACCTCCATGCTATCTCTCCGTCCCCTATGCTATCTTTCTGCCCCTCTTTTTTTTTGTTTTTGTTTTTGGGTCACACCTGGCAGCGCTCAGGGGTCACTCCTGGCTCTACGCTCAGAAATCAACACTGGCAGGCTCAAGTGGGGGACCTGATCCTATGGGATGCCATATGGGATTCGAACCACCGTCCTTCTGCATGCAAGGCAAACACACTGCCTATCTCTATGCTATCTCTCCTGCCCCAGCTCACCCTTGCTCACTCAGGCCTTGGGGCGACAGTGTGGAGGGTCGCAGACAACCTCTGGCTCGTGGTGAGCCAGTGGGTGAGCCTCGGGTGGGGCCTCAAGGGACACCCGCTGCCCCCCCTCCCTTCCCTCCTCCCCAGCCCCCAGGTGGTCTTAGGTGTATTGGAGGCCTACCTGCCTGCCTGCAGGGGTTATTGGCCTTGATGCAACTCTTTCTTCTGCAGGGATTTGACTAGTGCTCTTCAGAGGGAAATCTAAGTCTGGCATCTTATTTTTGCAAAGTTCTCTGACATCTCCTTTGAGAGTTCCTCCTTTGAAGGAAGTAGGATTCCCCCCCCCCCCTTCCTTTGCTTCAAGTTCCTGGAGGATTGATTATTCCTCCCCCCTCACCTCCAGTTCTGCAGCTAGCTGGGTACTAATGGGCAGTCATTTCACTTCTTGAACTCGTCTGAACCAGCTTTAGCCTGTCTTTTTCTTTTCCATCCTAGTCACAGTTTGTGAAATGTGCCTAATTTCACCCAAAGGGCATTTGTTTGGTATGGGCTCAGAGAAAGTGGATTGCTAGGCCCAGGGGACTCTCAGGCACTGACAGCTCTAAACTAAGAGCTGCCCTGAGCACCTTTTTTGGGGGTGGGGTGGGAGAATGTAGCCGTAGGCTTTACGGAGTTCTTGTTCAGATTTGGTACTAACCAGATATTTGTAATCCTGGTCTTGGGTGGGTGTCTGTCTACTTGAAGATATCTTTTGAGAAGGCAAAGGGAAACTATTTGGCTTAATAGGTATGGGCACTGTTCTTTATTCACTTGTTCTTGGACCAGAGTAGAAAGTAGGAGGTAACATAAATATGGGGTCTTCCAAGTACTGGGTGCTGATAGGAGATAGAGTGATATGCATACCCTTTAACAGTATTGATATATTGATATGATACCCTTATTGATTTTGATATATTGTTATCATATCAATATTGATATTGATATGGTGCCCTTTAACAGTATTGCAGACAACAGTGCCTTAAAGGAAAAAGTGTGGAGAGAAAGAGAAAGTGAGAGAGAAAGAGAGAGAGAAATAGAGAGAGAGTAAGAGAGAGAGAGTATATGCCTTGCATGCAGCTAACCTGAGTTCAATCCCCAGCATCCCATATGGTCTTTACCCCCCACTCCGAGTTTGCCAGGAGTGATTTCTGAGTGCAGTTAGAGTAACCCCTGAATGCTACCAGATATAGCCCTGAAACAAACAAACAAAAAGTCTGCCATAGATAAGTGGGGACAAGATGGAAACTGGAGACATTGGTAAAGGGATGGGTGTTGGGACATTGTATTATTGAAAATCAACCATCAACAGCTTTGTAACTATATCTCATGATTGGAAAGTCTTCATTAAAGACCTCCCTTTACACCACAGTGATTTCTCTTGGAAGCTGCTGAGACCCTTCAAACAGATGTTAATCCTCTGTAAATTTTCACTTTTATTTCAATAAATGCTATAACTGAGTGAATACATTTTTATTCTACTGCAGTTTCAGTTGTAGGATTTTTTTTTTTGTTTGTTTGTTTCTTTGTTTTGTAAGCCCAGCTGTGCTCAGGGCTTATTCCTAACTGCTTAGGGACTACTCCTGACTGTGTTTGGGGAACTATTTGTGTTGCTGGGAATCAAGTTCCAGTTGGATATGTACAAAGCCTTATCCACTGTACCAACTTTCTGGCCCCTTAGTAGTAATTTTGTCTGAATTTTTGTTTGTGTCTGTGAAATATGTTGCCATAATTCTTAAATGAATTTGAAGGTGACTCTGGAGTGGTGAGTGAGTATATTGAAAACTTCCTGGTTGCCTAAAATGTCATCCATTAGGAAATAATAGTCTCCTTTCATTAGTGGTACTGACTACTGAGAAGGAAATTTGTAGAATGTTTTATGTAATGTGTGTGTGTGTGTGTGTGTGTGAGAGAGAGAAAGAGAGAGAGAGAGAGAGAGAGAGAGAGAGAGAGAGAGAGAGAGAGAGAGAGAGAGAGAGAATGGTGACCACATGGAATTGAACCCCAGGGCCTTGAACATAGAGGGGGCATGTCTTTACAGCCAAGCCAAGCCACATCCTGGTCCCTTCATATAATGTGTTTTTAGTATTGGGGTAACATTAACTGTGGAAAAGAGTAGAATTGTTGAAAGATGCCATTGTAGCCCACGGGTTTCTAGGGTAGTTTTGGGATGGTGGACAGAGAGATTTTGTCCATACTTTGTTTTGGTGCCCTATCCACTGGCTCTTTTAAGAAATTCACCTTTGGGGCTGGAGAGATAGAACAGAGGCATTTGCCTTGCAAGCAGTTGATCCAGGACCCACCCAAGGTGATTGGTTCGAATCCCGGCATCCCATATGGTCCCCCATGCCTGCCAGGAGCTATTTCTGAGCAGATAGCCAGGAGTAACCCCTGAGCACCGCCAGGTGTGGCCCCCCCCCCAAAAAAAAAAAAAAAAAGAAATTCACCTTTGTAGAATGAGGAAAAAGATTCTGTTGTTGGATCTTGTAGAGATTAGGCTTATTAAAGACCATGGTAGGGAGGTTGTCAACTCCTCTCAGAGGTTCTGCATATTATGTGACCAAGTCAGTGTAGTGACCTTCCACCCTCCTTCCCTTTTCTGTTTGATGTTCTTGTGACTTTTATTTCTTGGCAAATAAGGATGCCAGGTTTGAAACAAGTTATTGCTGAGTGATGGTTCTTACCACCAACCCCCCCCCCCTTTTTCTTATTACTTAAAGGCAGAAACTCATGGATTATTAACTTAACATGGTCTGGGCAAACATGAAATTATGCAATCCTCAGGTGAGCAGATATGCTTACTTCTCCAGTGTTCCTAGATATCCACTTGGACTGAGAATTTGCCCAGTTTGGTGGGCAGAAAAAGGCACTTTGTGGAAGAGGAGAGAGAACAGTGGATGATGGCAAGGGAGAGATTGATTGCATGGGGAGAGAGGGAGGTTCAGGTGCTGCCACAGCCAGATTTTCCCTTTTGAGCATAGGTTAGATATGGTTGGGGTGTGTACTGGGTTTGTTTTAGAGACACTCGTTTATTGTGTTGTGTTCTATGAGGAACAATTTGTTCCAGTGACTCTGCTGTTTATATAGAATGAAGTGGGGTCACAAATCTGATTTCTCAGCTGGCCACAGGGAAGTGGGGAGGGTTATCAAGATACAGATGTGGGCTCTTTGAGGGCATCTGTTTTGGGTTTTTCTTACATGAGAGATTTTAGACAAATCTCAGCTGCTTGAAGACCATGCCTGCTCTGAGGAATTTTTTTCTCCTCCAAGGACATGAACAAAAATTAGCAAGAATTAAGTTCTTGAATTTGGGGATATGATAGGGAGATTTGTTTGGAGGAAAAGGAAGAGAATATTTGGGCATTTTTTTTTTCTGGAATTTTTTCTGGAAACCAAGGTCTGGCCTTGTTTTGCATTTAGGAGATAATAATGACCCTTAAAATAGGGCTTATGATTCAGGTAGTTTGGTTTTGTTTTTTAAAAGAATGACTAGTAGAGTCTTAAATTGTGTTAGCTGGAGCAGACAGCTTCTGCATTTGAACAGTTAGCAAAGCCCTAAGGGTAGGATTGTAGGGGGTCTGAGAAGTGGTTTAGCACTCAGTTTTAGGTTCCAATACTTACTCTTAAAAGCAGGACTCTTGTCTGCTGTGTCTGAATGTAGAAGAAACTCTATTGCATTATAGGATACTTGATGACTGTTAAATAGATATTTCTGTAATTCAAGGATGTTAAGTTTTTATCTTTTTTGGGGGGGTGGATCACACCTGATTGTGGTAAGGGTTTGCTCCTCACTTGTATTTACTTATTTATTTATTTATTTATGTTATTGGGGTCACACCTGGTGGTTACATCTGGTTGTGAACTCAGAAATTCACTCCTGGCAAGCTTGGGGGACCATCTGGGATATCAGGTAGTGAACCTGGGTCTGTCACATGCAAAGCAAATGCCCTACCACTGTGCTATCGCCTCAGCCCCTACTCCTGACTCTTGTGATCAGGGATCAGTTTTTTTTTTTTTTTTTTTTTGGTTTTTGGGCCACACCCGGCGGTGCTCAGGGTTACTCCTGGCTGTCTGCTCAGAAATAGCTCCTGGCAGGCACGGGGGACCATATGGGACACAGGAATTCGAACCAACCACCTTTGGTCCTGGATCGGCTGCTTGCAAGGCAAACACCGCTATGCTATCTCTCCGGGCCCAGGGATCAGTCTTAATCTTGGTGATTTTGGGGGATCCAACTCATGTCTGCTGCATCTGAGGCAGCTCCCTTATTTGCTGTTCTATCATTCTGGCTCAATATGTGGCTATTAGGTGGGGTTGCACTTCTATGATTTGTTGAGTGACGAGACTACCAAGTGAAAGGAGTGGCTGAGAAGTGGTTTCTGCTCCATACTGAGCCTCAGGACTTTTGTGATTTTTTAGATGTGACGTGTTAGAAACCTAGCTGTAAGCTGTACACTGTGCATGCTTTGCCCATGGCCAGGTAGCTGAGGCCCACAGCCCTCTCATCTCTCCTTGGCTCTCCTTTGGTGAACTGGTTCCTAACTGCTCCCTCCTGTGTGTTACAGCGATGTGCTGGCCCTGCCCATCTTCAAGCAGGAGGAACCCCAGTTGTCCCCTGAGAATGAAATGCGCCTGCCGCCCCTGCAGTACGTGCTGTGTGCAGCCACATCTCCTGCAGTGAAGCTACATGAAGAGACTCTGACCTACCTGAATCAAGGTAGTGGCGGGAACAGGGTTGAGAGGCTGGGAGATGCTCTTGTTGGAAAGGATGAGAGAATTCCAAAGCAGGAGAACCATTTGGGCCTTGCTACTTCGTCAAAACGGGTGGGAGAAGTGGGATTTAGGCAGGTTTGGTTTGTCTTACCTGGGAGACCTCTCTGAGCCTCTCTGTCTTCATCTGGGGGAAAAAAGAAGGCATGAAGGAGCAGAGAGCTAGTCCAGCATTTTACCAACCCTGATTTGATCCCCTGAACCTTATCAGGAATGAGATTAGAGCCAAGAGTTACCTCTGGGAATCACCAGGTATGGCCTCCAAATTGAAAACCTAGCATAAAAGGTAGGCATGGGACCAGCGGGTAGGGTGTTTGCCTTGCATGCAACCAAGCTGGTTTTGGTCCCCAGTATCCCATATAGTCCCCTGAGCCTGCCAGACTGCTTCTGAATATAGAGCCAGAATAACCCAAGAGTACTACCAGGTATGCCCCCCCCCCAAACAAAAAGGTGGACATATGAATATTTTGTTACTCAGGCCAAATGTGAGCAATAAAGTTAAATTACTCACAGTAGCATGACAGAACAAATATTCAGTGATTGGCAGCTATATAGGTTGCAATGACTAGTGATTGTGGGACACAGAGTACCTTTGGTTTAGTAGGCCTGCTCTTTTTTCTCTTTCTTTCTTTCTTTCTTTCTTTCTTTCTTTCTTTCTTTCTTTCTTTCTTTCTTTCTTTCTTTCTTTCTTTCTTTCTTTCTTTCTTTCTTTCTTTCTTTCTTTCTTTCTTTCTTTCTTTCTTTTCTTTCTTTCTTTCTTTCTTTCTTTCTTTCTTTCTTTCTTTCTTTTCTTTCTTTCTTTCTTTCTTTTTTTTTATTTTTTTTTTAATTTTTTATTTGTAATTATGAGAACAAGGATGCAAAGAAAGAGGACAAGGTAAAGTTACAGTGGAAGGACAATACTCTTTCTTTCTTTCTCACTCTTTTCTTCCTTCTTCCCTCCCTCCCTCCCTCCCTCCCTCCCCTCCCCTCCCTCCCTCCCTCCCCCTCCCTCCCTCCTCTCCCTCCTTCCTTCCTTCCTTCCTTCCTTCCTTCCTTCCTTCCTTCCTTCCTTCCTTCCTTCCTTCCTTCCTTCCTTCCTTCCTTCCTTCCTTCCTTCCTTCCTTCCTTCCTTCCTTCCTTCCTTCCTTCCTTCCTTTCCTTTCCTTTCTTTCTTGTGTTTGAGTCACACCTGGTGCTGCTCTGTGGCTAATCCCAGCTTGAGGTCACTCCTGGTAGTGTTTGGAGCACCATATTCAATGCTATGTTTTTGAACCCAAAACTCTTGCATGCAAAGCCTGCCATCCAAGCCATTACCCATCCCTCTGGGGCTCAACTGCTCTTCTATGTGAAACTGCAGCAGGCATAGGTGGGAAGGTTGTTCCTGCTTTAAGAGATCACAGTGGCTGGTTTCTGAACATGCGGAGACAGAAGGCCTTTGTGGAAGCAGGGACAAACTCTCTCACCATATTCTGAGAGAAATGACATGGGTTTTGGAGTTTGAATTTCAGTGGCAGCACTTCCAGCTCTGTGGCTCTGAGCTGCTTTTTCAGAGATTGTGAGAATCTGGTATGAGAATGACTGTTCCAGCCCTGATTCTCTATCAGGGCTGTGGGTCAGTATCCTGAGGGATGGTGCCTTTGTGGTTGGTACCCATCTCTGTCTAGTGCACTTCCTACCTGGCTCACCTCATAGGCACCTTGGAATCAGGGAAGGAGGGCTTCTCTGTTTCAAATGGTAAGGGCCAAGAGAGTACAGTGGGTTCTGGAGCCTTGTACCCCATTGCAGGGGAATTGCAGTGTAGTGGTATTGTTTTACACTCTCTTCATATTCTTTTCTGTTTCTTTTAGTTTTTGTCATGAGGCCACACCTGGCTTGCTCAGGGTTTACTCCTTTTTCCTGGTGGTGCTTGGGAGCTCCATATGGGTTGTTAGTGATTGAGCTCAGACCAGCCACTGTGTAAGGCAAACATCCTAATTGCTGTTCTATCCCTTTGGCCCATCTTTTTATATTCTTTACATAATTTCTGTTGGGATATTTATGTCTTAAAATTATTCTTTGAGCATACCAGAAATGAAGGCTACCACTCATGTAGCTGATATATGTAGCAACTATTTTCTCCTGCTGGCTGCTGGCCATTTAGTAATATTTATTAAATGTATTATTTGTGGTATTTATATGCAGATATCTTTGTGATGTGGAATATGTCATAATTTTATGTGTATAAATTATCTTAAATGCCTATTGTCAAATACTTGTCTTTCAAAATGGTTTTTCTTTTATGCGTATGCTTGCCCACACCCAAATCAGTTTAGTAATAGTTATGTTTTGTTTAATGGTATTTAAATTGTTTTGTTTTTGGGCCACACTTGGTGGTGCTCAGGGATTACTATTGGCTCTGTGATCAGAAATAACTCTGGGCAGGCTCGGGGGACAATATAGGATTCCAGGGATTCCAAGTCAACTTTGTGCAAGGCAAATGACCTACTTGCTGTGCTATCTTTTCAGCCCCCAGTTTCAAAATTTTAACATTAAAATGCATTTGGAATTTTGGGGGATAACTTGTAATTTATAATTTAATTATGCTATTTAGGATTATATATTTTAGACTAATATATATTAAATAATATAATAAATATGCATATATAATGACTTTACAAGAGTCGTACTGTAATATGTTGCCTATGGAAATTGTGTGATATAAAGATCATTCCTTCCCTTCTTCTCCCTCCCTTCCTTTCCCTTTAATACCTTCTCTTTCCTTCCCATCATTTCCTTTCCCCTGTTCTTTACATCTTCCTCCCCATTCTCCTTTTCCTTTCCCCTTCCTCCTTTGCTTCCCTGCCACACCCAGCTGTCTGGAGGGCTTACTCCTGGTTCTATGTTCAGTGATTTCTTCTTGTGTGCTTGGGCAACATATCATGGTGGTGAGAAACTGGGATTGGCTGCCTGCCACACAAGCACTTAAACCCCTATACTATCTCTCCAACCCAACATTTGCTTATTTTTCTGAATAGTTAATCTACTGTCATTGTGTAGTTTAGTTATTTCTCACTAATTTAAAACATAACCTTGAAACATTTGGAAAAACCATATTACTAAGGCATTAGTCAAGAAAAGAATTATGGGAGCTGGAGAGATAGCATGGAAGTAAGGCATTTGCCTTGCAAGCAGAAGGACTGTGGTTCGAATCCCGGCATCCTCTCGAGCCTGCCAGGAGCAATTTCTGAATGTAGAGCTAGGAGTAACCCCTGAGCGCTTTCGGTTGTGACCCAAAAACCAAAAAAAAAAAAAAAAAAAAAAAGAAATGAGTTATGTAGGTATTTGTCCTGCAGCATTATTCATCAGTTCTTACAGTTTCTCATTAAATAAATCATTGAAAATTGTATTTTGTTTGTTTGTTTGTTTTTGGGCCACACCCGGTGACGATGAGGGGTTACTCCTGGCTATGCACTCAGAAATCGCTCCTGGCTTGGGGGACCATATGGGACCGTGTGTGTGTGGGGGGGGGGAGGGGAGGATGGAACCTCGGTTCGTCCTAGGCTAACTAACACAGGCAAGGCAGATGCCTTACTGCTTGTGCCACCATGTAAATTGTATTTTTTTTTTTTTTTTGGTTTCTGGGTCACACCCGGCAGCACTCAGGGATTACTCCTGGCTCCACACTCAAAAATCCCTCCTGGCAGGCTAGGGGGACCATATGGGATGCTGGGATTAGAACCACTGTCCTTCTGCATGCAAGGCAAACACCCTATCTCCATGCTATCACTGACCTGCATGTAAGGCATTTGCCTTACCCCTATGCTATCTCTTGGCCTGGGTATATATGTTCCTTTTATCAATCTTGTAAGGCATTATCTTAATCTATTTTTTTTTCCTGAAGGGGGGATGTAGGCCACAACCAGTAGTGCTCAGGGCTTACTTCTGGCTATGAGGTCAGGGATCAATCACCCTTGCACTGCAGATACAAAACTGTCCATGCTTGAGTTTCAGTTAGAGAATGTATACTATTCTTTTCTAGTGCACATTTTCTGTCTTCAGTGTTACCAGTCCCCCCACACCCGCCTCCTGCCTCTGGGGCAGGCATTTTACCCCCCCTTTTTCTTTTGATACAGTGGTTTGCACTATTGTTAATGAAGGGGTATGCATATCATTTTATGCCCTTTCAGAACCCAGTTCTTGTCTAGAGTGATAATTTCCGACTATCATTGTCATAGTGAATTCTTTTCTACCTTAACTGCCCTACTGTTCTTTGTTGCAAGCTTTCTACCATAGACTGGTCTTTCTGGCCTGCATTTCTATTATCTCTGGATATTTTTACCATACTGTTTTTTATTTTTCTTGTATTTCCCAAGTGAGCAAGATTATTCTATATCTATTGGTGAGGGATGACTTTTGCTGGGGCTCAAGGTGATGGGATGGAACCTGGGCCTGCCATTTGCAAAGCAAGTTTCTTACCTGCTGCATTATCATAATAATTTCTTTTATTTGTTTGTATGGATTTTTGGTTTGTTTGTTTGTTTGTTTTGGGACCTTACCCATCAGGGGTTACTTCTGGTTTGGGACTCAGAAATTACTCCTGGCAGTTCTCAGGGTACCATATGGCATTCTGGGGATCAAATCAGGACCAGCCACATATAAAGCAAATGCTCTACTGCTGTGCTCAAATGATAATTTGAGCTCTAATCATTTATTTTTTGTTTGTTTGTTTTCTGTTTTTTGGCCACACCTGGTGACGCTCAGGGGTTACTCCTGGCTCTGCACCCAGAAATCGCTCTTGGCTTGGGGGACCATATGGGATGCCAAGGGATTGAACCTCAATCCGTCCTAGGCTAGCATGTGCAAGGGAGAGATGCCTTATTGCTTAGTGCCACCGATCCGGCCCCCATTTACTTTTTTTTGTTGTTGTTGTTTTTTGGGTCACACACGGTGTCACTCAGGGGTTACTCCTGGCTCTGCATTCAGAAATTCCTCCTGGAAGTGCTCCTGGCAGGCACGGGGGATCATGTGGGATGCAGGGATTTGAACCACCACTTGTCCTGGATCGGCTGCTGCAAGGCAAACGCCCTACAGCTGTGCTATCTCTCTGGCCCCTCATTTGCATTTTATAGATGAATTTTATAACTATTGACACATCCTCTACCTTTTTATAAACATTGGTGAAATTATATACTTTATAAAATTCTGGCCTTGTTAAATATAATTTTTTTTTTTTTTTTGGTTTTTGGGCCACACCCTGTGACGCTCAGGGGTTACTCCTGGCTATGCGCTCAGAAGTTGCTCCTGGCAACATATGGGGACCATATGGGACGCCGGGGGATCGAACCGCGGTCCGTCCTAGGCTAGCGCAGGCAAGGCAGGCACCTTACCTCCAGCGCCACCGCCCGGCCCCGTTAAATATAATTTTTGTAGTATCCTTTGCTATTAAACCCTCTTTAATATGATTTTTTAAATGTTTAAATATTTTTTAAATATTCACTATTCTTGTTATTTTGGACATAATATTGTCATAACTGCTAGGAGAAACTAAATGATTATCTTTGTGCCTGTTTTTTATAATAGAATAAGAGCTCTATTTAAAAATAATACTATATTCTAGGGCTAGATTGATAGCACAGCAGGTAGAGTGCTTGCCTTGCGTGTAGCTGACCTGGGTTCTGTCCCCCTGGATTCAATCTCTGGCATCCCATATGGTTCTCTGAACCTACCAGGATTTACTCCTGAGCACATCTGGGTGTGCCCCTCCCCCCTGTGAAAACAAAATAAACAAACAAATACTGTATCCTAGATTGAGCTCTTTTTTACTCTGTAATGTAAAATATAAATATTTTAGGGCCCGGAGAGATAGCACAGTGGTGTTTGCCTTGCAAGCAGCCGATCCAGGACCAAAGGTGGTTGGTTCGAATCCCGGTGTCCCATATGGTCCCCCGTGCCAGCCAGGAGCTATTTCTGAGCAGAAAGCCAGGAGTAACCTTTGAGCACCGCCGGGTGTGGCCCACAAACCAAAAAAAAAAAATAAATATATATATATATATATATTTATATAAATATACAGAATATTTAAAGTATAGTCATGGTTTTTTTGTTTGTTTGTTTGTTTTTGGCCATACCCGGCGGTGCTCAGGGGTTACTCCTGGCTGTCTGCTCAGAAATAGCTCCTGGCAGGCACGGGGGACCATATGGGACACCAGGATTCGAACCAACCACCTTTGGTTCTGGATCAACTGCTTGCAAGGCAAACACCGCTGTGCTATCTCTCCGGGCTCTATAGTCATGGTTTTTAAAAATATTTTTTGGGAGCTGCACCCAATTGGGTGATTTCCTAACACCCATGGGACTATTCATGGGACTATTTGGTGCCAGGATTCAAACCCAGGGGTCCTGCATATAGAGAATACATAGCTCTTCAGGTTCTTCCTGAATTAATACGATTTCTTTTGTTTCTTTCTCTTATTTTTAGTTTTTTGGGGCCAGTAGTGCTTGGGGGTTACTGCTGGCTCTGCCCTTTGAAATTACTTCTGGCAGACTTGGGAGACCATATATGGTACTGTGGTTCAAATCTGGATTGGCTGCATGCAAGGCAACTCCTCTACCCGTGGTAGTATTTGTTTTGGTCCCTGACACATTTCTTTTATTTCCATTTTAATTTTTTTTCTCTCTCAGCTTCCTTCCCTTTGTCAGTATTATCAATAATGCTAAAGTGCTTTTCATCGTATCTTATTTAAAGTAACTTATAGGGCTGGAGAGAGATATCACAGTGATAGGGCGTTTGCCTTGCACCTGGCACCTGGCGACCCAGGAGGGACCTGAGTTCGATTGCTAGTATCCCATATGGTCCCCCGAGCCTGCCAGGAGCAATGCCTGAGTGCAGTTGGGTATGTCCAAAAACAAACGAACAAAGCAAACAAACAAAAAACTTATACTTATGATAATACAATATACTTTGATTCTGATTTTTTTTTTGTTTGCTTTGTTTGTTTTGGGGCACACCTGGTAGTGCTCAGGGATTACTCCAGGCTCTTTGTTCAGAAATCGCTTCTGGTAGGATCAGGGGACCATATTGGATGCTGGGCATCAAACCTGGGTCTGTCCCAGATTGGCCATGTGCAAGGAAAATACCCTACTGTTGTGTTATTGCTGATTGTCTTTTTTTTTTTTTTTTTGATTCTGTCTTTTTAAGTAAGCTTGACTATTAACCTTTCCAGTTAATTACAAAGTTTACTTATTTGTTTATATATATATATATATATATATATATTGCCACACCTGGCAGTGCTCAGGTGTCACTCCTGGCTCTGTACTCGGAAATTACTCCTGATAGGCTCAGGGACCATATGAGATGTTGAGTATTGCTGCATGCAAGGCAAACGTCCTATCTACTGTGCTTTGCTCTGGCCCACTATTATTTATTTTATTATTTTCTTCTTATTTATTATTTATTCATTTTGGTTTTTGGACACACCCAGAGGCACTCAGGGGTTACTTCTGGCTCTGTGCTCAGAAATCACTCTTGGCATTCTCAGAGGACCATATGGGATTTTGGGGTTGAACCAAGTTTGGGTAGGCAGTATGCAAGGCAAAGGCCCTACCGCTGTGCTATCGCTCCACCCCCTCTTCTGTTTATTTTTTATTAAAATTTTTTGTTTGTTTTTGGGTCATCCTTGACAATGCTCAGAGCTTATTCCTGACTGTGTGCATAAGGCTCACTCCTGATGGGCTGGTAGTGGGTATGTGTGTGTGCATATGGGGTACCAGGAATCAAACCTAGGGCTAAGCACATGCAAAGCAAGTACCCTACCCTTATACTATCACTCCAGCCCCAATTATAAAGTTTATTATTGAGCACTTAATGTTTATTGCATTGAGTTTATAATGTTTGTTATAGTTGCTGAGGTCATCGTATGCCCTCTTGAAAAAGATGTGTTTGGGGCCGGAGAGATAGCACAGCGGTGTTTGTCTTGCAAGTAGCCGATCCAGGACCTAAGGTGGTTGGTTCGAATTCCGATGGTATGGTCCAAAAACCAAAAAAGAGAAAGTGTTAAAGTTCTCTGAAACATGGATCTGTAAACTGAAAATTTACTCAAATCATTAGATGTCTTTCTTTTAAAATCTCTTTTCTTTTCTGTTTAATTTTAAGAATTAACTAAAAGATTAAATTTATTCCCTGGCACTACACTGGCACTACATGGATTTCTGAACACTGTTGGGTCGGCGTAGACCACTGGTTGAATGTTTTGCTGCCAGACGTGTGCTCCTGGCTCTGCACTCAGGGATTAATTCTGGCAAGTTTTGGGGGACTAGCTGGGATCCTGGGGATTTATTCTGGGTAAACTGCATGAAAGGCAAGTGGCCTGCCCGCTGTACTATTATTGTTCCAGCCCCAGATACTTTTTTCTTAAGTGCATCGCTAAACCATACTTTGATATCATGTAGTTTGGACACCAAGTGTCTTACGTTTTGTTGTTAATTTTAGATATGGTGAAAATAAAAGTGACTTCTGTCTGAAGTGGCTCCTGATGATGAGTGGTCTAGCTGCTGAGTGGATGTTTACTAATTCCCACTTGGAACTCTTAATTGGTCAAAGATCACTGAGGATTCCTCATCTTGGCTGGAGCCTGAGGGGAGGGATGATATGGGTGGTGGCGCAGTAAAGAACCCCAGGCAATCTGTGTGGGGAATTCTTTGCTTTGAGATAATAAAGAGGATTGTAAGAATGGCTGGTTATAGGGAAAGCTTTGCTATTTTCTACAAAGGCAACTCTTAAATCTTAAATAGAATTATGGTATTTCACTGTTTTCTTACTTTCACTCATTATTAATGCAAAAAAAATTCCAGTTCATTTAAGAGAGAATTTCAATAAGAAAAGCAAGGCTGGGCTGGAGCAGTGCAGCAGTAGGGCATTTGCCTTGCATGTGGCTAATCCAGGATGGACCTTGGTTTGACCCCCAGGGTCCCAAATATGATCCCCCAACCCTGGAGCAGTTTCTGAGCACATAGCCAGAAGTAACCCCTGAGAGGGTGTGGCTACAAAACAACAACCACAAAAAAAAAAAAAAAAAGCAAAGCTTGTGTGTGAGGGGGGCTATGGGATATTTATTGGTATTTGTGTGTGTGTGTGTGTGTGTGTTTTGTTGTTTTTGTTTTTGTTTTTGTTTTTGTGTCACACCAGCAGTGCTCAGGGGTTACTCCTGGCAATCTCAGGGGACCACATGGGATTCAAACCACAGTCCTTCTGCATGAAAGGCAAATGCTCTACCTCCATGCTCTCTCTCTCTGGCCCCGGGTATTTATTATTAAGTAGAATCCTATGTAGCTCAAGATAGACAGGGTTTGGAGCACAGGAAGAAATGTTATTAATATAGCTAGAGAGGTAGACCAGATGGCCAAGATTTCCAACAGCCTTGCTGATGCTGAACCATGGGACAGTCACCTGTGCAAATCACTTAACCTCTTGTGTCTCCAATTCTTCATCTATATTGAGAGGTAAATAAGATTCTTATAAATAGGAGCTAGTATATGGATAAAATACTTATCGAGTACTGAAAACAGTATCTGGCACATATAAGCACTCTGTATATTTACATTATTTATTTATTTTTTTGGTTTTTGGGCCACACCCGGCGGTGCTCAGGGGTTACTCCTGGCTGTCTGCTCAGAAATAGCTCCTGGCAGGTACGGGGTACCATATGGGACACCGGGATTTGAACCAACCACCTTTGGTCCTGGATTGGCTGCTTGCAAGGCAAACGCGGCTATGCTATCTCTCCAGGCCCAGGATTATTTTCTTGTCGGGTTTGTGTATTTAAGAATTTGTTTGATGGCATAGACAAATGGATGTGAGAAAAGAGGTGATAAAGCAAGGCCAACGCTGCTGTGCTATCTCTCCGGGCCCATATTTACATTGTTAATAATAAAATGAATGTTTCCTCCTAGTCACATTTTTTTTTGTTTGTGTTTTTGATTTTTGGGCCACACCTGGTGGCACTCGGGAATTACTCCTGGCAGTCTCAGGGGACCATATAGGATGTCAGGGATCTAACCCAGTCCGTCCTGGGTTGGCTGCATGCAAGGCAAATGCCCTACCACAGTGCTATCTCTCCTGTCCCCTAGTCATATTTTTGAAATCAATAAGATAAGCAGGTTAGAAATTTTTTAGAATTTTTTGAATTCAAAGATTAAGTCAGCGTTGTTTGTAAAACTGAAAGATTAAGCTTATGCCTTAGCACTGCATTGGCTCCTGAACAGTGGTGGGTGAGCCCAAATCAATGATTGAATGTGTACTGTCAGGTTGAATATTGCTGACAGTGATCTCTGAATCCCAAGAACCACTGGAGAAGCCCCTATTTAAAGATGATGACTTTGGGACAATTAAAAGAACAGTTTTATTTTTTGGGGTTTCCTCTCTATCCCCTGAAC